>NW_016806112.1:3210738-3275544 GCF_001698545.2 Rhinopithecus bieti
TATTATTCCACACTCTATGACCATGTGTACACATCATTTAGTTCCCACTTACAGGTGAGAACATGCTGTATTTGACTTTCTATTTCACTTAAAAGAATGGCCTCCAGTTCCATCCATGTTGCTGCAAAAGACATTTTTTCTTCTTTTCTTTTTTTTTTTGAGACGGAGTCTCGCTCTGTCGCCCAGGCTGGAATGCAGTGGCCAGATCTCGGCTCACTGCAAGCTCCGCCTCCCAGGTTCACGCCATTCTCCTGCCTCAGCCTCCCGAGTAGCTGGGACTACAGGCGCCTGCCACCACGCCTGGCTAATTTTTTTGTATTTTAGTAGAGACGGGGTTTCACCGTGTTAGTCAGGATGGTCTTGATCTCCTGACCTCGTGATCCGCCCGCCTCGGCCTCCCAAAGTGCTGGGATTACAGGTGTGAGCCACCACGCCCGGCCCAAAAGACATTTTCTCATTCTTTTTTATGGCTGAGTAGTATTCCACATTTTCTTTATCCGGTCGCCCATTGATGGACACTTATATTGATTCTATATCTTTGCTTTTGTAAATAGTACTTCTATAAACGTATGAGTGCAGTTATCTTTTTAATGTGATTTATTTTCCTTTGGGTATATACTTGGTAATGGGATTGCTGGATCAAATGAATTGTTTTGAGACTATTTTAAGAGTTACAAGAACAGTCCAGTGCATATGCTCTTTCCTTAGATTTGCCAATTGTTATTATTTTGCTGCATTTGCTTTATCACCCCCCCTAACGCATACACAGCACGTACATGTTCATGTGCATATACGCACACAGAATTTTTGCTGAATCATTTAAGAGTGAGTTGCAGACATTATGACCCTTCACCCCTGCATATCCAGGAGATATTCTGGATGTATCTCCTAAGAATAAAGACATATTCTTATATCCCCCTAGTATAATGATTGAAATCAGAAAATTTAATGTTGATATAATGTCAGTTGCCCATATTTAAATTTAATCAATTGTTATATCATGTCCTTTATAGCATTTTCCCTGTGATCCAGAATCCAATCCAGAATCATGCAGTTCATTTAGTTTTCATGTCAGTTTACTTCCTTTCAGCTCAGAATGATTTTTACAGCCTTTCTTTGTCTTTTTTGACATGTTTTTGAAGAATTTGGGTCTGTTGTTTTGTAGAAAGTTCCTGGATTTGTATCTGTGTGATTGGATCTTCATGGTTAGATGAAGATTATGGGTTTTTGGTAGAGGTATCTCAAAAGTGGTATGTGTCCTTCAGTATATCCAGTAAGCAGGCACATGATATCTGTCCTGTTATTTGTGAAAAAGTACATAAAACATATGTATAGTTTAACAATTAAGTATAAAGTGAGTAACCATGTTATTACAATCCAGGTTAAGAAATATAATGTTACCCAGTTCTTCAGAAATACTGGTCCTGGCAAGAGGGACCCCGGACATGGCCTGATGCTTTAGAGGGATCTGCTTTGTCCCTCCTCTACCAATGCCCTTTCCACAGGGCAAGGAGTCTCTGGAACCTACAGAATATGCTCACTTGGAGCCTAAACCCTTCCATCCTAGACCATGCTTTGAGCACCCAGCATCTCAGACCTTCTTGCCCAAATGGCCCTGAGGTTTTTTTCTGGAGTCTGTATGAGTCTCTCCCCTGGAGTCTGTCCTCCTGGGAGTGGACTATGCTGCTGGTGTATACATCCCTAGGTATAAGGGGTGGTCTAAGGATAGCTGTCAGTGGGGAGTAGGGTATGGGATAGAGCTTGTAGTGCAGGATGGAGAGGGGGCAGTGGGCAGTGAGCCACTGGCCGATTTGCCCTGCACCACTGCTTTTCTCCATGGAATGCAAATAAAAAACTCAATATGAACCTGGTCTTCTAGTTAGTTGTAAAGGTATATTTATTATGGCAGGATAGAAAATATTTAATAGTTTGTATGCTTGTTTTATAACTTTTAAATATTTAAATATTCAGATGTATGGTCTGTAGGTCTCTATTTGAACCCTCGCCTAAGCCCTGTAAATGCTACAGGTGGGTTTGCCCAGCACCCCAGAGGCCCCTCCTCGAGGAGCTCCCTCCCTCCCTCCCTTTAGAGGTAACTACTAGCCTGACTTTTATGATAATCATCTCTTTGTTTTTCTTCATAGTTTTGGTACATAAGTATACCTTCTTGAAAAATATAATTTAATTGTGCCACCTTCTGAATTTTATAGAAATGGAATTACTCTGTATGTAGCTCTGCTGCTTTTTTGCTCAATTATGTTTGAAAGGGTCTTCCATGTTGTGTGTAACTGCAGTCATTGATTTTCATTGCTGTGTAGTGTACTATAGAATTATTTCAGAATTTAGTTATCCATTCTACTATTGACCTCTGAAGTTGTTCGCAGTTTTTGGCTATTATAAGCCATGCTACTGTGATCTTTCTTACGTATGTATCCTGGCATATGTAAACATGCATGTTCCATTGAACATACTTGATTACTGAATCATGCCACACTTTTACAAAATGGATTGTGCTAGTCTACTCTCACCTGCAGTGTTTGGTAGTCTACACTTACTGCTCTACAACTTCATCAGCCCTTGGTACAGATTTGACTTTTGCCAACCTGATGGTTATGTAGTAGTATCTCCTTGTTGTTTTTAGTTTGCATTTTGTTGAAGATTAATGACATTGAACACCTTCTTATATGCTTATTGGCTTCTTACTTGTTTGTTTATTAATTAGAGACAAGGTCTTGCTCCCTTGCCCAGCTGAAGTGCAGTGGTGTGATCATAGTTCATTGCAGCCTCAAACTCCTGGGCTCAAGTGTTCCTCCCACCTCAGCCTCCTTAGTAGATGGTACTAGCCTCCTTAGTAGCTGGTATAGGCTTACTGGCCTCTTGAATATCTTATAAAGTGCTCATTCAAGCTACTTGCTCGTTTTTAAGATTGAGTTTTCTACCTTTTCCTCATTGGTTTATAAGAAATTGTTTATATACTATGGATATTAATTATCTGGTTATATGTGTTACAGATACCTTCTATGGTTTGTCTTTCACTCGATGGTATCTTTGACCAAAACTTCTTGGTTTTCATATGGTATAAATTTAACAGTATTTTCCTACTCTACAGATATAAAGATATTTTCCAATATTTCCTTTTTTCCTTTTTTTTTTTTTTTTTTTTTTTGCTTTTTAGATTTTGTATAGAGATGGGCTTTTACTGTGTTGCCCAGGCTGGTATCAAACTCCTGAATCAAGTGATCCTCTCACTTCAGACTCCAAAGTGTTGGGATTATGGATGTGAGCCACCTCTCCAGGCCCAATATTTTCTTTTAAGAGATAGATAGAGCCAGGCGTGGTGGCTCACGTCTGTAATCCCAGCACTTTGAGAGGTTGAGGCGGGTGGATCACAAGGTCAAGAGTTCGAGACAATCCTAGCCAACATGGTAAAACCCTGTCTCTATTAAAAATACAAAAACCAGCCAAGCATGGTGGTGCATGCCTGTAGTCGCAGCTACTTGGGAGACTGAGGCAGGAGGATTGCTTGAACCTGGGAGGTGGGGATTGCAGTGAGCCAAGATTGTGCCACCACACTCTAGCCTGGGTGACAGAGTGAGACTCCATCTCAAAAAAAAAAAAAAAAAAAAAAAAGAGATAGCTTTGCCCTTTACATCTAGATCTTTAATCTACTAGGGATTTTAGTTTTCTATTGGATAATTAATATTCAGAAAAGTTAACCTCTAAATTTGATTCCTTATCAGTGATTTTTAAAAATTGAGAGACTAAATAAAGCTTATTTACTACGATATGCTATGTCTGTACTTAAAACATTATATAAAGTGATCAGGTACTTCAAACCATACCTAAAACATTACCTAATGATAAAAAGATGTAAGGTGAGAAAGGGTAAACTTTAGGGACAGTTTTTTTTCCCATTGATTGCTTTTAATGTCTACACTAGTGAAGTCATGTATTGTAAACTGTCCCTCATGTGTTCTGTGCTCTGAAGAGCATCTCATGACATCTGTGGAAGGGACATGTGATCTGCCAGTTCTACTTAGAAATTGCATTAAGACCCCTAACACTGAATTGGAACACTTTCCAAAGATTGTACAAATAAAATTTGAGTACACAAGCTGAACTCCTGTATTTTAGGAATTCGTAAAATTTTCTAGTTACTAGTGAATAAACTGTCACTTAATATTTGATTTCTGGTATCTTTTGTCTGCTTCTACAACTTTACTTGTTTTTAATGCAACTTATGTTTGCCTTTTCTAATATTTAATGCATTATTTTGCCATTTTAGATAATTACAAAGAATCTGCTTTAAGATTAGTCTTTGTTCCTGAGATCTGCATCTCTGATCTGTGCCAAAGTATCTGAAAAACTTAGATATAAACCTTACGCTGTACAGTGCTAGTGTCTGGGCATAATCTTCCCTTTGAAGTTTGTTTGCATCCCCCTAGAGGGATTAATTCCCTGCTGTGAGAAGGTGGGTTAGAAAGCACTGAAACTACTTTATGGGTCTTTAATTGGAGGATTTAGTATACATTTTGTTCTGTAAACTTCTGTGGGAGTTTCATTCTTACAATTTTTCTTATACTGTGGTATGTTATGTTTTCATTGTAAATTAAAGTACGTATATTCAAATTTTTCTTGTTATTTAATGCATATTGACAGATTATCCTGGTGTGTGTGTTTTTTTCCGTTTGTCTTTAAATTTTTAGTGGCTTGTTTTCAGAGTATGTGTAAAATTTTAAACTTCTAGGAAAATGATGAACAAGAGAAAAATAATCACTCAATAACTACTGTTAATGTTTCAGTATCTTTATTTCCTTATAGTCTTCTTTTGTGTGTGTGTCATTGTGTGTGTAAATAAAATATAAAACCTTTTTTTCTGAACTCTCAGCTATATGCGTTTTCTTCACTCTCTCCAATTATTCATTAAGCTTTCCCTAAAATTATTAATGTAGATTTGTAGAAATCATTTTAGTTACTATGAATTATTACATCATGTTTATGTGCTACATTTACTTATAACGGAATCTTTAGGTTGTTTCCAAAGTTCTGTTATAAATGATGTCAGTAAACATCTTTGTGTATAATGCTTGTCAGTTTATGTATGTAATTTAAATACTTTAAAAAAGTTGTATCATTTTGAGGAGATCTTTGATCTACTTTGTTCTTAATTTTTGTATGCTTATTTTTTTTGCCACACTTCATTTTGTGACTCCAGTTGGTGTATTTGTTCAAGAACCCACCTTTACATAGGGATCCCAGAAAAATCAAGACAGTTAGCTCAAATTGCAAAAACTCTGAAGTCTGAATTCAGCCTGTGCGACCAAAGGTCTCGGAAGAGGGTGCTCTTGTAAGAGAGATCAGCCTGCAAGGTCCCATGATCAGATGGCACTGGCCACGCAAAAACTCTGGAATGCTTTTCAAACACAAGTGTCTCATTACAGCTGGCATCTTAGCCTGCTGCGGGCACTCTTCTTGGGCAGATGCTTAGCACTGGAAGAGTGGCAGCATCAGGTTTGTCAGAGCTGCTTGGCAGACCAACTTCCTCCTGTGTCTGCCCCACTTTCCCCTACCCCAGCCCCAGCATTTTCAGTGCATTAGCCCAATGGCCACTTTTTAAAAAGAATGGGGTGGTTAGGTTGAAAAACTGTCGGGGAACTCTGAAAGGAATGCCTTAAGGCATGGTGCTTTGGTTGCTGAGTTTCTCAGATATGTGGGTGTTAAGCAGCAACCTAAAAAAAAAATCTTTGCTTAGAATCTCTTAACTAACTATACACATTTCTATATTAGCAGTATCATGAAGAAAGCTGAGTTTTTGCTGACTTAAAATTTTGAGAGCCAGATTTGTTATTCTGAAGTTTAACTTTCGTTTTATAGGACTGTAAATTGTGGTCTAGGAGCTTCACCTGAATATCTGTGATCACAATGGATACTCAAAATTATTAGACATTTTTAAAAAGCTGATTTAATAAACATGATGTTGGCTGGGGGTAGTGTCCCACACCTGTAATCCTAGCACTTTGGGAGGCTGAGGCAGGTGGATTGCTTGAGCTCAGGAGTTCAAGACCAGTCTGGGCAACATGATGAAACCCTGTCTTTACTAAACATTACAAAAACACAGCTGGGTATGTGGTGCATGCCTGTGGTCCCAGCTACTCGGGAGGCTGAGGTGTGAGATCACTTGAGTCCAGGAGGTAGATGTTGCAGTGAGCCAAGATTGTGCTGCTGCACTCCAGCCCAGGCAACAGAGCTAGACCCTGTCTCGAAAATAATAATAATAATAAAATGAAAAACAACTTGCTGTCTATTGAGAAGTGGTATGGCGGGGGGTTGGGGGAGCTCTTTTGAGAGTCAGGTTTTATTCCAGATTAAAATGTTCTAGAGAGATATTAATTAAATTCATCTTATTATTTTCAATAATAATGACAGTGAATGACAGCAAGCTTGAAGAATGGTAATAGAATAGCTAACTTTCCTTGAGTCCTTATTATTCCCCAGGCACTTTTCTTAATATTACTTTCTTAAAGTTCGAACAATTCTCTAAGATGGCTCTTATGTTTGAGGAAACTGAGACTCAAAGAGGTTTACTTGCCCAGGTTGGACAACCACAAAGTCGTAGAAGCATGAAAGAATAGCTGGTTAGGCCAGCCACGGTGGCTCACACCTGTAATCCCAGCACTTTGGGAGGCCAAGGCAGGCAGATCACGAGGTCAGGAGATCAAGACCATCCTGGCCAACATGGTGAAACTCCGTCTCTACTAAAAATACAAAAATTAGCTGGGTGTGGTGGCATGCACCTGTAATCAAGCTACTCAGGAGACTGAGGCGGGAGAATCGCTTGAACCTGGGAGGCAGAGATTGCGGTGAGCCCAGATTGCACCACTGCACTCCAGCCTGGCAACAGAGTGAGACTCTATCTAAAAAAAAAAACAAAAATTAGCTGGGTGTGGTGGTGGGCACTTGTAATCTCAGCTACTCAGGAGGCTGAGGCAGGAAGATGACTTGAACCTGGGAGGTGGAGGTTGCAGTGAGCCGAGATCATGCCACTGTACTCCAGCCGGGGCAGCAGAATGAGACTCCATCTCAAAAAAAAAAAAAAAAAAAGCTGGTTAATATTACCTGCATGTGCAGTGGTTACAACAGTCAGATAAGGTTAATGTGGGGGCAGATAAATCAGGATTGTGCAGAAAATCAGGGGATATGTGGTTTTATTCATGAACTATACAAGGGATTCTTGTAGTTGTTTTTTAAGTCAGCACTATTACTTCAGCTATTCTACATTTTTTTATCTTGCATTTTCCAGTGAAAGTGAATCCATCTTATGGAGTATTTGGTCTGGGCCCTGATTCTTTTTTTGTTTGTTTGTTTGTTTGTTTTGAGACAGGGTCTCGCTCTCATCACCCAGGCACTCTTAAATATCTCTTTCAGTGGCATGATCATGGTTCACTGAAGCTTTGACCTTCCAGGCTCAGGTGATCCTCCCACCTCAGCCTTTCCAGTAGCTGGGACTACAGGTGCAGGCCACCACACTCAGCTACTAATTTTTTGTAGAGATAGGGTCTTGCCATGTTGCCCAGGCTGTTCACAAACTCCTGGGCTCAAGAGATCCTCCCACCTCAGCCTCCCAAAGTGTTGGGATTACAGGTGTGAGCCACTGCAACTGGCCTGGACCCTGATTCTTGATACTATAGTTGGGACAAATTGCCACTCAACTGAAAAGACATGGATTATTAAAAACATTTTTTGTAAATTTTCCTCGCTCTAAGTATTTGACTTGCTAGTTAGAAAAAGTCTTGCTTGGGATAGAGATGTGGAACTTCATCTAACTGTACTTTTTTCAGCTGATTTTAAAGTCAGGGATAGCTGACTTGTTCAGAAAAATAAAGCTTTACTGAAGATATCACTATGAGCTTGTAATATGCCTTGTCTCTTTTTCTGAAGATTGCTGTAATAATGATTATTTCTTTAAACTAGAGGTGAGCCTAATGAGAGCTCATTATAATAAAACTTTTGCCCACCACCTAATGAAGTAAGAAGTATTATTCTAATTATATAGGTAAGAAAAAGAGGGCTCCATGTTGCTTGCACGTGTGTACTTCGGTAGCTAGAAGAGTGCCTGGCATACAATAGGCCCTCAAGTATTGAATGATTAAATCTTAGCGCTAGGAAGCAACTTGTCCAAACGGCAGAGTTGGGATTTGAATTCTAGTGTGACTGTATTCTTTAAAGAAATTTATGAAAACTATCACACACATTATATAATACATATGTATGTATACAGTTTAAAGAATAAATGAAAATGCACATATCCACCACTCAACTTAGAAAAGAGAACATTTTGTATCTTTGAGTACTCCATTTATGCCTCTCTCAATTTGCCTTTCTCTACTGAGATCACATGTTGAATTTTACGTTAATTGTATATCCCTGTTTGAAGCTTGTGCTTTTTATATAGTATGCTGATGCTCTAAATTGGTTGTGTAGAATGAGTTTGAATTGCTGTTCTTAGGAAGTAACAGAAAGTGAGCCATATATTTTCTTTTCTTAATGCTTAGTTATTTGAAGCAGATCCCAGATTTCTTCTTTTTCCTAAAGTGTGCAATTTAGGGACCATCTGGGTATAAATTATGATATAGGGGAGTCTTATGATTTTTGATTTATTCATGACAGTGTGGTTCTTCTTGCTATGTTAGTGGTTCACAATATTAGGCCTCAGGCCTTCTATGGTGGACCAGGAATTCATTGATTTACTAAACTTTGAAATCCTTTTGAGCAGTGAGTTTGTTGAATTTTTAAAATTCCCTCCACATGCCAAACTCGGAGTCTCATTTTCTCAACTCTAAAATGGGGCACTAATAGTGCCTATTTTAGTTGAAAGATTAAATGGGAATGCACCATGCATGGGACATGGAAAGTTCTTTATAAATGGGAGCTGTTATTTTAACTTGCTTTTGTTTAAGGCAAGAGTTTATATCTGTGTGGAACTCTGCTACTCAGCAAGTGTTATCAAATTGACATAACTGAAAAACAGAAAGTAAAAGTAACTAGACAAAGTAGATTTCTCAGAGTCCATCCATTAAAACTTAAGTTCTTTATTCATAGAAAAGCCCTCTGCTTATGCCCTGAGTGCTTTAGTATGCCAGGAAGATTCCTCTGTGCAATATTGCTCAGCAGTTACTGATCATGTCAATGACATTAATCATTGTATTAGTCAAGATCCTTTTCACTGGAAGTGACAGAAACCAAATGAAATCCGACAGCAAAGGGAATTTACTGGCTCTTCACACTGAGAAGTCCAGTGGTAAAACTGGCTTTGGGTTTTGCTGGATCTAGGTCTTCTACTCATATTTTCAGAAATTTCCCATATTTCTTGATTCTCTGTCTTCTGTGTTGGGTTCACTTCTGGGCAGGTGCTCCCTATACAGTGGAAAAGATGGTTATGAACAAATCCAAGCTTATGTTCCATCAGTTTAACCACCCAAATAGAAAAAGAGTGTCTTACAGTATTTTGAACCATAGTCCCAAGGCTGACTCTAATAGGCCCTGTTTGGATCATGTACCCATTCATGAACCAATAACCATGACTTTTGAGTTGTTGATTGGAGGATAAGGGAGTGTGTTGGGGAGCAGGGGAGAATTGGGGAGCTGTTCAGGACCACCTGGATCCTATAGCCTGAGAATGGGGCAGGGTAGTTCCTCAGAGGAAAATCTGCTGCTATTACTGGAGGAAGGGAGAATGGATGCTGGGCCGCCAAAACAGATGTCCACTGCAGAGATCAAGAAGATGTTTAATTCAAAATATTCTTTCCCAGAAAAGCAGTGAGATAATAATGAAACTTGGAAACATTTATAACTAAAATGATTTAAATAAAGTTTTAATGCTTAACAATATTGATCTTCAGTTTTCTTGAAAACTGCTGTGTAAGACTGATTTCCCCAGGAGTCTACATGCCTGAGGTCTTATTATCACACTTCTAATTCATTAATCACCTATTCTTTGAGTGTTCACTTTAGACTGTGCTAGACTCTGTAGAGAGTGGAACGTTCGCCCTATAAAACAGGAACTGGACCTCATGTTTTAAACGCTTAGAAGACTTAAAAAAAAAAGCCTTTAGGAAGTTATATTCTAGCTTTTGAACTTCTTTTGGTATTATTTCACAACACATTTTGCATTTCCTTCTTTGTGTTACACTGAAAACATGCAGTCCGCTCAAAGCCTTTCATTAGAAAAAGAAACCTTCACTGAAGATATCACTATGAGCTTGCTTTGCCTAGCAGGAGACTTTAATAAGTTGCTCAATTTAAAGACGGTTTTCTTACCTTTAATGTGTTCTTAGACATTAGAATTTTCTGCTATCACGAAGCCTTATTTGAGGAGAAACTAGATGCAGATAAATTGCTGTCTAGATTATAACAATGTCCTTAAGTATCTTTGAATAATTTGTAATAAAAACAGTACAATGGCCAGTTTGTCAGCTTTGAAATCAAACACACTTAGGTTCAGATTTCTTTTGCCACTCATTAATTGTTTGACCTTGGGAAAGCTATTTAAACTAAATTCTAGTTTGCCCATTGTTTAAATGGGACTTGTATCTACTTGGCAGGTTTGTTTTGTAAATTAGAGATAATATGTACTAAAATGCTTAAAACAGGAAGTGGTACAAACTAGACTTCTTGTGGTGATGTAATTTAACGTCATCTTTAAGTTAAGAACAAAACCCCAAACTCCAAACCAAAATCAAACAACACAACTCCCGGAAATTGTACTATCATTAAGAAATGAAATCTTCTTTGTGATAGAATTTATCTAAATTCCTTTTTGAAGGGATTCAAATATTAGAATGATAGTAATTATTACTATATGAAAGATATGACAACTTGATAAAAGAACACTGCCTAAACTGACTAATTTTCTTTTCAGAAAATGTAGAATTAGTTCTGAGTTGTTCCCAGAAAAATACACTTTGGGCCCATGAATAATTCAACCTATATATTTTTTTCTTCCACTTCTGTGTCACAGTTAAACTTTAACAAGAACGCAGTGATCAATCCTCAGCTACCAGAGTTTTTATTTAAACTGTCTACTTGTGAGAAAGAGCCAGATGCTGAGAAAATTAAACTAGGATTAGCTTACTGGAACTCATTTCTGGAATATGGTATAAAGTTTGTGTGTATTTAGCCTGGTTTTCTGTCCTCAGCAGTAATGATCCTGATACTCAGAATGACAGAACTGACTTCTTGAACATAAAGCACATTTTCCATTGGTTTGTTAGGTTGTGCTTACCATGAAAGGAAAAGTGACAAAAGTATTTGGGAAAGATTTTATACACAGACTGAAATGAAAAATATTTTCATCATGGCCCTCAATGAAGTAGAAAATCACCTAAGTGCTAAGTGGAACATTCATTTCCTCTTTCTAGTATTTCGGTTAACAGAAATACATCCCCCCCAAAATATAGTTAGAGAAATCTGGTTTAGAGGATGGTTTCTAGAGTCAGGTCATGTAGGTCAAAATTCTGGTTCCCCTACTTAAGACATATCCCTGTGTGATTTTGGGCAAATTATTTAATTTCCCTCCTTTAGTTCCCTATGCTGTAAAATGGGGATAAATGGGGATGATGGTAATATCTCATAGTGTTTGAGGATTCAGAAAAACAGTATTTAAAGAATTAAGCACAGAACATGGCACGGAGTTTTTCTCAGTTTGATCTATCATGAAGAAAAACAAATCGGATTTGTTTGTTTTGATCCTTCAAACTGGAAATTGAGGATCATCAGGAGTCTGCCTTGAGGGGACATCCCCTGATCCTGTCGTGAATGTTCTCATTCTGCACACATGGTAGAGGCACCCTGGGACTGCCTGGGACCAGTCCTAAGGCAGTTCCAGGCCCAGGACCTTGGGAATGCTGCTTTAGGTTTCTTTCTTACTTCTAACAGCCCCAGCAAGTCCAGTTTAGGCTTTAAAAAAGTTCTTAATCCCTGGGGTGGACCCTGGAACAGGCTGACCTAATTTCTCTTGTTTTTGCTGAATGGAGATTGAGTTGACTTGGGTTTCATTTAGGCTTCTTGGGGCCTGCTGCAGGATCAAAGCTCAGGTCCAGACCCAACTGAAGTTGAGATTTAGATTTAGAGCTGAACACTGCTACATTTTTCACTTCTTGTTTTGAAAGCTTTTTTTTTTAATTACACAGTTTATTCAGCAATATTTATTAGAAGTGTGAAAGGTGCTGGGGATGGGTGAGGACATTCCAGCAGCAGGAAGAGCACCTGCAAAGCTATAGACGGATATGGATATTTAATTTTCTTTTATTAATAAAACTATGATGTTCAGGTTCTGATTAGCATGAAGGGACCCTGGACAATCATGCTGAGTCTAAGAATATCAGCTCCAAGAGGGCGAGGATCTTCATTTACTTGGTTCACTGATGTGTCCCCAGCACCTAGAACAGTGACTGGAGTGTAACAGGCACTCAGTGTGTATTTGTCAGACCAATAAATGAGTTGACACAATTCCAGCTGATTGCAGATAACCTAGATATTTTGATTCATCTCTGCAGTTTTTATTGTTGATAAATATCTCATTTCCAGTGGGTTGAATGGCTACTCCATTTGCTGTATTGTTTTTTTAAATGGAAATTCACGGGTAGATCTAGGGGGAGGGCATTTATATTAGCGGCAGGAGTTCTGCTGCAGTTTTCTCTTCTGCGATTTTTCTGGAAGATGTTATTCTGCCTTTTCTATGAGCAGACGTGCTTAGGACGAAAAGTTTAAAGGAAGGCGCTCTCACATTCGTCTCCCTAGGCGAGGAATGCCTTTTCCTCCCCATTTACCAAGTGTCCATCAGACTTCCCACAGTACAATGAGGCATTTACCCCGGACCTCGGCGTCAGCCTGTACTTTTTACATTTTAGGCTTTTTCTGCCACCCCTGGGAAACTGCCCTGTGGTCTGGAATCATGGGAATTTGTGTCACTAAAAGCTGTTTCCCCACCCTCTCCTCTAGCAGAAGCAGGAAGAGCTTTGGACTTGGGTTTTAATTATGGCTCTGCAACTAATAGTTATCTGACCTTGGGGAAATTATTCATCTTTTTTTTGGTTGAATTTTCTCATTTGCAAATAAAACTTGGATAATGCTTATCTTTTAGAGTTACCATGAGGCTTAAATAAAATACTAACCATAAAATAATTAACAGTGCCTGGTTAGTTTTCTTTCTTCCCCTGTCACATCAAATCATTGTTTTCCACTCTTTTAGACTCTTGACACAAAAGGACAGCTATATTATTTTTCATAGCGTGGAGGACTATGGAGTCTTTGAAACTCTTGATAATGATTTTTTGTGTTTTTTTTTTTTGAGTGAAGCAGTATGGAGTTTTGTTAATATATTTTCAATGACATCGAAACAGTTCTTTAACAAAAATCTCATATATTTAATTTAAAACTTTTCCAGACTATGAACCTAAAGTCAGAATCTTAGGATATAGTTCTTGTGCCCATACTCAGCTTCCTATAGAGGACATAGCATATTTAAGCTTTGGGGAGAGAGAGAAAAATATATGTGTGGTGAAAGAGATATTTTAGCCTGCTTTTGTAACTTTAGCTTTGCTATGCAATGTGCCAAAAGTTATTTCTCCCTAGGGAGTGCCTCTTTCAACAGTTTGCGAAGGCAGCATAAATTCTCACTTGGTGTTCAAGGAAGATGGTAATACAATTTAGTACAACCAAAGTTTTTTTTTTTTTTTTTTTAACTTGTTAGAAACCAAAATGTGATTGCAGTGGCAAATTTGTCAGCACACTTGAGTTTAACAAGTGTTCGAAGGATTAGTAAAGGAAATGTAGTTTACTCTGCAGCTTTTATGACAAAGAATTTAAAAGGTTTTGCTCTAAGCCCCACCATGTGTTTCTTCCTTTTCTCCAAAACATACCTCTAAATTGAAAAGAGAGATGAATCTCTTAGGGAGAAACTATTAACTCTGAGGGAGTTTATCATTGTTTGAGAGGAAGCAGAGCATTTACATTTGAATCAACTCTGAGTGTAGCTTGTGCCCTAATCTCATTCCTTCTAGAAGTTGGTGAGGAGTTTAAGTACTTCCTACTTTGTGTTCTGGTCCTTGTAGTGCCATCCTAATTTTCCTGGGGATCGTACATTTCGTAATTCAAAGTAAGCAAACTGGACACGGTGCGTTGGCTATGCAAGGAAATATTTTTTGTAGTTGTCACAGTTCTCTAAGTAGGGCCATTGGCCAGAATTGTCTCATTGTCATTGCACTTATTACCACACTAAAAATGCTATAAAAAAGACCAAATACTGCAGAAAGTTTGAAAAAGAGATAAAATATAAGCACTTCCATCACAGTCCTGTTTTCAAGTTTTGAAGATTCCCATTTGATGTAGTTACACTTGAGGTACAGTTTAAATGAGAGAAAGCAAGATCCTAATGTTGGCCACAAACATTTTCATCAGTTTTTGATGGCTACATCAGAGTTTTATAGTTTGATCAACCAGCTCCTGATTGTTATACATATGAATCAGCTCCTTTAAAATAAGACCAGTTAATACTACTCTCTTATTTGTGGACTTCTGTGGCCAAATCTTTGGTACTGCCTTTTTTGGAGGGTGAGGGGTGGCGGATGGGAAGGAGGGTAGAGGAACAGAGAGAGGCTGACTGTGCCAAAGATAAACTATGTTACAGATGGAAATGTTTTTTTCTAAGTCCAAAATCTGTAAGAAACCTTAAAGTGAGCCATTTTCTGAGATCAAAAATGTGTAAACTTGTATTAGTGTTTTGCTCTGTGATGAATGAAAGCACCACTACTTTTTAAAAAGCCACATTTATGGATCTTTAGGTTCTTTTAATACCTGCTTCTATGTTTTACTTTTTAATTTTACCGGAAGAACATTCTTCTGATGGAGGATTTAGGTCATGTTAGCTCAAAGAAAATAGAAACCATCACCTAAAGACTTGGTGGGAGAAATTCTTTGTATTTGCTCTCATATCTTGTTAGACGGCTGTGTTCCGGACTCAGGACTGGATTTTGCTTTTGTAAAAGCAGCTGTGAGACCCTCACCTTACAAACATAAAATGTTCTTGCTGAAAGTTTATTTCTGTGACTAGGGAAACCCATCCCAAAGAAATGGGGTGTGTATAATATACTTCATGGGTGTCAGATGAAGAACTCTTGTTGGAGCTATGGTTTAGTTAAACCCAATGGCCTTTAAGAATTAAAAAAAATTTTTTTATTAGGAATTAGTAAGTTAGAGCTTGGAAGTAGCTTATGTTCATTCCTTAGAGGTTGGGACAAGAATTTTGCTTTTGCTGAAAGAGCCTGTGTAGTATGGTACTAGCTTAAAATGATTTGCTTGGCATTTGCACTGGGCATATTTGGAAAGGAAAGCCTCTTTGTGTTGTGCATTTAAAAAAGTGTCTGTAAGTGTGCTTAGAAAATGGCAGCATTTGCTGGTCTTGGCTGTCAATGTCTTGCTGCTCCTAACTGTGTTTAACCAGAAAGGGAAACTCAGAGTAGAAAAAGTCTCACTCCCAAGACTTTACAAGAAAACCCCTCTTTGTTGATTTATATATATATATTTTAAAGGAGCTTGACATCTTCATCAAGTTCACAGTGGGCTTGCTTTGTTTGCTTTCTCTTGAATGCTTGATAAGATTTTTCTTCTATTGTTTTGTGCAGCAAGAACAGATCTTTCCATGGCTGGGGTGGGTTTTTTGTAAATCCACAATATGGTCATTGTCTGGTGGTGAATAATTGTGGCTGCTTTTTGTACAACCAGAACTAAGGCTTTGGCTGTGAACAGATTCCTTCTTAGCGTGAAAAGGGACTAATCCATGTAAATACAGCCCCAAAATAAAGCTTTACAGAAAAAGGGGAAGGCCGCTAAGCAGGAGGGCACAGGTCAGCAATTTAACCTTTAACCTAACAAATAAGAAGCATGAAAGTTCCAGAATTGGTTTACAAAAGAAAGCTCCTGTGATCTGTCAGTTTTTCTTTTCAGGAGGGAACTGGGTGAGAGATCTGACTGACAGCTAGTGCCTTTTAACTGCAGACTGAAATTAACTGCCAAATTGAAACTTGAATATTTGAAGGAGAATTTTTCTTAAATAAATTGAGATGGCAGAATAGGCCTTATAAGCACTGGTCAGGGTCTTACATGGGATTTTTATCCTGGAAAGGGGTTGGGGGAGGAATAGGCATTGGACTGGACTACCTTAAGATCCCTTCCAAGTTTAATAAAGAGAATGTGGTCTGACTCTTACCAGTCAAATTAGACATGAACTTTGCAGTTTAAGGCCAGATGAAACTCTTTCCCCTTCTGCAGTATTATCACTGATTACCCTTTGTAGACTTTTCATGACTTCATAAATTAATTGCAGCCTTTACTAAAGATTTAAGAGCTTTTTGTAAATGTTATTGATGTTTCCACAAAACATTAATTACAAAAAGATAGCCATCTTGAGATTTCACAATATGTAAAACTTTTATGGCCCAATGCATTATGAGAAACTCTATTGTGTGGTGCTGAGCACTGTAAAGCAGAGGACATAGGCTTTCTTTCATGTACTGCTGTTTTGTTCCACATGCTTAGGCATTATTAGCAGATAAAACTGAGTAAGCTAAAACAGCAGAGATGAAGTATAGGTGTTTATTAGGCAATGCACTGGGGAAATGGGAAGCTGTGAAAAATGAGGGACTGCCTTGTCTGTTCCATGGGCTTGAAGAGTTAAGAAAATAAGGTTTGTGTAGCGGGATAAGTCTTACTTTTGTGCTGTTGTACTCATTTACAAACTTTGCAAACAGTTTGTATTTATTTAATCACAATGGGTAATCTTGTTAATGAGTGTTAGTTTTCGCTTAAAGCATAAGAGATCTGATGTCAGCTGTTCTGTCACACTATGGAGAATTCTGTAACTGATAGAAATTTTATTACTGATAATCATTCAGATTAAAAAGAAACAGTGAATGAATGACTAGAGTAGGCTCCCTATAGAATAATAGAATAATTTAAGAATAGTCATTATTTGTGTAACAAAACAAAATGTCAGGGGTGATTCTGTTTTAGTTTTCCAGTTATCCATGGTGTATTTGTCTAGGTTGTCTAAAATTTGTTCTAAGGGCTTATTGGCCTGCCTCAGTTTCCCTAAAGTATTTAGAGACCAGAGACAACGTAATGTTGCAGATTAAAATGAGCATAAAGTTAAGTGGCCACCCTCACTTAGCTCAGGCGTGCACCTTCTCTTTCCTAGCTGATTACCATGGCCTCCTAACTGGCCTTTATGCTTTCCTTCACATCCATATTTAATGCTGTCATCTGAGCGATCTTTTAAAAACACAGCTGAGACCACAGCATTCCCCTTGTAACACCTTTCTGTGGTCCTCTATCACCCCAAGCTAAAGTCAAGCTCATTAGCAGGGCAAATGAGGTCTTTCATGCACCATCCTTTTCCTATCCGCTTCATCTTAGCCCACTCCTCTCCTCTCCTTCTAAATATGCATTTCCCAATATGTCTCAACCAAATTTCATACATGTTTTTTAAATTTCCATATTATATTTGGCTTCCCCCAAATATAAGAAGGTCTAATATCTTTAAAATGGGAAATTTAATGATGATGGCTTTGAAAATGGCTAGCATTTGTATAGGCTTCACACTTTGTAAGCATTCCCATGTTCTTTTATTTAATCTTCACAGCAATGATGCAGAATGGGCAATGTTTTCTGGGAGATGCTTGATAAATATTTGAATGGATGAATGAATAAATGAATGAGTGATCCATGGCGTCAGAAAACTGGAGTTACGGTCCAAATTCTTATTAACCATGTAATTTTGAATACCTCTCTGAACCTATTTGCTAATCTGTAAAATTAGGTCTATACCTGCCTTGTCTGTCACACTAGATGGCAAAATAAATAATGTATTGTAAACAGAAATACCATTCAAAATATAAACCCCATGCAAATATTAGTTCCTGTTATTATATTCTTAATTTATTCCAGGTCCTATAAATGAAGATAAAGTGCTCATGGATATAGATAGATTTGTGTTTTAATGACTAAAAGGACATCAGAACTGTTTTATTTATGTAAAAAAGTATAAGCCTATTTTGTTAGCATACAGAAAACTGTATACTCTTTTTTTTTTTTTATAAAGAAAATGTCAAGTTTATACCATTAGTAAATGCTAACAAAGGAGCACATACTATGTGGTAGATGGATGTTCAAATACAGTATCTAGAGGTTCCTTTTTGCTATGCATTCTTCCTGGGTTGGCTCTCAAGAACCTTAGGGCTATATTTGCCTTCTAGCTCTGTGAACTACACATGACTATTTTAGTATGTTATTATTTTTGTATGGATTTTTTTGGTATGCATTTTTGTATGCTATTATAATCCCTGGCATAATCTTTCCTCCTTTTATTTTCCCTTTGTCCTTACACCCTCAGTTTACATGTATATTTTAAATCTTTTAACTGTAAGTATTTTGGTAAGTCGTTTTAAATTGTTTATGGAATGTGGTGGATAATAAACTCTCCCAGTAAGAACTCAGTCACACCTTGGTTTCTCCTATTGCCTACAGACTGATCATTTCTCAGCTTGTGTCTTTGGCCATGACTCCAGAGTGCCAGACCTGGGTCCTCAGCTCTCTGTCCGCAACTCTCTCTCCATCCTTCATGGGCATCTCAAATTGAATTTAACCTCCTCCCCTCGACCAACCTTTTACCCCCACTGCCAGTCACCCAGCAAAACAAAATGGAAACACCGATCCTAATCCTAAACTGTTTCTTCTATCCAGGGTCTTACTGAAGGGCATTTGTACCCACTCACTTACTAATGCCAGAAGCCTGAAAGTCATCCTAGACTCTCACCCTACATCCAATTAAACCTGAGTATTTTTTAAAGTTTTAAAAAAAGCTTTAGAAAGATTTTAAACAATATCAAATTTATACAAAAGTTGTAGTTCCACTGCAAATAATTTTTCTTCTGCACAATTTGGGAATAAGTTGCTGATCTCAACCTCAACTACGTGAGTTTTTACTGCAAACAAGGTGATTCCCCTGCACAACCACAATGTGGTATCAAAGTGAGGAAATTAACATTGATACTGTACTACCATCTAATTCTCAGAGTTTTGGCACTTGTCCCAGTAATGTTCTTTAAAGCAAAAGGATTCTGTTCAGAATCACAAATTGCATTTAGTTTATTTAATGTTTCTTTCTTTCTTTTTTTTTTTTTTTTTTTTTTTTTTGAGACAGTCTCGCTGTGTCGCCCAGGCTGGAGTGCAGTGGTGTGATTTCTGCTCACTGCAAGCTCCGCGTCGCAGGTTCACGCCATTCTCCTGCCTCAGCCTCCTGAGTAGCTGGGACTACAGGTGCCTGCCACCACGCCTGGCTAATTTTTTGTATTTTTAGTAGAGATGGGGTTTCACCATGTTAACCAGGATGGTCTCGATCTCCTGACCTCGTGATCCGCCTGCCTCGGCCTCCCAAAGTCCTGGGATTATAGGCATGAGCCACCGCGCCCAGCCAATTTAATGTTTCTTTAGTCTCCCTTAGGAAAGATTCTCAGTCTTTCCTTGGCTTTCATGACCTGGACATTTGAAGGTTACAAGCCTCAATTTGGGTTTGTCTGATGTTTCCTTATGATTAGGTTTAGGTTGAACATCTTGAGTGGAAATATAGAAGTGATGCTGTGCTCTTCTTGTTTTTTTTGAGACGGAGTCTCGCTCTGTTGCCCAGGCTAGAGTGCAGTGGCGTGATCTTGGCTCACTGCAAGCTCTGCCTCCCGGGTTCACGCCATTCTCCTGCCTCAGCCTCCCAAGCAGCTGGGACTACAGGCGCCTGCCAACGCGCCTGGATAAATTTTTTGTATTTTTAGTAGAGATGGGGTTTCACCGTGTTAGCCAGGATGGTCTCGATTTTCTGACCTCATGATCCGCCCACCTTGGCCTCCCAAAGTGCTGGGATTACAGGCATGAGCCACCGCGCGCGCCATGCTCTTCTTGTTATATCACATAATACACACTTTTGATTTGGCCCTTTACTGGTGATGATCTTTTGCTCGCTTGATTAAAGTAGTCTTTGCCAGGCTTGTCTGCTGAAAAGTTCCTCCTTACTTACTCCTTTGTAATTAACAATTGTTTTGGGGGAAAGTATTTTAAAATTATGTAAATATTCCATGTCTCATTAAACTTTCAGTTTATTTGTTTATTTGACTTTGGACTTACTTCTTTCTTATTCAAGGTTGTTATTGAATTGTTCAAATTATTTGAGTGAATTGAATTATTCAGTTTGTTCCAGCTTTGATCATTAGGAGCCAACTTGAAGGGCTCTTGTGTTCTTTTGACCGGTCCTCATCATTCTCTGGGTTCTTCTTTGCTTTCTGGTGCAAGATGTTCTGTGCTCATCTTTTACTTTCTTTTCCTTAGCCATGAAATCTGCCATTTTCCCAAGGTTCCTTTTGGTGGAGAATGCTATTTAAGAGCCAAAATTTGGATTCTATGTGTGTTCATTGCTATGGTGGTGTTGCCGCTTCTAGGCCTTCTTGGTGGTCAGGGTCAGAGAGTACCTCTATATGTATTTCTGCATCTATCTGTGTATATTGAAAAGTGTGAGTCCACACCAGTACTTCCAGTTTCGACCAATACCACCAATTCATTCAAGTTTTCTCCCTTTCCATATTTGTAACTTCTCTCTTCAACAGTGAGAAGCCTGGTTCCCATTATCCTTAATATATTTACTTATTTGATTAATCCCTTATACATGACTACTCTGTCATCATGGCTGCCACCAATGCCTACCCAGTGTGGATGTCCTCCTTAACTCAACTCGGGCTCTGATACCCTGTGTCTCTCTGCTTCTTCTGCCTGGATGCCTGCTTCATCTACCTTGGTCTTTGACAAGCCCTGCCAGGCTGGTCTTTCTGTGTGGGTGTCCTCTTCACTTTGGATTTTGACACACCATGCATGGCTGCCATGCCCTTCCGTGTTGTTCCTGCATAATCCTCCTCAGGATCTGACACCCTATCAGGTGGCCCCTGCATGGAATGTTCCTTGCTCTGCTCAGGTGTTCTGACACCTCACACCAGATCATCTTTTAACAGGGACACGCTTCTCAAACTGCATTGACACTGACACCCCCTGCCATGCAGCTGTTCCCTGTGGATGACTGCGTATCCCTGCTTGGGCTTTTTCTCCCCACACTAGCTCACTCTCCTCTGTGGGCACCCTTGTCACAATTGGGTTCTGACACCCTATGTTAGATTACTTTAGACAGTGTGGGCGCTCTTCTCGCACTGCTTGCACTCTGAGTCCCCATATTGTGCAAGCCCTCCTATGGGATGCCATCCTTACCTATTCGGGACTACTGTGGCTACTTCTCACCAAGTATGGATGTGTACCTTGACTTAAGGATTAAATTGTCAGTTAGGAAAAGAAAGTAAAGTCTAATTTCTTGATCTTTTCCTATCTTTTTTTCTCCCTTGTTATCCAATTAATTGCCATTGACTTAGTTCTGGCCTTCCTTATTCTTTCTGGGATTACTGCCACTTAATTGGTTTTCTTTTTTTTTTGAGACGGAGTTTCGCTCTTATTGCCCAGGCTGGAGTGCAATGGCATGATCTCGGCTCACCACAACCTCCGCCTCCTGCTTTCAAAGGATTCTCCTGCCTCATCCTCCCGAGTAGCTGGGATTACAGGCATGTGCCACCATGCCTGGCTAATTTTCTATTTTTAGTAGAGATGGGGTTTCTCCATGTTGGTCAGGCTGGTCTCGAACTCCTGACCTCAGGTGATCCGCCCGCCTCGGCCTCCCAAAGTGCTGGGATTACAGGCGTGAGCCACCATGCCTGGCCACTTAATTGGTTTTCTTAGCTGGAGTCTTATCCCTTCCAACCCCTCTTCTGTCCTGCTGTCATAATGTGTGTGTTAAACAAATATAATCATGCCAGTCTTCTGCTTAAACCTTATAATGCCTCTTCATTACCTATAGGGTAATGAAGATCTTAGCGTGGCACAGAAGGCTCCTCATCACTTGGCTGACCGCTCTTCCTTTGTCCCTCACCACTGCCTGTCATTGACCTTCTGTACTAGCTGAGCTACTTTAGTCTATTTTCTTCCATACCTTAGTGTCTGGTCTTTCTCTTTTCTGTACAATACTCTTTCTCCCTGTTTTCCTGGTTTATTTCCATTGTCCTTTGTAACTTAGACAAGGTGCCACCTCTTTTAGGAGGCCTGTAATCCTCCATTTTTTCCCTTACTGCCCCCTCTCTGCCACCCTACACAGACTTGGTTAGATACCCTCCCTTTTGGCACCCTGCATATTGTATTATAATTGTCTTTTCTGTCATTCTTGAGGGCAGGAATCTTCTTGCTTGAATTCTCCCTTGAAGAATAATTCTATTCAGTAGGTAGCTAGCTAAATGAAGAGATATTAAAAATATCTCATTCAGTGGAATTTGTTATGTCCAAATAAGCAAGGCAATGTTAGTATCAGTTGTTTGTGAGGCTTTTGAAATAGCTCCATTTACATAGAACTGGACATTATAATTATATTTTTTAGAGCAAGGTAGAAAAGAGATTTAGAGTATATCAAGGATTGGTTCATTATCTTCTATTTCCCATCCACTGCATTTATTACCACTTTGTATGCAGTAGGCTGTGGCAATGTCTGGTACTGTCTCGGTAGCTGATGAGATAAAGATATATTCGACCACGAGACAGAAGAGGAGAGAGAAACTTCATTTGAACTGGTAACCATTTGCTTAAATTGATTAAATCAGTTGCTTCATTTTTTTAATTTAATTTAATTTAATTTAATTTATTTTATTTTATTTTTTTTTGAGAGAGAATCTCACTCTGTCACCCAGGCTGGAGTGCAATGGTGTGATCTCGGCTCATTGTACCCTCCGTGTCCCGGGTTCAAGTGATTCTCCTGCCTCAGCTTCCCGAGTAGGTGGGACTGCAGGTGCATGCCACCACACCCGGCTAATTTTGTATTTTTAGTAGAGATAGGTTTCACCATGTTGGCCAGGCTGGTCTCAAACTCCTGACCTCAGGTGATCCACCCACGTCAGCCTCCCAAAGTGCTGGGATTACAGACGTGAACTACCATGCCCAGCTTCATTTTTTATTTTTTTATTTTACTTTGCTTTCTGGGTCATTTTGAATTTTATTTTTAAATCTGAGACAAAATATTAAACATCTGGGTCCTATTACATGTAGAAGTTATTCACAAATGTTGTGATTGGGATCAATGAACAGTCTGAAGTTCCTGGGCAGGAGAATAAGCTGATGGCTAGGATGAATGTTGCCATTTGTGTTGAGAGACCAGCAAGGTTGATTTTTGCCGGCAGAAATGTACTAAGAATGATCTTGCTTAAAATGAGATAATGCAGTGGATTAAAAATAGATTTGTAAATGCTTTCATCTGCCTCAGTTATTGCTGCCTAATACTTGTTTCACCCACAGTTTCTCTTTTCCTGCAAATTATATGTACAGTGTGAGTGACTTTCTAAAGGTGATGATATATGCTAATATATACTGATATTCTAAAGGTAATGATATATGTTATTTTTTTCCCATGAAAATATCTTAGAAGTAGGTGTATCGTAATAGTTACCTAAAAGAAATGCTTCTTAATCTGAGAAATTTTCCAGCCCATTGAGAGGAACAGTAGCTTTTTTGAGAGGCTGGCATCTCAAGATAGAAAGATGTCTCTAAGTATTGCCCTGGAGTGCTACTGAATGATTTCTTTACTGGTCTCTACTAAAAATAATAAAATTAGCTGGATGTGGTGGTGTGCCCCTGTAATCCCAGTTACTGGAGAGGCTGAGGCAAGGGAATGGCTTTAACCCAGGCGGTGGAGGTTGCAGTGAGCTGAGATCATGCCACTGCATTCTAGCCTGGATGACAGAGCAGGATTCCATCTCAAGAAAAAAAAGAAAAGAAAAAAAGAAAACAATTTAAAAGAAAATATTTGGAGGTTTTTTCTTTCTTTTTAAAAACTAGTTGCACTCTTATCAGCCAATGCTTTTGAGCTGTGTCAGGCTATTAAAATGCAGATTTATAGGGTGATGTTTTCAGGATGTTCCTGAGAATCAGTCCTGAGTTTCAGTATTCTCTATGCTGTTGTGGTGGATAAGGTGAACATTCTTATTTTTAATTGCCTAGCTTTCCTAAATGTTTAACTGAGGCCCATTGCATAAGTGCACTGGGAATGTGCTGTTATATTCATTAGCATGGCTTTGGATGGCCTGAGTCCATGACAGACTGGCTTTCTTCATATACTTATTCATAAATTCAAACAAGTCTTTGAGGGACTACTTAATGCTATGGATATAAATAAAACACTTTCTTTTTAAGGAGTTTACATCTGATGAGGGAAATAAATAATCAACCAGTAGCCATACATTATTTGGGATAAATAGAGACAGGCACAAAGTGCTGTGGGCAGCTCAGCAGAGGGAGCAGGGAGCAAACAGTTTTATACCCAGTTGCTATGGAAATCTATTTATCCTCAGCCTCTCCCAAGGCCCCCACAAGTGCCATCCTTACATCAGCAGCTCAGACCCCTCAGTCTCCGGAACTAAATCAGGCTTAGGTGAGGATAAGAAACTTAGATATGACTTCTTAAGTATAGCTTCTCAAGTGCAGGCCCTCTCAGTTTGTAAACTAAAGAAAGAAGTTATCTTCTCCCCAGCCCCTCCCACCACCACTCTTCCCCAGCGTGTAATGGTGGGACAGGCAGAAGATAACTGCCGAAGACACTGATCGTTTAAAAGGGGGCCACATTGGAGCACATAGCACTCCATAGCGGTTCCCAAATACGGCCGGGCAACTGTTGGAAGTTTCCTGATGGAGACTCAGTCCTGCTCTGGCCTGAGAGTGGCTCACCATGGCTCTTAATTGTACCTTCTGGGCTTTTGGATTCTGAATCATCCTTCTTTAAATAAAAGAGAAGCTGTGTTAGCAACTGAGTAGTTTCCTCAGCCTGCTTCTGGAAAGTTTAGTGATTCAACAGCCTATTGTTTTTTCATTTATATTTTCTTTGTTCCTTTCAGTCCAGGCTGGGTGTGTTTCTCCCCATGTGAGACTCTTAAAAACTCCTTTGTTGTCCTGTGAATCTGTTGGAGTTTACTCCTTGACTTAATATTCATACCCACAAATGTCTTTAAGATAAGCCCTCCTTTTCTACTTTGGTTTTCTAGGGAGACTACTGAGGAACAACAGTTGTAAGCTTCTTAGAAGCCCTGTTGTTTAACTGAATGGTTCTCTATGGTACCACCTTAGATCTTTTGGAGGTCTTACAAAGAATTTTAAAATCACCCCTTAGCTTTTCTTATCCTAAGAGTACACTGGATTTGATCTTTACCCAGAGGCCATTTCTTAATTTTAACACCATTTATTGTCTGGAGAGGCTAGAAATGAGTAAACAAATTGAGTTCTATACGTAGAATAATAGTAATAAAAAGGAACAAAGTATTGCTATACTCAACAACATGGATGGATCTCAACATAATTATCTTGAGTGAAAGAAGCCAGACAAAAAGAGCACATACTTTCTGATTCCATTTATATAAAAGCCTAGAAAGTACAAACTAATCTTTAGTGACAGAAAGCACACCAGTGGTTCCCTAGGGATGGGTGGTGGGGAGTGCAGCAGGAGGGATAGATTACAGAGGAGCACAAATAAACTTTTGGGGTTGACTGATTGTGGTGATGGTTTAAGGGATATACACATATGTCAGAACTCATCAAATTATACACTTCCATGCTTGTGTTTTCTTATTTTTTTTTTTCATTCTTGTGTTGAAGATGTGTTTCTTGAAAACAATACATAGTTGGATCTTTTAAAATCCAGTCGTCTTACCTGTATTTTTTTTTACTGGAAATGCTTTTTGTGCTTCATTTTTTTATTCCTTTCTTTTGGATTATTTAAGCATTTTCATCATTCAGTTTTTTCCCTTTTATTATTTGAGACTTAAATACTATTTCTGTGCCTTTAACTGACACACTGAAAATAACGGTGGCTATGACTTAGTAGGGCTTATTCTATACCAGTCATTGTTTTATATCTTTACCTATATTAACTCATTTAATCCTCACAAAAACCCTATGGGATAGATACTGTTACTGTCTCAGTTTTACAGATGGGGAAACCATGGCATGGTGAGCTTATATAATCTGTCCAAGGCCACAGAGCTATCAAGTAGTAGAGCTGGGATTTGAACCCAGGTCGTGTCCTTTCAGTGTCCATAATGTTAACTAATACAGGCATACCTCAGAGATATTGCAGGTTCAGTTTAGTTGCAGACCACAATAAAGTGAGTAGCACAGTAAAGTGAGTCACAAATTGTTTTGGTTTCCCAATGCATGTAAAGTTACGTTTATACTCTACTATTGTCTATTAATTGTATAATAGCGTTATGTTTAAAAAGGTACATATCATGATTTAAAATATTTTATTGCTAAAAATTGCTAACAATCAACTTGTAATCTTTTTGATCACAGAGGATCTTGTCTAAATGTTGATGGCTACCGACTGGTCAGGACAGTGGCTACTGAAGGCTGGGATGGCTGTGGTAATTTTTAAAAATAAGACAGCAGTGAAGTTTGCTGCATGGATTGACTCTTCCTTTCACCGAAAGATGACTCTGTAGGATGTGATGCTCTTTCATAGCATTTTACCCCTAGTCGAACTCCTTTTAGAATCGGAAACTTCTCAAATGCTCTTTCTGGATTATCAACCAGGTTTGTGTAATATTATAAATCCTTTTTTGTCATTTCAACAATGTTTACAGCATTTTTACCAAGAGTAGTTTCCATCTCAAGAAAGGACATTCCTTGCTCTTTTGTAAGAAGCAACTTCTCATGCATTCAGATTTTATCAGGAGATCGCAGCAATTCATTTCCATTTTCAGGTTCTGCTTTTAGTTCTGGTTCTCTTGCAGCTTCTGTCACATCTGCATTACTTCCTCCACTGAAGTCTTAAATACCTCAGTGTCATCCATGAGGGCTGGAATTAGCTTCTTCCAAACTCTTGTTAATGTTGGTATTTTGACCTCCCACAAATCACAGATGTTCTTAATGGCATCTAGAATGGTGAATTCTTTCCAGAAGGTTTTCAATTTACTTTGCCCAAACCCATCAGAGGAATTACTATCTATTGCAGCTATAGCCTTCTGTGTTTCTCTGATTTCAAAGTCAAAATTACTCCTTGATCCAGGGGCTGCAGAATGGATGTTGTGTTAGCAGGCATGACAACAACCTTCATCTCCTTGTATATCTCCATCAGAGCTCTTGGATGACCAGGTGCATTGTCTTTTTTTCTGAGCAGTAGGTTTAAACTATATTATTTTGGTGCAAAAGTAATTGTGGTTTATGTCATTACTCAGTGGCAAAAACCAGAATAATTTTTGCACCAACCTAAATAGTAATGCATGCTGTAAAATGATGTGCTGTCATCCAGGCTTTGTTGTTCCATTTATAGAGCACAGGCAGAGTAGATTTAGCATAATATTATACTTAAGAACTCTAGAATTTTCAGAATGGTCGATGAGCATTGGTTTCAATTTAAAGTCACCAGCTGCATTAGCCCCTAACAAAAGATTTATCCTGTCCTTTGAAACTGGTTTTGACATCTCTTCTCTAGCTATGAAAGTCCTAGATGGCATTTTCTTCTGATATCAGGTGGTTTCATCTACACTGAAAATCTGTTGTTAGTGTAGCCACCTTTATCAGTGATCTTAGCTTGAACTTCTGGATAACTTGTTGCAGCTTCTACATCAGGATTTGCAGCTTGGCCTTGCACTTTTTTATGTTATGGAGATGGCTTTTTTCCTTAAACCTCACGAACCAGCCTCTGCTAGTCAAACTCTTCTGCAGCTTCCTCACCTCCCTCAACCTTCATAGAATTGAAGAGAGTCAGGGCCTTGATATGGATCAGGCTTTCGTGTAAGGGAATGTTGTGGCTGGTTTGATCTGTCCAGACCACTGAAACTTTCATGTATCAACAATCAGTCTGTTTCACTTCATTATCATTCATGTGTCACTGAAGTAGTACTTTTCATTTCCTTCAAGAACCTTTCCTTGTCATTCGCAATTGGGCTGTTTGGTATAAGAAGACTAACTTTGAGCCTATCTTGACTTTCAATATGCCTTCCTCACTACTAAGCTTAATGATGTCTAGCTTTTGATTTAAAGACATGGAGCTCCTCCTTTTGGTTGAACACTCAGAGGCCATTATAGCGTGAATTATTGGCCTAATGTCAATATTATTGTGTCTCAAGGGCCAGGGAGGCCCAAGGAAGAGAAAGATGGGAGAATGGCTGGTTGGAGGAACAGTCAGAACACACTCACATTTATTGATGAAGTTTGCCATCTTATATGGGCATGGTTTATGGCACCCCAAAACAATTAAAACAGTAACATCAAAGATCGTTGATCACCGATCATCATAACAGATATAATAATAATTTAAAAAGTTTGAAATATTACCAAAAATTACCAAAATGTGACACAGAGACATGAAATGACTTGCTCTATCCAGGGTTGTCATACACTTTCAATTTATTAAAAAAAAAGCAATATCTGTGAAGTGCAATAAAACAAAGTATGCCCATACAAATCAACCGTTTCTGAGAAATTTTTGCATGTTTATGTAACTTTAATTGGCATCTTTACCCTCCTCCTGGACAATACAAGATAGTATATTGTTTTAACTTTAATCATTCCCCTCCTTGTTTATATGTTTTTATTGTTGTGTATTTTACTTTAAACCTGTAAGATAATTATTGATTTTTTTATATAACCAATGCTTTAGATTTATCTGTGTATTTTCTGTTTTCTTTGTTCTTTATTTTTTATTTTTTATTTTTTCGAGATGAAGTCTCATTCTGTTGCCCAAGCTGGAGTTTAGTGGGGCGGTCTCAGCTCACTGCAACCTCCGCCTCCTGGTTCAAACAATTCTCCTGTCTCAGCCTCCCAAGTAGCTGGTATTACAGGCACATGCCACCACACCCAGCTAATTTCTGTATTTTCAGTAGAGACAGGGTTTTGCCATATTGGTCAGGCTGGTCTCGAACTCCTGCTCTCAAGTGATCTGGCCGCCTTGGCCTCCCAAAGTGCTGGGACTATAGGCGTGAGCCACTGTGCCTGGCCATTTTCTTTGTTCTTTATGTCTTCTTGCATCTCAAGAGTTTTTCATCTGGGCTAATCTTCTTACTTGAATAACATTCTTTGTTAGTGGCAAATATCTTAGTTTTGTTTATCTGAAAATGTCCTTATTCTAACATCATATTGGAGATGTCATTTCATTGTCTTCTGGCTTCTGATGTTGCTGTCGAAGTCCCTTTCCATTATAATTAATATTTTTGTGTCTTGTTTTCTAGTTTAGCAATGATATTTGTCTAGCAGTGGAGTTTTCTTCTTATGTATCTTAGTTAGGACCAGCTGTTTGAATCTGAGGACTTAGAACTTCTTTTTCTTTTGGAGCTTTGATTACACATATGTCTGACATTCTCTTTTTGTCCTTTACAGTTTTAAACCATTTTTTTGTGTGTTTTCAATCTGTTTCTCTCTGATACATTCAATAACTTCTTCAGGTCTTTCTTCCAGTTTACTAGTTCTCTCTTCAGCTGTGTCTAATTGCTGTTAAAACCATCCATTTATGGCCAGGCACAGTGGCACACCCCTGTAATCCTGGCACTTTGGAAGACCAACGTGAAAGGATTGCTTGAGGCCAGGAATTCGAGATCAGCCTGGGCAAATAGTGAGACATTGTCTCTACAAAAATGAAAAGAAACAACCCATTGATTTAGTGTTTAATTTTAATTATTTTTAATAGGTTTCTTGAGATATAATTCATAAACCACACAATTTGCCCATTAATAAAAGATATAATTAATGGTTTTGGTGTATTACTTAAATTGTGGAGGTATATGTGTATATATAAAACAAAATTTGCCGTTTTAAATATTTTTAAGTGTAAATTTAGTGATATTAATTATATTTATACTGTTGTGCAGCCATCACCACTATCTGTTATTAAAATCTTTTCATCACCTCAAATAAAAACTTTGTAATCATTAACAGTAATTTCCCATTTTCCCCTCCTTCCTAACCTCTGGTAACCTCTAACCTACTTTCTTTCTTGATGAATTTGCCTATTCTAGGTTCCTCATATAAGTGGAATCATATATTATTTATCCTTTTCTGTCTGGTTTATTTCACTTACCCTAATGTTTTCAAGGTTTATCCATGTTGTAGTATGTATCAGAACTTCATTCCTCTTTGTAGCTGAATACTTATCCATTAGATGTATATACTGCATGTTGTTTATCCATTCATCTGTTGATGGACAATTTGGTTGTCTCCACCTTTTGGCAATTGTGAATAATGCTGCAATCAACAATGCCATTCATTGTTGGTATATGTTTGCATTTCTGCTTTCAATTCCTTTGGGTATATACCTAGGAATGGCATTGTTGGATCATACGGTAATTCTGTTTTTTTTTTTTTTTTTTTGAAAACTGCCAAGCTGTTTTCCATAACAGCTGCACCATTTTATATAGCCATCAGCAATGTGTGAGGTTCCAATTTCTCCACATTCTTGTCAGTGGATACTGTTGTCTATCTCTTATTATAGCCATTGTAGTGGGGTTGAAGTGACATATCATTGTTATTTTGATTTGCCTTTCTCTAATGCCTAATTATATTGAGCATCTTTTAGTGTGCTTCTTGTGTATTTTCCATGGAGAAATATCTATCCAGTGACTGGGTCTTTTAAAAAATTACCGGGTTATAAATGTTCTTTATATATTCTAGATACAAACCTCTTATCAGATATATGACTTGCAGGTACTTTCTCCCACTTTGTAGGTTAACTTTTCTCTTTCCTGATTGTGTCATCTGAAACAGAAGTTTTCATTTCAGTGAAATCTTATTTAATATTTCTTTTGTTGTTTGTGCTCTAGTGTGGTACCTAAGAAACCATTGCCCATTCTAAAGTTACAATGATTTATTTCTGTATTTTCTTCTAAGTTTGTTTGTTTGTTTGTTTATTTTTTAGGTTTTAGCTCTTACATTTGGGTCTATAATCCATTCCTTTTTTTTTTTTTTGAGACAGGTTCTCACTTGGTCACCCAGGCTGGAATACAGTGGCATGATCTTAGCTCACTGCAGCCTCAACTTCCCAGGCTCAAACAATCTTCCCGCCTCTGCTTTGCAAGTAGCTGGAACTACAGGTGTATGCCACCACACCCACCTAATTTTTTAGGGGGTGTATAGGGAGAGACGAGGTTTTGCTATGTTGACCAGGCTGGTCTTGAACTCCTGGCCTCAAGCGATTCTTCTGCCTCAGCTTCCCAAAGTGCTGGGATTAAAGGCATGAACTACTATCCCCAACCTATAATCCAAATTGAGTTGATTTTTATATGTGCTTATAAGGAAGGAGTCTAACTTTATTCTTTCAAATGTAGATGGTCAATTGCCCCTGCACCTTCTGTTGAAAAGTATTAATTCTCCATTGAGTTGTTTTGGTTTCCTTGTTACCCAGGCTGGAGTGTAGTGGCACAACCTTGGCTCACTGCAACCTCTGCCTCCTGGGTTCAAGAGATTCTTGTGTCTCAGCCTCCTGAGTAGCTGGGACTACAGGTGTGTGCCAGCATGCCCAACTAACTTTTTGTATTTTTGGTAGAGATGGTGTTTCACTATGTTGGCCAGCCTGGTCTTGAACTACTGGCTTCAAGTGATCTGCCCACCTCAGCCTCCCAAAGTGCTGGGATTACAGGCATAAGCCACCGTGCCTGGCATCTTGTTGAAAATTAATTGACAATTGCAAATATTTATTTCTGGACCCTGAATCCTATTCTTTTCCTAATGCTGTACTATACTGTCTTGATTACTATAGATTTGTAGTAAATTTAAAATGGAGAAGTATGAGTCCTCCAATTTTGTTCTTTTTAAAGATTGTTTGACTATTCTGGGTCCCTTGCATCTCCATATGAATTTTAGTATTAGCTTATCAATTTCTGCAAAAAGCCCAGCTGGGATTTTGGTAGGGATTTAATTGAATCTGTAGATTCATTTGGGGAGGATTGTCAGCTTAACAATATTGTGTTCCAATCCATGAACGTAGGATATCTTTCCTTTTATTAAGGTAATGTTTAGGGTTTTTTTCCACATAATGTTTTGTAGTTTTCGGAGTATAAGTTTTACAATTCTCTTGTTAGATTTACTCCTATTTTTCTTAATCGATGTTATTGTAAATGGAAACTTTGAATTTCATTTTGTATTGTTCTTTGTTAGTGTATAGAAATAGAATTGATTTTAAAATATTGATCTATTATCCTGCAGATTTGATGAACTAGTTTATTAGTTCTAATAGTTTTTTAGTGAATTTCTTAGGATTTTCTTTGTGTAAGATTACATAATGTACAAATCAAGATAGTACTACTTATTCCTTTCCATTCTTGATGACTTTTATTTCTTTTTCATACCTAATTGCCCTGGCTAGAACCTCCAATACAGTGTTGAATAGAAGTAGCAGAAATGAATATTCTTCTCTTCGTCCTCATCTTAAATAGAAATATTTAGTCTTTTGGCATAATTATGATATTAATTATAGGTTTTTTAGATGCCCTTTATCAGCTTGATGAAGTTCAATTTTGTTTCTAGTTTGTTGAATTTTTTTATTATGAAAGGATGTTGGATTTTGTCAGATGCTTTTTCTGTGTCTTTTGAGATGACTGTGTGATTTTTGTTCATCATTCTCTAGATATGGCTTATTAATCTATTTTGGATGTTAAACCAACCTTGCATTATTGTTTTAAAATTCTATCATAAGTACTTTATTTTAACTAGATGATACAATCTCCAAGGAATTTCATGGTTTAAAAAGCTACAATTACATCATGTTGTAACTACATAAAACAGTGCTGTAATGGAACTACTTGACTTTGATTATATACATTTTTGCACAGCCCTATGGAATCTATGCAAAGGAATATTTTCTCCCTTTGCTCCAATTAATTGTTCTCGTATAGAAATTGCTTTATATTCCAGTATATCCAGAATGGTAAAATAACAAGTCCACTCATGTTGCTAAAGGTCGCTCCAAGCATATGGGCCATACCTGCTATGGTCTTTCTCCACTCAGTGGTATTGACAGTGCTTCAAGTTTTGCTCCTAGAAAACTAGAAATTGTAATGATCTGGAGACTATGCTCCCAAATGGCTGTAATTCCATTTCTACTGAAAACTCTAAGCTATGCTTTTGAGATTTGGTTCTAACAAACATAAGGTACAGTGGTAAAAGTAGACAAAATGACTGCAAATAAAAATGTTTCCGGCCGGGCGCGGTGGCTCAAGCCTGTAATCCCAGCACTTTGGCAGGCCGACGACCCGTGGGCGGATCACGGAGGTCAGGAGACGAGACCGCATCCTGGCTAACACGGTGAAACCCCGTCTCTACTAAAAATACAAAAACTAGGCCCCCCGGGCGAAGTGGCCCGGCCCGGCGCCTGTAGTTGCCCAGCTACAACATACCAAGAGAGGGAGAGACACGCGAGCGCGGCGAGAGAGAGCGCGGAGAGAGGGCGAGCTCGAGCGGCCCACAAGGAGACAAAATCGCGGAGACCCGGGAGCTAAAACACAACACGGGAGAGAGCGCGGCGGGGCGAGGGGAGCGACGGGCGACGCCAAAACACCCGGACAAACAACAATGCAAGTCAGACGATGGGGGGGGGGGGAAAGGGACCCCCCCCCCCCCCCCCCCCGCGGGGGGCAGAGCGCCCCCCCCAAAAAAAAAAAAAAAAAAATGTTTCCAACACCAACTCTAATAGCTCCATATGGAACAAAATTACACCGAAGGAGAAACAGGACAAAAGAAGGTAGATACAGCATTTCAAAAATCAAGTTACCTTGTGTGATAATGAACTTTTTAGAGGATGCATTTGGTTTCACTACTAAATATAATACTAGATTGACAGCAGCTACAAAACCAGAACATATGTACAACCATGTCAAGTGTGTTTACAATATTGAGAAGTTCTCCCAGAAGAATGATGGAATGAAGACACTTAGGATAATTGAAAATATGCATAAAATATGGATATAAAGTAGTTTTTTGATGTTAGTATCTTTCATAGTGTTTTCTTGAGTGGCTATCTCTCTTGCTGAGGAAGGGACCTGGGGAACTACTGCATCCTACTATCATGGGAAGGGCAGTCCTGGCTCTAATGCAAGTACCCAATCTTGCATTCTTAGGATAAATCTCACTTGATCATGGTGTGTAATCCTTTTTTTGTGTTGCTAGATTTGGTTTGCTACTATTAATATATTGAGTATTTTTGCATTTTTAGTTTTCTTATGTTTGTTTGCTTTTGGTATCAGCATGATACTGGCCTTACAGAATGAATCGGAAAGTTTTTTTCTTCATATTTTAGTTTTTGAAAGAGTTTATGAAGAATTGGTATTCCTTCTTCTTTAAATGTTTGATAGAATTCTCCAGTAAAGTCATCTGAGTTTGTCTGTTTTGTTGGGAAGTTTTCAAATTAGTAATTCAGTCTCTTGCTATAGGTCTATTCAGATTTTCTATTTCTTCTTGACTCAGTTTTAGTAGTTTGCATTTTTCTAGGGATTTGTCCATTTCATATATCTAATTTGTTGGCACACATTTGTTCATAGCATTCTCTCTCTCTCCCTCTCTTTTTTTTTTTTTTTTTTTTCTGGTAAACCAGAAAACCTAGACAAATTCTGAAAGAGCTGTAACATTAATATTCTCTTAATCCTCTGTATTTCTGCAAATTTGGTCCTCATGGTTTTTTCTTTTACTTCTCACCTCTCATACATTGTACTTGCAGCCACTGCAAAGTAATTGTCATTTTCAGACGCTGTTTCTTTGTCTGAAATGTCTTTTCTCTTCCCCCATTGGAGGAATTGACATTTATCTTCAAGATAATTTTCTTCATGCTGCCATCCCTGATTGTCCAGACAGACTCAGTCTTTCCTTCCTTTGAATTCCAGTGTACTTCTACACATCTGTCAATGCACTTGTTTCTTTCAAAGGACAGCTGAGCATCCTGTTCACCTTCTTTTCCCTAATGAGAAACATGGGACTTAATACAAATTGTTTCTTGGGAATTGCATGTTTAATAAATGAATGAGGTATGAAACATTTCTTCTGAGCTCTCAACCTGTTTGGATGCCTGAAAAATATCTGAAATTCAAAATGTCTGAATTCTAACTCATGATCTGCTCATTAAACTGAATGAAGCTCTGGTCTCCTTCCACTGAGCAGCACATTTAAAAAATCCAGTATGCAAACTAAAAACCTACTGCCTTAATCCTGGTCACCTGTCTTCCTGCTCACCCTCTGTATTCAATATGTCAGAAAAATTTGATTGATTTACCTAAATGTCTTTAAAAACTAGGTATTTCTTCTCAACTATCATCATCCTAAACCTCTTTCTCACCTCCCCACACCCCACCAAACCAACCTCATTCTCCCATTCCTTCAGGTCTCACTTCAGACATTAAATCATCCTTAGGGGGGAACCTTTTCAGATCCCCAAAGTAAGCTTGTTCTTACACTGTACGGTCTTGTGGCACTTATCATAGCTTATAGTTACGCTACTTGTGCGGTTATTCATTTGAGCTTCTGTACTGGACCTTAAACTCTGTGAGAGTAGAGATCTCCCAGTATTTTCTTCACCACTGTATGACCAGATTTCAATATTAAGAAGATTTAGTGAATATTTATGGAATGAACAAACCACTGAAAATTAGGTAATGTATGTGGAAATGCCTTTAAAATGACAATTACTGGAGAAACATTATTTTGATGATCTCTTAACATTTAAAATAACTGTGATTAGTTTATTGATTTGTAATTTTTTGTTTGGGTGAAGAGAAATTCTAAATTCTCATGGTATTTAAGGGTGGATCATCTTGGATAGATCCACTTATTGCTAATTAGGCTTTGTTTACTGGGATTATGGAATTGGTATAACAATAACAAAGTGTAGGGTAGGGTCTCTCTGGAAAGCACTATACTACTTCCTTAATGACATCACCTTGGTAATGATCGCATTTGGTTTAAGATTTCACTTAGCACAAAATGGGATGCAGAAAGTCAAACTCTCGTATATATTCAAGTAAAGGTGATGACTTTCTTCACAATAGAGCAGAGATGAAATAGCTCCCACATTTGTTATTCTGAATGGAGCCTTGGGATGAAATTCCAAGCAGCAGAATGCCACTTAACATTCTGTGTGCTATTTTGCTCTTTAGTAGCATAATTGTAAAATGAGGCAATAAAACCAGAAAAGATATAATATTTATACCTGCATAGGCACTTCACATGATAAAATGTCACACAGGACTGTTTACTCCTTGCTAGTTATTTGGATAATGCTCCACCTGCCTAGTGACAGGAGGTGCTGAGTCTTGCATAAATCTTGGAAAGAAGATTAGGGTTAATATAGTGAGTTCTTCAGTAGGAAAAAAAATACAGCATATGTGATAATAATAATAATGGTGACTCTTTGATTACTATTTTTGTACCAGCACTGTGCTAGGCCCTTGGGGACAGAGTGTGACAAAGAGGGAGATAATATAAGTGAGTACCTTTCATGTGTCAGCTATTCTGCTATACATTTTACTTACAATATTTGTAAAACTTATAATCACTCTGCCAGGTAGGTGGTGTTATCTCCATGTATATATGACTGATTCTTGTTTATCTCATAAAAAATTCTAACGACCTCATTGGAGTTCTGTTATAATTATCATGTTTAAACTTTGGTGCTTTTTTTTAAGTTTAAATAGTCTTTTTTTTTTTGAGACAAAAAAAATTAATGAGAAGAGACAAAGAAACATCAAAGAGCTTTTTCCTCTGATTGCTGTGTTAGAACTTTTGCCTGAAAATAGGTTACATTCCTTCTGTTTTCAGCTGAATCCTCATTAACTTTACATTTTAATGATGTCCAGGGCAAATTACACCATTTATGGTCAGTACCTTAAAGGGATGCTTACAGGGGACTTAAAAAAATTTTTTTTGAGTGGTGGATGTATTTACTCCAGGAATATAAATTGATCCAGAATTCTTAAAAAAGAAAAAAGAAAAAAAAAGACAAAAACCCTTGAAACAGGGGGTTGGTGTTCCATTTCTAACTATTATAACAATTTAATTCAAAAGAAATTATTTTCATCTTAAATTAATCATTAAAGAACATTTATACTATTTGGGAGTATGCAACTGGAACCAGTGTCCTACATTTATTTTTGAAAATAGTTTCAGTTTCTCTCAATTTTACTGCTTAGCTTCAGAAATAATTCATAGGTGGTAGATGCTCAATAGGAATAAATGAAGACAGCTTCTCCCAGTTATGAAAAAAACAAGGGTGATTGAAATGCTAATATGTTGATAGACAGATTGTATTTGCACAAGAATGAGGGAATCTGCTGTAAGGTGGAACTCTTCACAGGATTCCAAATTATTCAGTTTAAAAGAACAATATGAACTGCGGAGCTGTGCTTTCATTGTAAGCTTTGAATACTTAATTATTATTAGATGATAAATTGGAATAAAGCGTCGTGTTGTGTCAAATACTGTTTATTTCCTTAACAATTATTGGATAAGTGGATTAAGGGAAATCGGCGTGTCTGTTGAGGAAACTGTAATTATGAGAATGCCCCATCTAACATCAGGTATTTTTTAAGGTTTGTACTCCTGTTTTTTACATGTGTTTAATTGAATCCCTTCTGTGTGCCAGGCAATGGGCTAATGTCCTTGTTAAGGCATTTTTGAATCCAAGGGGTGGAATTTCACTAAAACTAGCTCAGGAAGGGAGGGATAGAGGTGGAGAGGTCTGTTGTACAGTGAAGAACAGGAAGCAAAACCAGCTGGGCTTCATGAGGACCAACTGGAACCGGAAAGTCATGCTCCACTGTGGCTTCATCTCTTTCATCATGGCTTTGCCTCTGCTGGCTTCCTTTGTTCACCACTTATCTTGGTAATGGTTCAAAGTGGTCTATATGATCTTTCAGGCTTGGCTTCCCACCGCTAACAGACACTTTTTGTCTGTGCCCAAGGTTGATTTGAGCATGTGACTCAGCCCAGACCTGGATGGTCCCTGTGGCCTCCAGGTGCTCTGCTGCACTGCCCCTTCCACGTGAGCAGAATGAAACATGTCTGCATGGAAAAGATATGGCTCTTGCCTGTGTGTGGCTTTTTGTGGAGATGATAATATACCTAAAAAGATTGTTTCTACTTAAATGTGCTATGGACTTCCCTATAAATAAAATATTTCCGTTATCTGTGGTATTTGCAAACTGAGGAAACAGTGGGAGGGTTTGGGCACTGCCACTGAGGGAGGGTGAAATGATTTTCTTTTAGAATGAGGTTTTCCTAGGTAGGGCTTCCTGAGGGTCTAAATCCATAATTGGATCCTACTTGCCACTGTACAAGGAAACAATGTAGAAGGAAAAAGAAATTTTGTTAGGTTTTCTTGTCCAGGTATTGCCTTGAATGATTGGCCAACATATCTAATGCAATTTAAGGACATTTGGGAAATCTTTGGGTCTGATCTGTTGTGACTAATGATTCTTGATATGGCTATTTTTTTAACTTGCCCATATTTCAGTTTTCTAAGTCTTCGGTTAAAGCACTAGCAGATTCTGCAATTGCTCCTCAAGTATTATCATTTTTGTTATAACTGAGTATTGAAATGTAGCAAAGCTCGTAACTGTAACTTAACATTTGTTAAGCTTCTATTTGCTTTATATATATATATACATATTATATATGTACACACACATATATATACACATACACATACATATATATACAGATGAACAAGTATGTGTGTATTTTTTCTTATTCGTCCTGGAGCCCATAAGAGATTAATTATTGTCCTCATTTTATAAGTGTTACAAACCAAGGCACAGAAAGATGAAGTAACTTGCCTTAAGGTAATACAGCTAGTAAGTAGTGGATTGTTGATTCGATTCTAGGCCTGTACTGTGCTGCCTCTGTCTATAGTAGCTCTGCTTAAGGTTAATGGTTAGGCTGTGTTTCTGGAATGCTCAACTTCTCTGTTGGAACAGCGTTTTGCAATAGTATGGCTTGGTGAAATTCTGGTTCTGGTACAGCCAGTTTATAAACTGTGTGATGATAGGATATACAAGCTGTTTCATATTTTTAATTTAAAAATGGGATTATTCATGGGTCCCATCATAGAGGTTTCATAGGCGGAATGAAAGAAATAATACAGTCTTTTTGCCACACATGTGCAGGAGCAGTGTCAGAATAATGTAGAAATTACATTGGTTTATATGTTTTATGTCACCAGGTTGGATTAGCTGAAGTCAAAGTAGACTAGCACTGTTTTTCTTGGTCTTTACATTTGGGCAGGTTCTCAACTTTCTTAATTTTTTCCTTTTCTTTAGGAAAAGAAGTGCTGACCTTGAGGTTTAGGTTGAGATTGCCATTGATAGAGTCAGGGCTCCCAAATTGTGCTTTTAGCCTTTCTTTATATAGTGTTGAACAATAATTTTAAAATAGTTTGGTGTCTCAGTTTTCAGAAAAACTACATATGTATAACATTTTTATTCATACCTTAACCCTGGATAGTAGTATCTGGTTGAACAGTAATTTTAAACTAGTTTGGTTTTTCAGTTTTCAGAACAACTACATATATATAATATTTGTGTCCATACCTTACCCCTGGATAGATATCTGGTTGTTTCTGGGTTATTGCTAATGCAACAAGACTATTCTGAAGTTGTGTTTTCTAAAACCTTTAACTTGACCTGGTTTGTTGAAAGATGCTCGATCCTCTTTGGGGCAGGCAAGGGGGTGCTAATTGTGAAGTATCTTTGTTGAGTGATGAGACACTGGTGTCTGTGAATGTAGCGGAATGGTGGGATCCCTTTGATTACTGCAGAGAATCTAGGAACGTAGAAAGCAGATGCAAAACATAAGATATACAGGCTTTATCCTTGGTTGGGAGGCGTTTAAATCCTGACCCTTTCTTGCCCAGTAAACTGACTTGGACAAGGCACTTGACCTTTTTGGATCTCAGTTTTCTCATCAGTAATATGGAATTACTATCCCCTGCCTATTTTATTATCTTGAGAATTTAATGGCATAAGAGATGTAATAATATGAGGTATTCAGAGTACTTTCCTCATAGTAGGTATTCAATATATGTTTAGTAGGAGAACTATAGAAGATAACAGAAATGTAGTTGTATTGTAGCCTATTTTATACAATAAATAATCCAAAACATTTTATATTATTATTTTTGTAAATTATTCTCTGTTAAATGAAACAGAAAGGGAATGAACTTCTTTTGAAAAGTCTGGTAAATTTTGTAATGCGAATAAACAACTTTGATTTGTAAGATAACATTAAAATGATGTATAAAATGTATACCTGTATACATTTTCTGTATAGGAATTTGTTATATGCATTAACATTTTAGTATTTCCTCAAATTTGAAATGAATAGCATATAACATTAAGTCACTTAAAAATTCTCTAATATGAAATATTAAAAACTTAGACTCAAACTATAATATATTTTACCTAACCACCTTTTGGCCACCTTTCTTTTGGTATTTTATTATATATCCTCTCCTTTTATTTTGTAAAAAACTATATTAGCTTTTTTCTTCTTAACCACATTTTCCCCTCTATAATTTGATTGAAGAAATGAACTTGTGTTACTTTTTCTCTCTTGGTAAGCCAAGTCTGGTGAATAAAATACCCATAGTCAAGAAATTTGTGTGAGCTTGGCTGCACTGTGAACTCTCTGATTTCCTTCAGTCTTGTTAATTCATATGCGAGCCCAGGGGTATTATTGCCCATTAGCCTTTCCTCATAGTTATTTTATGAAAGTGCACAGTTGATGTGAGAGTGTTGTGAAACCTTTGGAAACGGTGCCCTGGACATACTGAGGTAAATTTTGTTCAAGATCAACAGATAGCACCCTACTATAATCTGCCAGCAGCTTGTTTATCTAATTGTCAATACAATTTCTGGTTCAGGAAAGAGTTTATGTTATCCTGAAACTTAACATACCATGTCCCCGGAACCAAGGAGAAATAATAATAGTAACTGCCAAGCACCTACTGTGTGTCAGACACCCTGCTGGATGCTTTACACATAGATCTTTTATTCTCAAGTTCTGAGAAGCCCTTCTTCCTCATTTTATTGAGGGAGGTTAAGAAAATGACCCCTAACCATCCCACTTTTGCCAGGCTTCATAGCTGAAGCTCTCCCCACTTTTATATAGCATATGTACCATATACCACTTTTTACCATATCCTCAGGAAATCCAAAGGACCTAACAGAAGTCAGAATGTATTGTGAGGGAAAGTTAGTGATTCTTTTCTACTAATTTTTTTCTATCGGAGTGAATGAAGTGTGTGGTGGAAAAGTCTGTTTTGAGAGTGTTTTTNGAAAATGCAGATATCCAAGATAAAGAGTTAGGGAAACTAATAGTAGTTTGTGGATAGGGTCTAGATGAACTAGACTTCTGGAAGGATCCTTAGATTTTTGAAGTGTATTATTATGATTGGATAGTTGTGTGTGGTGGTGGTGAGGGCTGTGATGAGTGTGCTTGACCATTATAAAACTACCTTCATTACTAGAGGGACACAGATTCCCCCCCACCTCTCCCATGATTGTATTGTTGAAAGCCTTCTTTTATCAATTTGCTGCCATATGTGTTTGTGAAAATCAGCTGCGTTGTAAAAATTCTTACTTCCTGGAAACCAGAAACCCATTCAGCTAGAGTCCCTACCCTGACCGCTTCCTCTTCGTTATTTCTAAATGACAGTGCTATTCCAGTAGCATTCCGGGCGTTCATCTAGCTAGGATTCCTTTTTCACGTTTGCTATTTGGTGCATTTTCTCCTGTTTTATTTTGTTTCTTTGTCCTGATTAGTTCACCAAGTATAATAGAAGAGACATTTGCTTTTTTTCCTCTAGAGCAAGTTATTTTAGAGGGAGAGTTTACCAGTGGTAAGAGCTGTTTATGTCCTAAGCGATTGATATGTAATTAATGTTGCCTGGGCTCTTGCCTGTTGGCAGAATTGGTAACAGCTTGCAGTATTTTTTAAATTCTCTTTTCTTTTTGGTATTTTGACAATGTCATTCATATCTCATGAAAAACTACCTCAGACAGGTTAAATGTGTTAAAACATGGAACGAAAAGGATGGAAGGAGACCCAGTGCTGCCTAGAAACCTTGATCTTTTGCCAAAGTATTTAAACAATTTAGTGTTTTGGTTTCCTAGCTCCAAGCTGCTTCTCAAATCCCTTGCTAATTAATCCAGTTAATGCTTTGTAGACTTACTATATGCGGTGCTTTGGCTTGCTCGTCTATCATTGAGAAGTCGTTTTGTTTCTTGGAGAAAACCTAAGCTCTGTTCTGGTGCAGACCTATATACAGGGCTTATGACGTGTGAGTAGTTTGGGGCCTTTAAAATCCCTATGCGTGTGTATATATGTAAGCTTACATACACATGTTCTCTGCGTTTCATAGTCCTTAGGCTTAAAATTTTAAAATAAAAAAAGACACAAAGTAGAGAATAGAAATCAGGTATTTCACACCAAACCAGTGAACTGATTGAAAGCTGCCTCTGCTACTTGCTTTGTTAATTGTGCAAATTATTTGATGTCTCTAAGCCTCAATTTCCTCATCTGTAAAATGGGGGAAAATAATTTATACCTCCTCATAGTATTGTTGTGAAGATGAAGTGAGTTTCTTATATACTTAGCAAGTGTCCAGAACACAGTAAAGCTCAGTAAATGTTGACTGCTTTTGTTATTCTTTTGTGACCCTTATGTGTTGAATAAATTAACTTCTTTTGGTGCTTGCTGAATTGCGGAGGAGGTAGATTCCTTTTATCTATTTTCTTTTGGCAAAGATATATCAAATGTCTCAATTTATATCAAGGATTTAAAAATCAAGCATTTGTTCATTTAACAGTAGTGATAATAAAAAATAGACAACTGTATTCTCTTTGAGCCTGTTTTTTTTTTTTTGAGACAGAGTCTTGTTGTTTCGCCAGACTGGAGTGCAGCGGCGGGATCTCGGCTTCCTGCAACCCCCCGCCTCTCACGTTCAAGCAATTCTCCTGTCTCAGCCTCCCGAGTAGCTGGGACTACAAGGATGTGCCACCATGCCCAGCTAATTTTTGTATTGTTAGAGATGGGGTTTCAGTGTGTTGGCCAGGATGGTCTCGATCTCTTGACCTTGTGATCTGCCCATCTTGGCCTTCCAAAATGCTGGGATTATAGGCATGAACCACCATGCCCGGCCTGAACCTGGTTTTAAAACCCATTGGTGTGAGTTATCAATACAAAAGATCTTCCTAAAATCTGAAAAGTGAGTATGTCTCATTTGCTTACTAGAAAGCTTGGGTGCAGAAAAATATATGCGCTATTTCTTTTTCCCAGTGAAATAATTAAATCAAACATGGAGGCAAATTCAGGAATATTTACTGCTAGTGAAGCTCATGATAACTTTTTTTTTTTACTAACCATTTCTGAAATTTATATATTATGCCTAAAAAACCTCAGTATGTCCTGGGAATTAGGAATTGACAGGATTCTCATTTGATCATTACAGGAAATTTCACATTTTCCCCCCAAGGAATTTGTGGAGAAAAAAACTGTCTACCAAAAGTGTAAAATTCTAATTTTTTCCAGCTAATTGTTTTGTTTTATGTTTAGAAAACTTTTTTTATAACATAAAAAAAGGAACAAACAGGAAAATGCAGAAATACAAGTTAACAGCTTGATAAATTATCACAAAGTTAAAACATCCAGGTCAAGACATAGAACATTAATAAGCATCTTGCCAGTCATCCTTATGTGTCTTTCCAAACACCACTCCCTCAATTAGAGAACCATTACCTTTTGTTTTTTTTCTTTCCTTTCCTTTTTTTTTGAGATGAGGTCTCACTGTTGTTCAGACCGGAGTGCAGTGGCACAATCATAGCACACTGTAGCCTCAAACTCCTGGGCTCAGAGGACCCTCCTACTTCAACTTCCTGAATAGTCGTTACTACAGGCATGCACTGCTCCCCCAGACCCTCAACCTGGCTAATTTCCTGCCGTGCTGCCCAGACTAGTCTTGAACTCCTGGGCTCAAATGGTCTTCCCACCTCAACCTCCTGAGTACCTATGATTATAGTGTGAGCCAATGTGCCCAGCTAAAACCATTATCTTAACTTCTAATAACATTGATCATTTTTACCTGTTGTTGAACATATATACATGGAGTTATGTAGATGGAGTCATGAGTATATTTAATATTTTACTTGGTTTCTTTTGCTCAACAATTATATTTGTGAGATTATCCTTGTTGTGTGCAACTGTGGTTTGCTCCTTTTCATTGCTATATGCTGTTCCATAATATGAATATGCCACAATTGATCCATTCTACTGTCTGTAGACATTTATGCTTCCCCTTTGGTTTTGGTTATTTCAAATAATGCAGCTGTGACATTATAGTGAATATATCTGGTGTTTATATACTCCCACTTTGGTATGTACATAGGAGTGAAATTTCTGGGTCATAGTGTATGTATATGTTTGGCATAAAATGCCAAGTTTTCCAATGTGGTGGAACTGATTTGCATCCTCATCTGCTGTGTGAGCTCCTCTTGCTCTATATCGTCACCAATACTTACTATTAAAGGTCTTTTAATTTTAGCCATTCTGAATGAATGTGTAGTATATTTTGCTTTGGTTTTAATTTGCATTTTCCTGATTACTGGTGAAGCTGAACATCTTTTAATGTACCTGCTGGTTATTTGGCTATGTTGTTTTGTCGTTATTTTAAGGAATTCTTTGTATACTCTAGATACAGTTTATTTGGTTATGTGCTATAATTTATTTTCCACTCTGTGCCTTATCTTTCCACTGTTTTAAAATTAATATTATTTTAATTGATGTCATACTTTTATATATTTTATAGAGTACAATGTGATGTTTTGATATATGTATACAATGTGGAATGATTAAATCAAGTGAATCAACATGTCCATCACCTCACTTATTATTATTATTTTTTTTTTTGGAGATGGAGTCTCACTCTGTCGCCCAGGCTGGAGTGCAGTGGCATGGTCTCAGCTCACTGCAACCTCCCGCCTCCAGGGTTCAAGAGATTCTCCTGCCTCAGCTTCCCGGGTAGCTAGAATTACAGTTGCCCACCACCATGCCCATCTAATTTTGTACTTTTAGTAGAGACAGGGTTTCTCCATGTTTGTCAGGCTGGTCTTGACCTCCCGGCCTCAGGTGATCTGCCCACCTCGGCCTCCCAAAGGGCTGGGATTACAGGTGTGAGCCACTGCACCTGGCAAGACATCACTTTTTTAAATTTTAGCACTGATCTCAACATTCTTTGGAGTTGATTTCAGAGCCATTTTGAACTTCCCATTCACCGTGAAGTCGGTCATTGCATCCCATAGTCATTCATTCACTTTATAATTTTATTTTANTGTTTGGCATAAAATGCCAAGTTTTCCAATGTGGTGGAACTGATTTGCATCCTCATCTGCTGTGTGAGCTCCTCTTGCTCTATATCGTCACCAATACTTACTATTAAAGGTCTTTTTAATTTTAGCCATTCTGAATGAATGTGTAGTATATTTTGCTTTGGTTTTAATTTGCATTTTCCTGATTACTGGTGAAGCTGAACATCTTTTAATGTACCTGCTGGTTATTTGGCTATGTTGTTTTGTCGTTATTTTTAAGGAATTCTTTGTATACTCTAGATACAGTTTATTTGGTTATGTGCTATAATTTATTTTCCACTCTGTGCCTTATCTTTCCACTGTTTTAAAAATTAATATTATTTTTAATTGATGTCATACTTTTATATATTTTATAGAGTACAATGTGATGTTTTGATATATGTATACAATGTGGAATGATTAAATCAAGTGAATCAACATGTCCATCACCTCACTTATTATTATTATTTTTTTTTTTTGGAGATGGAGTCTCACTCTGTCGCCCAGGCTGGAGTGCAGTGGCATGGTCTCAGCTCACTGCAACCTCCCGCCTCCAGGGTTCAAGAGATTCTCCTGCCTCAGCTTCCCGGGTAGCTAGAATTACAGTTGCCCACCACCATGCCCATCTAATTTTTGTACTTTTGAGTAGAGATGGGGTTTCACCATGTTGGCCAGGCTGGTCTTGAACTCCTGACCTCAGATGATCTGCCCACCTCAGCCTCCCGAAGTGCTGGGATTATTATTATTTTGCCATATGAATCTTCAGTAGACATGGCACTATTTATTGCAAAGATCATCCTTTATCTACTTTTCCGCATTGCCACTTTCATTAATCAAATGTGCATGTATGCAGGGGTCTCTTCCTGGTCTCTTTATTGTACCACTACCAGCTGAATGAATTATTGAAGCTTTATGATGAATTCTAATATCTAGTAGACTAAGTCTTCCCATTTTGTTATTATTAAAAGTTTTTTCTTGGTTATTATTGGTCTTTGTAGTTTCATATAATTTTTGAATTGGTTTGTTAATTTGCCTTAAAGTGCCTTGCTAAGATTTGTATTGGGATTTCATTGAATTGATATAAATGTGAGGAGATTTGATTATTTACATATTTGGTCTTCACATGAAGACTATATAATGAACATGACAGATTCCTTTATGTAATTTAGGTCCTTTTGTCATTTCTTTCACTTATTATAGATATTCATATATAAGTCTTGCTTATTTTCATTATATTTGTTTCTGGGCATTTGGTGTTCTCTGCTACTGTAAATGGTATCTTTGAATTTCATACTCTAAATATTTGTAGATGTGTTGAAATATAGTTAAATTTTGAAACCTGACGTAGTATCCAGCACATTTGCTAAGCTGTCTTATTGATTCCAATAATTTATCTGTAGATATTGTGTTTTTTCCAAACATAATCATGTTGTCTGCAAATAATAGTTTCACTTCCTATTTTAATCGTTATGCCTTCCTTTCTTGTTCTTTATTACGTGGGCTTAGGACCAGCAGTATAATGTTTAATGGGATTGATGATGGCAGGAATTCCTATTCTTTTCTGTTTTTTTTTTTCCTTCATTTTTGAGATGGAATTTCACTCTTGTCACTCAGGCTGGAGTGCAGTGGCGTGCTCTTGGCTCACTGCAACCTCTGCCTCCCAGGTTCAAGTGATTGTCCTGTCTCAGCCTCCCGAGTAGCTGGGATTACAGTTGTCTGCCACCATGCCCAGCTAATTGTTTTGCATTTTTAGTAGAGATGGGGTTTCACCATGTTGGCCAGGCTGATCTCGAACTCCTGACCTCAGGTGATCTGCCCCCTCGGCTTCCCAAAGTGCTGGAATTACAGGTGTGAGCCACTGTGCCCGGCCCTCTTTTCTCTGTTTTGAAGGGAAAACTTTCAACATTTCACCTTTCAGTACGATGGTGACTATAGGTTTTTTAATTGAGTTTTTTGATTGATTTATAATTCACATATAGTAAAATGAACACATCTTAAGCATACAGTTTTAATTTTGAAACATGTATACACCTGTGTAATTAACACCTCAATGAAGATGTAGCTCAGTTTCCCATATACTCTTCTAGTTATTTCCAATTCCTTTACTGCACCAGAGACAACAACTGTTCTGATGTATGTTACCATATATTAGTTTTGCTTTTCTTAAACCTTATAGAAATGGTATTCTATAGCATTTCCTTATAGAAATGGAATTCTCTTGGTTCTGGCTTCTTTCACTCAACATAAAGATTTTTTGAGAATCATTCATATTGCTTCACCTTTCAGCAATTTATTCTTTTTATTGGTAAGTAGTATTCCATTGTATAAATATCACAGTTTGCTTATCCATTTTGATGAACATTCAGGTGAGACACAGTTTTTTTTAAGATAGATACCCTTTATCAGATTAAGACATCTGCTTTGTGTTACTGGAATAAACTCAAATTGGTTGTCATGTATTATTCTTTAATATATTGCTGCATTCCTTTTGCTAAAATTTTGTTTAGAATTTTCACATCAAGGTTTAAATGAGGGATAAATTTCCTTTCTTTCATTGTCCTTAGATTTTAGTATCAAGGTTTTACTGGCCTCATAAAACGAATGATTCCTCTTTCTCTATTCTCTGGAAAATTTGGTGTGATGTTGATATGTGTTGTTCCTTAAAAGGTTGGAAGAACTCACTAATGAAGCTATAAGAGCTTGTAGTTTTCTTCATTAAACATGTCTTAATTATGTGTTCCCTTTATTTAATAGTTATTATACCTATTCAGGTTTTCTATTTCTTGTATCAGTNCCCAAAGTGGTGGGATTACAGGCTTGAGCCACCGCGCCCGGCCTCTTGTATCAGTTTTCTTTTTGTATTTGTTTCCTTGCTTTTGATTTCTTCTTTTGCCCTTTGTTATCCATCTGTTTGATTTTCTTTTCCTGTCTTCAATATTTGTTCACTTTACTTTGAATCCTTTTTAGCTATTTCCTCAGGATTTTTTGAATTTATCTCCTTTTACCTTCTGTTTCTCTTAAGGCATTATCTGTTGTGGGTTGTTGTTGTTGTTGTTGTTACTCTGTTTTCTCTAATTGGTTTTCATATTGGAAATGATTTTTTTCATTTAAGTCTGACTTTCTTTCCTGAGTTTATCACCTCGTTTTTACAGTTTTGTAATTCTGATTTGTGTATTATTTCATGTCATGTGTAATTTTCTTAAAGTATTTTAACTAATTTGAAAGGAAGGTTACAGTTTTTATTTTGTGTTGATGTTTGTCTATCATGCTTTCATTGTCTCTAGGGACATTAGTCTGAATCTTATTCTGATTTTTCTAATTATAACTTCCTATAGGATCTTATGTTAACACTTGTTTATTGCTTATTTATATGTGAAATTAGTTTTTCTGAACTTTTAAGAGGAGAAGTAGGTAGCTGTTATACTTCACTGAGCTATCTCTTGTGAAGGTTTCCTGTGATGCTTAAAATCATGTAATTTGCGACCTAATCTTGCCTGGATCTGTTTCCTTCTCCTGCCTTTTCCTGAACTTTTTCTTTACTTCAGTTCTATGGTCTCTATACTGTTCAATTTTGATTTTACTTCCAGAAGCTTCACTTCACTGTAGGTCCTTGTCCTAGAAGAGAGCCCTATCTTTGGGAATTCAGAGTTTTAGAAACTATATGACAGTTCTGCAGCCTTCCTGTCAGAATCTCACTTTGGTTTTTGATATTTTCATTGGGTATATAAATCTAGATTGGCATTTACTTTCTTTCAGGATCTTTAAAATACCATTTCATTGTCTTCTGGCTTACATTGTTTGTGCTGGAAAGTCATCTGTAAGTCTTATGGGTGTTCCTTCAATGGTAATTTTGTTTTCTGTTTTTTGGCTACTTTTAAGTTTTTTTTTTTCATTTTTTATTTTTAGCAGTTGTGCTATGATGAGTGTAGGTGTTGCTGTCTTTGCATTTGTCCTGCTTGAGGTTTAGAGTGTTTCTTGAATCTGGGATCTGATTTTTTGGTATTAATTTTGGATATTTCTTACCATTACTTACTATTTCTTGTAAGCCGATTCTCTTTTTATTTTTTTTCTGGGACTCCAATGACATACAAGTTAGACCTAGTCACAGTAGTTCATGTATAACTTACTCTCCCTTCGGTTTTTCAGTGTTACCTCTTTGGGCTTAATCTGGGTATTTTTTTCTGACTTATCTGTTCACTAGTTTTTTTCTTCAACTAATCTAATTTTCTGTGAAACCTGTCCACTGAGTTTTTAATTCATTTTTTTTAGTTCTAAAATCTAATTTATCAGTTTTAATTTTATGCACAATTCTCAATCTTTTAAAACTTTCTTCCCTTCTCTGTCTTCCATCTTATCTCCCTCTCTCTCTCCCTTCTACCTCTTTCTTTCTTTCTCATGTTGAGCAAAGTTATTTCAGTGTCTGTGTCTGAGGCCAGTGTTATTTGAATCCCTTCTGGGTCTGTTTCTATTGCTTTGAATCTCTGTTGTCGCCTTTCTTTTGCCCCTGTTTGCTTGGTTATTTTTTATTGAGTGCCAATTGTTGTATATTCAAAACTATAGGCATATTTTAAGGTCTAGGGTAATATTCTCCTCCTCCAGAGAGGATTTATATTAATTTTGTTTTTTAAGGCTAGTCATGCTAGCAATTATCTCATCCCCTTCTCTATCCATCCTTCCTTCCCAATTAGGGATTTAGGTGATTTGAAGATGGGCTTAGTCTCTGAGGATTCATCTATTTTCTTTTTACCCTTCTCTTGAGCTATGATTATTTGAGGTCCAACCCAAAGCCTAAAGCACTTACTGGGACCTTTTCTCTTCTGTGGGTCCTGCAAAAAATTACAGTTTTGTCCTCTTCATCCTGTTGAGGATTTGAAAGCTCTGATCCCCTTTGAGCCTCTTAGTTACCTCTTCAGTAATCAGCCCATATCCTTGGGAGAAACATGTTCTTAAATGCTAGAATTTTGTGTCTGTGTGTACATGTGTGTGCGTGACAGGGTCTCATTCTGGTTGCCCAGGCTGGAGTGCAGTGGCATGATCATGGCTCACTGCATCACCAGCCTCGACCTCCCAGGGTCAGGTGTTCCTCCCACCTCAGCGTCCTGAGTAGTTGGGACTACAGGCACATGCCACCACACGCAGCTAATTTTCATATTTTTTGTAGAGATGGGATTTCTTCATGTTGCCCAGGTGGGTCTCGAACTCCTGGGCTCAGGTGATCTGCCCATCTTGGCCTCTCAAAATGCTGGGATTATAGGTGTGAGCCAACTGCACCCGGCCTAAAAAAAATTTTTTTTGGAGTTTTATTATTCTGTGTAATTCTCTCTCTCTCTCTCTCTCTCTCTGTGTGTGTGTGTGTGTGTTTGTGTGTGTGTATATGTATATATATATCATATATATATAAGATATATAATATATATATTATTTTTTCAGGGGGGCGTAATGCTTTCTTGCCTTTGAACAGTTGTTTTTATTTATGTGTTCTATTTTTTTAAAATGTGAACAGTGTTATAAATCCTAGTTCACCTTTACTGGAAATGGAAATCCNTTTTCATATTTTTTGTAGAGATGGGATTTCTTCATGTTGCCCAGGTGGGTCTCGAACTCCTGGGCTCAGGTGATCTGCCCATCTTGGCCTCTCAAAATGCTGGGATTATAGGTGTGAGCCAACTGCACCCGGCCTAAAAAAAATTTTTTTTGGAGTTTTATTATTCTGTGTAATTCTCTCTCTCTCTCTCTCTCTCTCTGTGTGTGTGTGTGTGTGTTTGTGTGTGTGTATATGTATATATATATCATATATATATAAGATATATAATATATATATTATTTTTTCAGGGGGGCGTAATGCTTTCTTGCCTTTGAACAGTTGTTTTTATTTATGTGTTCTATTTTTTTAAAATGTGAACAGTGTTATAAATCCTAGTTCACCTTTACTGGAAATGGAAATCCAGCTAGCCTTTTTAGGAAAGAGCCCTCTATTCAGGCAGTGGTCTGTGTTTGTTATAATAGCTCCTAAACATAACATTCATTCTGTGAGGAAGATAGTATTATCCCCATTTTCCTTATGAGGTAACTAATGCCTAAATCCATTAATGAAATTATTCAAGATCACAACAAAATCTTTTTCCTAAGGCACTAAATAATCTTATTTTAGTTCTTCTTTTCTTTCAGATTTAGGACTTTAGGCTAACAAGTACCGTAACATTATAAGGCAGGTATACAGTAACTATAAGTGAAAGAGAAAAGAGGCCAAATAGGATGCATATGATGTGGGTGTATATGTGTAATGTAGACTACAGAAAACCTATAATTAATTTTAAATGCATGAATAACTGCACATGAATCCTCCCACATAATTAGTTGAGTTGTGTTGAGCTCTTTTTTAATGGAAAAATATTTTTTTCAGGAATTTGTCATACATTACAAGCTTTGTTTTTTTTAAGGTCTCTAGATGTAGATGTATACTTTTAAATCCACACTGTATAATTAATCATGGGTTTGTTGGAATTATAGAAGTTATTTTCTAGCTTTAAGTTAGGTTTACATTATTATTTCTAGAGTCATACTTTGTATTTCGTTGTCTGTTTCTATAGTGCTTTGTACCATCATCAGTTTAAAAGAGGAGTTTAAAAAATGCTTTTTGGTAGGCCTCCCACTAAGAGAATCTAGTTGGTGCTTAATCCTCATACCTGATAAATGGGTGAGATGCTTGTCCACAGGGCTGTGCAGAAGTTGCAGGTTTTGGGAACATGGCAGATGGGACAGAGTAGAGAACAGGTTTAATTAGATGGGAAGCCAAGGGAAGATGGTATCTTGAACCATGTCTTAGAGGCAGGGTGAAAAGGGAAGAGCTAATATTGAGAACCTCAGCCAAGAGAATCAAGGGTAGCATGGAATGTGGTGTGAGGAATCGTTTGATACAAGTATTCTGGGAGTAAGGTGAAGGAAAGGAAATGTGTATTACAGCGGTGGCTGGAAGGGCGTAGGGTAGAACATGGTGGCTTATAGGAGTCTTTCTGGCCCAGGACATTAGGAAATACTTTTTATTTATTTTATTTTTATTCTTACAGAGGCAGGACCTCACTCTGTCATTGTGCTGTAGTGCAGTGGAATGATCACGGTTCACTGCATCCTCCACCTCTCAGGCTCAAGCAGTCCTCTAACCCCAGCCTCCTGAGAAGTTGGGACTATAGGCACAAACCACTGCACCTGGCTAATATTTGTATTTTTTTGTATAAGTAGGGGTCTCACTATGTTGCCCAGGTTGTGGAAATAATTTTTAGAGTCCATAGTTCATATCAAGGATCTTCTGTATTAGTTAACTTCCCCTAGGTTATGCTGCCTGAAGAAGGTAACAAAAAGGACCCCAGAAATCTCAGGGGACTGAGAAAAACAAAGGTCATTACTTTCCTACAGTACCTTTTGGTTATAGCTCTGCTCTAGGGTCAGCTTTGACCCTCACTCAGGTATCCAAGCTGAAAGAGCAGCCCTCCTCTGGGACATCCTTTTCTCATGGCAGAAGAAAAAGAAAAATGATGGAACCGTGTGATAGCTCATAAAGCTTTAGCTGCAAATTGGCACAGTCCATTTGCATTCACATTTCTTTGGCCACTGCTTTCACAGAGAAGGGCACTGTAAGTCACATGCCAACAGGCAAGGATGTAAAATTCTCTCCAGAAAAGAGGAGTGAAAAATTGGATACAAAATTACAGTCAACTACAGCTTCCTTTCTAGATGAAACTTTACATGTGATAAATATACACTCTTACAGAATTAGATACAATTTACCATTTTATATTGGCTTTTAAGATACGCATTTTCTCCTGGAGTGAAGGTCTGAAATCCTGATGCATCTAACAGTAGATGGGGTCTTATACTGCAAGCCAGGCAGCTGTTGTGATGTCATTGCCTAGGCATGAGAGAACTTGGCTGCTAGTCCTGGTGGTAGGATTGGACACCTGCAACCATTGACATTTCAGGATCATTTGAGAAAGGAATATGAGTCCTGATTTTCATTTGAAAATTTTCTGTTGACACCCCCTAGTAAGATCAGCATCCATTACAGAATGGGTGTCACCAGCTTAAGAAAAAAAATCTCAGAGGCAGTAGTGACGCTTTTCTTCTTTTTTCTTTTCTTTCTTTCTCTTTCTTTCTTTCTTTCTTTCTTTCTTTCTTTCTTTCTTTCTTTCTAGAAAAGCCGTGTCATCAGTGTTCCCAGTAGCACTGAGAAGATGAATACTTTCACTAATTGATTGTGCTTATATTTTACTTTTTATGTGTGTGTAGTAGTATTGTATAAAAAATCTAAAGAACTGTATCAATAAGTGTAAGTTAATTTTATATAAGAAACCATGGTAGCAAACTTTAATTGCTCTCTCTTCTTTTTTGTTTTGGTGTTTCGTGACTAATGGTGCATTTTACTCTCGGTGGCACTTAGACTCTGAAATATGGTAACTTGCTTGTTGCCCACTTAAAAAATATTCATTATTTATCGGGTAAATTGAGCCAAGCTTTCTTTCTTAGAAGGCCTTCTTATAGGACATATTTTAAAATGAACTTTGAACTAACTTTACTCATTCTAGCTTTAAATAAAATTTATAAGAGATAGGTAAAACCTATGTTCTTAAAATGAAATTTTATTCTATTGCTTGGTACCACATAATGAAGCTAACCTTTTCTCCAAAACAGTAAACTTTTAGTAAAGAGATAGGTTTTATTTTATTTTCTAATGATTTAATCTTACACTAGAATAGATAGCTAAAGCTTTTTCTTTTCCAATAAACTAACAGTTTACAGTAGTACTGGTGTTATTTAAAATCAGATGAACTCTATAAACACCCATTTGGAAAATAGCCGTTTTGACATCTTTCTTTTCTTTACTTTTTGGCTTTCTCAGTTTTGAAGCTATCAGTGTATTTTGAATTTAAATTAGGTATATTATTAAAAAAAAGTTAACAGTATGTAGTCCATTGGTGATGTTCCAAATCAAAAAATTGATTTACCAGCAAGTACTATACATAATCTCTTCACATCACATTCAGCAAACAACTACTGAGATATTCTGTTAGAATTTACAAAGATGAATAGAGCACCACTGCCCCACCTTCAGAGAACTTTCAATCTGTTGTTAGCCAGTGATTGCGAGTTAAAGGTCTTGTTATCCCCACTCTGGAGTTGAGTGGTGCTGTGGTTTAGAGTGTAAGAGCATAAGTTTTGGAGTGTGTCTAGACCTGAGATTAAGTCCTGGTTCTGCTCCTTTGTCAAATTCTCCCTACTTTACCTCTCTGAGCCTCGGTTTCTTCAGTAGATTACTGTGAATACCTAGCACATTGTAGATATTTAGTAAATGTTAGCTGGTGCCATACTGTATTCATCTTTATCACCATGATAATTCTCATCTTCATTTCAGTGTTGTGAAAGAACTTTGATTTTCATGTCAAATAGACCTGGCCAGATTTTAGTTCTGACATTTATTAGGTGCGTGATACCACAGTGTCTACTCAATGGCTCTTGTTGACTTTCTTCTCATAGACATCTCAAATTGAACTTAGGATCATTCTCCCAATTTTGCTTATTCTACAGGGTTCCCCTCTTAGAGTTTCTTGTGCCAGAAACCTGGGAATTGTTCTCTTCTCCCCCCATCTCTCTTGGTGTCTCTTCTCTCTCACATACTCACCTTTCCCATTCAGTTCTACATCTTATCTCAAGTCGGTTAACTTCCTTCAGCTCCCATGCCGTCACCTGCATCAAGTCCTGCATCATTTCCCGTTCAGGCTACTGTGGCTACCTAACTAATCTTATATTTCCTTTTGCCTAATTCCAGTCCATTCTCCACAGAACAACTAGAGTTATGTTTGGAAGACACATGGGATCTTTTCCCTACCTTTTACTCCTTTTTGCTTAAAATTTCTCAGGGTCTTCCTTTTATACCCGAATGAAGTCCTCAGTCATTAGTGTGCCCCATGAGACCCTGTGTGACTTGGCACAAGCTTCCTTTTCTGGCCTCATTTCTTACCACTGGCTCCCTTGTGCTCAGTGATCAACATATTGGGCTTCTGTTCTTTCTTCTTTTGACCCACATTCCTTCCTGCCTCAAGTCTGCCTATAGTCAGTGCTGTTCCGTCTGCCCAGGCAGCCTTCCTTTTCCCTACGTTTGCCTGTCCAATTCCTTTGCATCCATCAAGCATAGTCGTGGGATAATTCGTGGGGAAGCCTTTTAATTCTTCTCAAAGTTGAATCTCTTTGTTACGTGTTTTTATAAAGCATGCTGTGCTTTTTCTTTTTTGCATTTACCTCCCATTTAATGTTTTCCTTCCATACACTAGTTTTTTGAGGGTATAGACTATGTTTGATTCACTGCTCAGTTGTTCCTGAGTTCAGCACAGTACCTGAGACATAGTAAGTATGCAATAAGTATTTGTTGAAAGGATGAATAAATAAATGAGCATTACTTGCCTCATAGGGTTGATGTGAAACTTAAATTGGGACACAAAAGGTGTCTTACTATATATTAGATAGCACATTAGCACATAGTGGGTTTGTAATACTCTTTTCTCCCTGCCCCGCCCCACCCTCATCCTAAGTGTTAAGAAAGGCCCACAAGTAGTTGCTAAACAGTAGATTGTGACCTGCTGGTGGGTAATAAAGCCAGTTTAGTGGGTCTTGAAGTGAATTTTTAAAAATGAAATGGAATAAAACAGCAATTATCAGGGAAGATAACATAGTAAGGACAAGTATAGTTTTCTGAAACTTTCTGTGTGTGTATGTGTTTATGTAGTAGGCGTCATATGTGTCTTAATGTGGGCAGTGGATAAAAAAGTTTGAAAGCCACCATTGTAACAAATAGCTCAGTGTCGTGTAGCCCTTAGGCAATCCTGTGTTTGAGTTAGTGCAGCTAAATGAGGGTATATCCCATTTTTAAAGAATGTAATTCCGCCTTTGCTGACTTAGTACAAGGTTCAGGATCCTAGAATCCTCCTTAGTTGTAAATGCATCTACAAAAGCTCCTGCGATTACTAATTTCCCCCCTTCTATAGAGGCTGTATCCATTTCTAACCTGTATATTTTCAAAGTATTTTTACTTCTATATGTTGTATACCATGGCCTTTTCCACTATGTCGAAAAGATATCTTCAATATTGTTAATATTTAGTATTGGGACCTGTCTCATATAAAGTATATAGTGATGGTAGTAACATTATATTGTGTTTATCATAATGAAATTCTCTGATAGCTCAAATTATTGCTCTTATTAAATTTTATTGCATTAGTGACTTTATAGGCTTTAGTATTACCAGTTTGATAGAAAGCCAGTGCTATACAGATATATAAAAACTCAGATTATACATGGGGACATAGAGAGCCAGACCCAGACAAAAGGAAGCCAAAACATATAAGGATTAAGACAGTAATAGTTATGATTGTGGTAGCTTGGTAAGTGATTTCATTTTTCAGTTAATTCTTTACATCAGGTTGGTAAACATTTGTGTTACTGAACTATGATTTTCTTCTTTAAGGCCAGTGGTCAGTTCAAAACCTTTGATGCTGTTGACTTTCTCAGCATTAGTCATTGTTTTATACTCCACTCTCCAAGGATGCATAAATTATGATAATGGCAACAAGGGGAGGGCTGGAGCCGGGTGGTTGCTGCTGCATTATTGTGTCCACAGGGATGGTATTTGTGTGCTTGTCCTCTGCATATTGTTGGACTGAGGAACTAGATCCTGCCCTCTGCAAAGCTGGAGACAACAGTGAATTATAAACAGCATCAGAAAGCAGTCCTGTTAAGTGGTCTATATGAAACTGTTAGAGTTGAGGGAGTAACATTATTCTGGGGCTCTTATGAAATCTCATGAAAGCTTCGCTTGTCTCGTTTCTTATAGTTAATCTGTTTTGTAGACATTAGTGGCAAATGTTCAAATAATACAGATTGTTACCTCTAATCCACCATAAGGAAAGATTGTGGTCAAGTCACATAATTCAGTTTTCACATTTTCTTATAACTGGTTTCTGTTAGCCATGACAGACTAGTAAGCTAGATGCTGTCGTATTCTTAGAACAGAAGCTACACAATGGTTTCTTGTTTATTCTTCACATAATTTTTTTTTCATTTTGAAAATGACATTTATTTTAGAAAATTTAGAAAATAAAAAATGTAAGATATATGTATATATATATATAAAATTTTCCAACACTCAGATATTTCCTGTTTCTTTATTATGCATATTTCAGTCTATTGTCTATTTATACGTAAGAGAATACTGCATATTTTTTCTGATGAATTTGAGATAAAATGAATATTTTTAGGGAAAATACACGTTAGTCAAGTTAACTCAAAAAAAGATTTAAAAAAACTTACCTGGAACAATATTCATGGAAGAATTTGATAAAGTTGTCAAAACAGTATTCCTAAAAAGTTGCCAGTTCCAGATGGTTTAGCTTGTCAGTATTCACATCTTTGCAGATAATGCCTGTGCTATTCAAACTGTTCTAAAATATTTTTTTCAATGATATGCTTCTTCATTTTGCTAAGTTGTAACCCAAATATGAAAATGTTAAGGCAAAAGGTAAGACAGAAAAGAAAGTGCAGGCCAGTCTTAATTATGACAAGGGGACTGACATGGATAAGCAGTGATCGTGTTATTGCTCCAATGATTTTTTGAAGCTCCACAAGAAAATCAATTTGTGTATTTTGAATATATGAACAATTGCTATTACATTATTTGCTGTGGATAAAAATGACACAAATTAAAACTTTAATCGTACAAAAGATGATCACATGTAAGATATGGGAAATAAAACAATTTAATTTTTAGTTATCTATCAGTACCTAAAAAGAAAAAAAGCACCCCAAAACTCAGTGACTTAACACAACAATGATTTGTTATCTCTCTTGCTTCTGTGGATTGGCTGCTACCTTGGGTGGTTCTGATCCATGAGATGTAAGCTAGGGCCAGTCATTCAGCAGGGAGCTTGCATGTCCAAGATGGATTCAGCTCACACGTCTCATACTTCACCTGGGTGCCTGGAACAGTAGGACTCTGGTCTGGGCCTTTCATTGTCCATGTGGTCTCTCTGCATTCAGAAGTCCAGCCTGAGACACACAGCAGCCAGACCCTAAAAGGATGAAAGCAGAAGTTGCCAAGTCTCTAAAGTCCTGTGCCCAAGAATGACTCGGCATAATTCCTGCTGTACCCCTTTGAAGAAGACTGGAAACAAACTCCATGGCTTGATGGGAGAATTGGCATATGCCATAGAGATGGGACTAATGTTGGTGACATTTTTGAAGGCAACCTATCATACTAGCTTACACAGAACATTACTAAGCTTGAAGCCCTCTATGTGCCCCTTTCTGCCCTCCTTTTGTCCCTCACTTTTACCCCCAGATCATCACTGTCCCCTCTCAATATGTTTTTTCCTTCCAATATTGTTTCATCATTTTTTTGCTTTCCATTATTTTTTTTTTTTTACCATATATGTAGGTATCTCTAAATAATGTCATTTAGTTTGACATGATTGATATGCATTTATTTCTTAAAATTTTGTTTCAATTTAGAATAATTATATATTTGAAGATTATTTATAAAATTCAGAAAAGTAGAAGAGAAAAATTAAAATATCTTCTAATCCTAGCTGGCTGTGGTAGCTCACACCTGTAAGCCCACCACTCTAGGATCCGAGGCGGGCTGATCACCTGAGACCAGGAATTTGAGACCAGCGTGGACAACATGGGGAAACCCTGTCTCTACTAAAAGTACAAAACTTAGCCAGTCATGGTGGCATGGACCTGTAGTCCTAGCTACTTGGGAGGCCGAGGCAGGAGAACTGCTTGAACCCAGGAGGTGGAGGTTGCAGTGAGCCAAGATTGCGCCACTGATCTCCAGTCACTGAACTCCAGCCTGGGCAACAGAGTGAGACCCTGTCTCAAAAACAAAAAAATAAAATATTTTTTAATCCCAGTCTTTAGGATAGAATCATTGGTAATATTCTGGGATATGTTAATACCCGTGTACCCACCCCAAATTCATATCATGTATCTGTTCTCTGAATCTCTTTCAGTGGCAAGGGCTATCACATTATCTGGATCTATAGTATTCAGTTTCTGAATTTTGGATTATACATAGCAAGAATTCGGATTTATGAGGGATTCAGCCAAACATTTGACTCTGTTAGGGTGGTGAGAGTTTGGATAGTGAAGGTGACTTTTGTGTGTGTGCATGAGTTTGTATGGTGTGTAATGTTAAGAAAAGGAGATAGAGTATTATATGGTAACATTCCTTTTAAAAATTTAGAATGGAAAACAGTCTCAGTAGATTGTTGTTAAACACTCTGCAATGTTCCAAAACTTTACTGTGCATGATAATCACCTGAAGAGCTTGTTGAAGCCCAACTTCCTGGACCCCATGCCCAGAGATGGATTGAGTAGGTCTTGTGTGGGCCTAAGAATTTGTGTTTTTAACAAGTTTGTAGGTGATGTTGAATTGCTGGCCTAGGGAAGATACTTTGAGAACTTCTGTTCTACAGTATGACTTTTAATGGATATAGTGTGGTTTATCACATAAATGCATCATCATTTGTTTAATCAGTCCCTTATAAGACACTTAGTAGTCTAAATAGTTTTGTTATTACAGGTTGAACATCACTAATCTAAAAATTTGAAATCCAAAATGCTCCAAAATGCCGCAGAATCTGAAGCCTTATGGTGCTGACATGATGCCACAAGTGGATGATTCCACACATACATACTTAACACAAACTTTGTTTCATGTACAAAATTATTAAAAATATATGAAATTACCTTCAGGCTATGTGTGTAAGGTATGTATGAAACGTAAATGAATTTTGTGTTTAGACTTGGATGCCATTCCAAGATCATATATATGCAAATATTCCAAAATCCAAAACAATCTGAAATCTGAATCACTTCTGATCTAAGGGATACTCAACCTATATTAACAATACTATAATGACCAATAAATTATACACATTTATTTGCATTTTCTTATAGTATATTTCTTTTTCTTTTTTTTTTTAAACGGAGTCTCACTGTGTCTGCCAGGCTGGAGTGCAATGGCGTGATCTCAGCTCACTGAAACCTCTGCCTCCCAGGTTTAAGTGATTCTCCTGCCTCAGCCTCCCGAGTAGCTGGGATTACAGGCACCCACCACCAAGTCCAGCTGATTTTTGTGTTTTTAGTATAGATGAAGTTTCACCATGTTGGCCAGGCTGGTCTCGAACTCCTGACCTCAGGTGATCCACCCGCCTCGGCCTCCCAAAGTGCTGGGATTACAGGCGTGAGCCACTGCACCCAGCCAGCATTTTCTTTTAGTATATTTCTTAAAGTTGAATTACCTGGTCAAAGGGTTAGTACATGTTCATAATGTAATACCTAATCATATTCCAGAGGGCCGTATCCTTTATATTCTGACTAGGAAAACATGAGAAATTTGAGTTAACATTCTGAAGTCTCTGAGGGAAGTTTTCAAAAGGGGACTCCCAAAATAATTTAACATTGAAATATGTGCATTGGCTCATTAAGGTTATTATCTTGTGAGGGCAATACTCATTTGCATGTAAAAATTCTCATATATTTAAAAGTTGGTTGCCTTATCTTATAGTTATACCTTGCACGTGGATGATTAACATTTTAGGTGTTCAGATAAAAGTATCTATTTTTCCTTAACCCCCACCCAGCATGTGGACCAACATGTTTATCTTTTTTAACCTCCTACAGTGAAATCCCACTGAAATTTTACATTGCCTATTGTAATTTGGAATAAAGACGAGTCATCTTTCATAGGGCTCAAAACAGTTCTAGGGAAGGTAATAATCTCTGATCTTGAGGGACAAAGATTGGGTACAAATCTTGTCCCTTTTCACTTATTTTTTGACCTTGGAGATCATCTAGGCTTTAAACCTCAATTTTACCATCTTTGAAATGATGATAATAACCTGGGTTTATTATAGAGAGGTTGGATATTATTGGAGCAGAGTGTTATTTCCTTTTTGGAGCCCATGGAATTCTGCCAGGAAGTGACCTGCTTCTTCTGGCCTTGAGAAGGGACTGCAGATAAGAGACTAGTTAGCTGTCTATGGGTCCTTACCTTCTAGTGGCCATATTTTTGCCCCTGAGAAGGTACAGGGATGGAGTTAGCCCTGGGACTGGCAGGTACAGGTCTGCATTTACAGTGCCTCTCTATTTTCCTCTTTTATGTATCTACTGTGTTCCTTTAACCCTTTCAGTGGAGTTTTTGGAGGACTTTATGAATTCTAAAGAATATGAAAGAGCTTGGAAAGTTGTACAGAGTTTTGCGAATTCAAAATAACATTGCATTTGGTCCTATTCAAGACATTATTGAAATGACTTACTCACTGGCCCCCAAGGGTAGTGTGAGAGGACCAGGTAATTATTTTTCCAAACTGGTTTCTAATATTTGTTAGTGAACTCACAGATTTGTGTTCTTTCAAACATTCCCAATTTAAGAAAGGATCATGTTGTATTATAATAAGTTTGTAAAACTATTTGGAAGTTGATTTATAAACCTCCCTTAAAACTTCATCCACAGCATTTAACCTTTCCGGCTAGACCAGGAAGACTGTATCACCCATTTTATTGTGGGGAAAACTTGGTGCAGATGAAAGTTTGAAATTTGGAATCATACAAACCTGAGATTAAATCCTCACTCAGACACTTAATAGATGCGTGACCTTGGGGAAATCAGTGAACTTGGAAGGTTTGGTTTCAGCTGGGCACAGTGGCTCATACCTGTAACCCCAGGACTTTGGGACACCAAGGCCGGCAGATGACTTGAACCCAGGAGTTTGAGCCAGCCTGACAAACATGGTGAAACCCCATCTCTACAAAAAAAATAAAAAAATGAGTCGGGTGTGGTGGCACAAGCCTTTGGCCCCAGCTACATAGGAGGGTGAAGTGGGAGGACCGCTTGAGCCCAGGAGGTCGAGGCTACAGTGAGCCAAGATTGTGCCACTGCACTCCAGCCTGGGTGACAGAGTGAGACACTGTCTCAAAAGAAAAAAAAAAGTATAGTCACTTTGGGGGGCCCATGCCAAACAGGTTCTTAATAATTGTTGTTTCTTTTCTGCTTACTCTTTTGAACATGTAGCTGTAAGTTTTCTGTTCTTTTTGAGTTATTATAGCAGTTGGGTTGTGTTTTGTACAGACTTCTAGATTGTCCTGAAATATTAAATTACAGATATGTTTTAGCCTCCTCATATTGTAGAATGTTATACATAAAGAAGAATATGGTCAGTTTGGAAAATTACTTAGATCATAATGTGTATTTTTAGGAATTTTCTTAGAAAATGTGATTTTAGTACACTAAAACTGTTTAGTTTTAAGTAATAAAGTAAATGTTAAATTAATATTTTTACCCCTTCCTTTCCTAGCTATCTATTAGAACTTAACTTATTGAGAATATCATTTTTAACAGTATTTCTTTGCAAATGTTATAGTGCAAGTGCTATATAATTATCTTTCAGGCTGCAAATTTTTTGAAGGGGGCTTATTAAAAGTTATTTCTCGTCTATAGCACGGTGGCTGTTTGCAGTGACAGATTTTCTGATCCTTTTTGAGTAGAATTTGTTTAGTGTGTTAAAGTTGTTTGTAGTCATGTGAATTTATTGAGACAATTCTGTGGTCTAATGTGTATTTTGTGGGGGATGTCAGACTTTACATGTTTGCTGATTAGTTGGGAATACTGCTGGTCAATGGTTCCTGCTGATTTAAAAACAAAAGGTGCATCTGTAGACAATGCTTAGATTGTATAAATTCAGTTGCATTAGCATCTGACACTGCAGGAGAGCAAATTATATCTTGAACAAATAATTGTAAAGAATACAGCTGTTTGTGATATCTTTATTATGAAGGTACTGTTTTATTTCCACCTGCAGTTTGAGTAAGATTTAATTTCCCGCCTAACTACATCACTTTTTTTTTTTCTAGTGGGATTTTGTCTTTGTAGGTTGAATTGTTTTTAGTTTTATATTTTAATGAAGAAGATTGTCAGCATTAGGAATTCCTTTAATTTCATTTGCTTTCAGCAAACATTGTAATTATTGTTAAACTCTCAAAACTATCATTCAGTGAATAATATCTAATTGATCAGTTCTAAAAACATTTTATTAGTATTGATGCTATTCCAATGATTGCATCTTTAGCATTCCTTGTTTAAGTATTTTTCAGGTAGCATCACTTGGACACAGGAAACTAGAGTGCATTTTTCCATTAATAAAGAAGTGGTTCTCTGATTTGATTGTTTGGATTGTGTGAATTGGAGAGTAATGTTTTTTTAGCATGACACATTGAGAACTGCTACTTGGTTAGGATACTTTTGTTCCAAGGTCTCTTTGAGTCAGTTCCTATTAAAAGTGAAATGTGACAAGCTATATAACAATGAGAATATTTGAACAATACAATACTTGTGTTATTATTGTATGGCTTTGAGGAAAACCTCATACTGTGTCTAATTGAATTTATTATGCTTAATGATTTTTTTTGAACCAAAGAGTACCTTTTTTGTTTACTTGACCATTGAGTTTACATTTTTAAGTATATATAAAATATGCTATAAAATATGTAGAATGCTGAAAATCTGCAGCCTGAAAGATAATTATATAGCAGCTGCAGTACAACATTTGCAAAGAAATGCTGTTAAAAATGATATTCTCAATAAGTTAGGTTCTAATAGATGGCTGGATGACGAAGGGGTAAAAATATTAAATTAACATTTGCTTTTATTAAGAGTTCCTATGAATTTTATAATAGAAGTGATCACAATGAATTTATTTGGTAAATTATTAATGTCCGTGTTACATACCCTCTTAAGAATACCTTATAGTGTCATATTCAGAAGCATATTATTAACCTAAAATGGTGTTCTTTTTCAAGAGAACAAAGAATTCAAATTTAGCTGCTTGATACTAGTTACATTATGTAAATTGTTATGGTAAATGTAACATTATGTAAAAATCTATAAGTAGTTATACAGGATTTATATCAGTGAAATAATTTTTGTTAGTTTATGCAAGAATATCACAATGAGATTTAGTGATGATTGCAGTAGTATCAGCTAGGCATTTCTCTTCTTAATGCTGTAACTATTGAGATAAGCATTTTCCTAAGTGGCCCTTTTCTAAATCTAAGCTTTGGAAAGGAATGGAAAACTGATGTGAGATTGTGAATTTTGAGGGCTAGGTAAAAAGTTTGTTTGTGTGTCTCCATGAAACTCTTAAAACTTGGTATGAGCTCAAAAAAAAAAAAAAAA
>NW_016806112.1:3277007-3291892 GCF_001698545.2 Rhinopithecus bieti
AATGTTCATAGCATTTTTTTGTAACTGAAAATCCTGAAAATGATCATCAACAGGGAAAAAATGGATAAATTATGACTTATTAATATAGAATAAAGAATTATATACCCAAATAGAAGAATTTTATAGCAATTAAAAGGAATGGATCCAATCTACTTGAAGCAACATGAGTAATTCTCAAAAACGTAATTTTGAATTAGAAGAATAGGCTAAAATACTATCTGCAAAATACCAGATATATAAATGTTAAAAATACAAAACAACTTTGTTTTATAATGGGTGCATTTATATATATTAAAAGTACAACAGTATGGATGGAAAGACTGCATGCCAACCTTAAAAAATGGTTACTTCTGGAAAGAGAAGGAGGAGGATAATGGGATAAGGTGCTTTAGCTATACCATATAGCATAGATGTATATAGTAGATTATACCATTCTAAGCTTGTTAAGTACACTCTATGATATTCACATAATGACAGCATTGCCTAAAGATGCATTTCTCAGGGTGCATTCTCATTGTTAAGTGACACATCACTGTATTTCAGAGGTCCAGTTACAAACTATTAAAAAGGGCAACTTTCCATGTCATTTATCGTTCTAAATCACTTTATTTTAAAAATATGTTGATGGATGTTTGGCAAAGAGGTAAACCCACAAATCTTAAATGTACACCTTGGTGAATGTATACATGTGTGTAACCCCTACCCAGACAGAGATCATTTGTGGCACCCTAGAAGGCTATCTTGTTCTCCCTCCTAGTCAGTATCCTATCCTGTCCTCCTGCGTCCGGAGAGGTAACTACTGTTTTGATTGTTATCACCATATATTAGTTTTAGTTGTTCTTGAACTTCATTTAAATGGGGTCATTTAGTTTCTTTTATTCAAAAATATGTCTGTGAGATTTATTCATCTTGTTGCATGTGTTCTTTCTAATTGCTATATAGTATTCCACTGTATGAATATAGCACAATTTATTCATCCTTCTTTAGATCAGCACTTTTGTTTTACTATTTTCAATAAAGCTATAATGAGTAGTTTTGTACCTGTCTTTTGGTAAACAAATGCACTTATTTCTCTCGGGTATATACCTAAGAGTGGAAATGCTGGGTCACAAGGTGGTTATATGTTTAATTTGTTAGATACTGTCAAATAGTTTCCCAAAGTGGCTATACCAATTTATTGTTCCTCTAGCAGTGTATGAGAATTCCAGTTTCACATCCTCCTAAATCCATCCTAATGACTATAATATTTTCATGTATGTATTTATCATAATTTAACTATTGCCTTGTTGATTGAAATTTAGGTGGTTTCATATTTTCACTGCTTTGAACAACACTGTAATGAACTTCTTTGTAGAAGACCATGACCTTCCTGAGTTTTGTGGATGCTTTCTTAGAAGTAAAATTGGTGGATTACAAGGCATGGAAATTTAAAATTCATTCTATTTGTGCTGCAGAAAATTGTACCAAATTACTTTACATCCAACCATACTCTTAGTTATCAATTATAGGAGACTGCTTATTTCCCCAGATCCTTCAGTCTCCAGATGTTTACCACACTTCTAACCTTTGCTAGTCTTGTGGGGAAAAATGACATGAGTTATAGGATTATAAAACTTAAGCACCTATTTGCATCCCTTTTTTGGCATCTTTCAAGATGGCAAAGTGTTGAGTCTGGTGTTCCATCATTTTGAGAATTGTGCTCAACTTTGGAGGCTGTGATTAGGAGAGGGCAGATTGAATGTATAACAGGGTTTAGTCCAGGCTTCAAGCAAGATGGATAAAAAGGTTCAGGGATTTGGCCAGGCGTGGTGGCTCATGCCTGTAATCCCAGCACTTTAGGAGGCTGAGGTAGGCGGATCACTTGATCAAGCTCAGGAGTTAGAGACCAGCCTGGCCAACACGGTGAAACCCCGTATCTAGTAAAAATACAGAAATTAGCTGGGCAGGGTGGCGCACGCCTGTAATCCCAGCTACTCTGGAGGCTGAGGCACGAGAATTGCTAGAACCCAGCCGATGGAGGTTGCAGTGATCTGAGATCATGCCACTGCACTCCAGCCTGGGTGACAGAGCAAGACTCCGTCTTAAGACCAGAAAAAAAGAAATTCTCATTGTCATGTCAGGTGTGTAGGTCTAGTTGAGGACAATTATCAGGCTAATTACTTCTTACTGGGAAATGCTTATTTCAGTGTTCAGACTTCCTAAATTCCTAATTTAAGAAAGCATAAATAGAATGACATTTATGTAGCCACTGCTGCTTAAATTTAGAATTTTTCTCCATTGAAAGAACTTTCATATTGTTTTCTTTCTTTTGTGAGAGGATTGTTAACTTTACGGAGTCTTTGGCTACACAGAAATCCAGAAGAAAGTACTTTTCCTCAGGGCCATTTTCCTTTATAGGATACTTACAGGCATTGATGTTTTACCAAAGCAATGAGTTGTCTCAGGCTTTTAGATCATAGAATGATCGAATTTTAGAGTCAAGAAAACTCAGTAAACATTTTTAGTTTATATGTGAGAGAATTCAGGTTCAGAGATATGTTTAAGATCAGATAGTGGCAGACTCTAGGTCTGCTGATTCCAGTCCAACATTTTAAGATTCATGCCAAATCTTTTAAATATTATAATGGCTATTGTGATTTTCTAAAACTTACTAAAATGATTGTGTGCTATGAGTCTAATATTGTTCTAGGCATAGTGGATAGGAAAATAAATACTCAGAGGAACATGCCGGGGGCGTATCAGTCATGGCCCAGCTGAAGATAATAGAAACTGTTGTGCTGTTCCTTCTAGGTTTCTATCAGAAAAATGGGTTCCTCCTGTTGCCTCCTGTCTCCCCACGTCCCTGAGCTTTCAAGTCTCATTAGGTGGATCTGATTGGCAGAACCTAAATCATACCCAGGATCTTAGTTGCAGGGGATTTTGGGAAATAGTTTGTAGCTTTCCAGCTTCTGTGATACTGGAGGGCCCACAGAATGTTGTGAGAGAGAGAGAGAGTGAGCCAGTCTGCAGAATGCTTAGGGTTAACACATAGGAGGGGCACTGAACCTGCCAGTGTGGGGTGGTTGGCTTGAGAACTTTCACTGGGAAGTATTATAGAACCTGAGCTGAGACTAGAAGGATGGAGTCGAAGACGTCTCACCTTTTCTAAGGAACTTTGATGAGTGGATTCCTATAGCTAGTTTTCTTTTTTTTTGTTTAACAAGTCTGTGTAACAATAATTCTCAAAATGTAGTCCCCCAGACCAGTAGCATCAACATCACCTGGGAACTTCTTAGAAATGCAAAGTAGGCAGGCAGATTGCTTGATCTCAGGTGTTTGAGACCAGCCTGGGCAACATGGCAAAACCCTGCCTCTACAATAAAAAAATACAAATATTAGCCAGGCATGGTGGCATTTGCCTGTAGGTCCAGCTACTTGGGAGACTGAGGCAGGAGGATTGCTTGAGCCCAGGAGGTTGAGGCTGCAGTGAACTGTGATCCTGCCACTGCATTCCAGCTTGGGTGACAGAGTGAGACTATCTCAAAAAAAAAAAAAAAAAAAAGGCAAATTATTGGACACTATTTTAGACTTACTGAAACAGAAACTGATCAAGCCTATCAGGTGACTTTGATCCATGCTGAAGGCTGATAACCTCTGCCATGTAAGCATAACGATTAAGATTATAGGTTTTAATGAGATCACATGGACACAGGAAGGGGAACATCACATACCGGGGCCTATTGTTGGGAGGGGGCATAGGGGAAGGATAGCATTAGGAGATATACCTAATGTAAATGACGAGTTAATGGATGCAGCACACCAACATGGCACATGTATACATATGTAACAAACCTGCACATTGTGCACATGTACCCTAGAACTTAAAGTATAATAATAATAAAAAGATTATAGGTTTTTTGGTGTTTGTTGTTGTTGTTGTTGTTGTTGTTGGAGATGGAGTTTTGCTCTTGTCACCTAGGCTGGGGTGCAATGGCATGATCTCAGTTCACTACAACCTCTGACCCCTGAGTTCAAGCAATTCTCCTGCCTCAGCCTCCTGAGTAGTTGGGATTACAGGTGCCCACCACCACGCCTGGCTAATTTTGTATTTTAGTAGAGACGTGGTTTCACCATGTTGGGCAGGCTGGTCTCGAACTCCTGACCTCAAAGGATCCTCCCACCTTGGCCTCCCAAAGTGCTGGGATTACAGGCGTGAGCCACTGTGCCCGGCCAAGAGTATAGGTTTTAGAGTTTAATCTGAGTTTGAATCTTAGCTTTTGCATTTACCATTGGTATGATTGTGAGCCAGGAATTTCATCTCTCCTGATCTTCTGGGGATAACAATACTTACCTTGTAGAGTTGTAGAGTTGTGAAGCTTAAGTGGCATGACATGGACTGTGCTTATCACAGTGTGTGACACAGAGTAGGCACAGAGTAGTCTTTTGAAGGAGAGTTGGCTGGAAGTGCCCCTGAATTAATCTACCCCAGGAAATTTAATAAGGGCAATTCAGATAGAATTCAATTCAGCAAGCATGTATGGAAGGCAGCCTACTCTGTGCTGTGCACTGTGCTTGAAGTCTGGTGCCTTTATCTGTGGGAAGAGCACAGATGGTAAGGAGACATGGGTTCTGGTCATTGGAGTGGCTTATTTTACTTACTGGGGAGACAAGTACTTAAATGAAAGAATTAACAGTCTAAGATAGGAAATGATTAGGTGCATAATCAGGTGCTTAGTCATTTATTATGCTGCCAAAGTAGCGAATATTATAGAAGCTTAGGGAGGAGACCAGTCAAATGTGGGCTGACATAGTCAGAGATGGATTCCTGAAAGAGGCAGATGGGAATATTATAAACTGTTGTAATGTAAATCTAATTTCCCAGGAACATATTTATTTGCAAAGTTCATTTAAAAAATTTATGAATCTTATTAAAAATATAGAAAATTCAGAAGATAAGGCCAAAAAAAAAAAAATCACCAATAATCCTACAACTCACTCATGGCTAGATATTTTGATGAGTTAATTTTAGTCTGGATTTAAAACGTTAAAAAATGATAATTGCTATTACAGTATGATAAATCTTTGTATTTTGAGTTAATTCTTCATAATGCAATGATGTATTTCCACGTCATTGTGATGTAAATATTGCATCACTTGAACTTATTAACACTCTTTCAATTTTTGCAATGATGCTTGAAAAAAATTTTAAAAAGTACCTACATTTCAGACTATTTCCTTCGGATAGATTTTGAGAGGCGGAATTACTAGGGTGTAGAGTGTGGACATTGATAATGCTTTTGGTACTTGTTGCCAAAAGAGGTATTTGAGAAGAAAGGGTATTACTCCCTTTATTCCTTCATTCTTTCTTTTGTTCATTCAGTATTTATATGCTAGGCCTTTTTTCTAGGTGCTGGGGATATAGTAGTGAACAAAATAAGCAAAGATCCTTGCCTTTATAAAGCATATAATTTGGTAGGGGAAAACAGATAATAAGTACAGGTTAAGCATCCCTAATCTGAAAATCCAAAATGCTCCAAAATCTGAAACTTTCTGAGGGCTGATATGATGTCACAAGTTACTCTGAACATGTTATTTTTTCACTCTATTAACAGCATGTCAGGGCTGGGCACGGTGGCTCACGCCTGTAATCCCAGCACTTGGGAGACTGAGGCAGGCAGATCACCTGAGGTCAGGAGTTCGAGACCAGCCTGGCCAACATGGTGACACCCCATCTCTACTAAAAATACAAAAATTAGCTGGGCATAGTGGCGGGCAGCTGTAATCCTAACTACTCGGGAGGCCGAGGCAGGAGAATTGCTTGAACCCAGGAGGCAGAGGTTGCAGTGAGCCAAGATCACGCCACTGCACTCCAGCCTGGGTGACAGAGCGAGACTTCGTCTCAATAAAGCAACAAAGAGTATGTTGGCTGGGCATGGTGACCATAATCCCAGCACTTTGGGAGGCTGAGGCAGGCGGATCCCTTGAGGTCAGGAGTTCGAGACCAGCCTAGCCAACATGGCGAAACCCTGTCTCTACTAAAAATACAAAAATTAGCCAGGCATGGTGGCGGGTGCTTGTAATCCCAGCTACTTGGGAGGCTAAGGCAGGAGAATCACTTGAACCTTTCAGGTCAAGGTTGCAGTGAGGAGAGATAGCGCCACTGCACTCCAGCCTGGGTGATAGAGCTAGACTCTGTCTGGAAACAAAAAACAACCCCCCAAAACCAGTATGTCATATTTTTTACTGTTAGGTACTTATATGTAAACAGGTACAAGAAAATAATTGCTTATTGGTAGCATATAAATTTTTTTTTTTTTTTTTTTTTTTTTTTTTTTTTTTGAGACGGAGTCTTGCTCTGGCGCACAGGCTGGAGTGCCAGTGGGCCGGCTCTCAGCTCACTGCAAGCCTCCGCCTCCCGGGGTTCAACGCCATTCTCCTGTCTCAGCCTCCCGAGTAGCTGGACTACAGGTGCCCGGCCTCGTCGCCCGGCTAGTTTTTTTGTATTTTTTTAGTAGAGACGGGTTCACCGTATTAGCCGGATGGGTCTCGATCTCCTGACCTCGTGATCCGCCATCTCGGCTCCAAAGTGGTGGGATTACAGGCTGAGCCCCCGCGCCCGGACCGCATATAAATTAATAGGTGGGAATGATGGTGATGCCAAACCACAGATTGTCCACATGGGTGGCTAAGACAGTGACATCTTTGCTTTCTGATGGTTCATTGTACAAAGTTTGTTTCATGCACAAAGTTATTAGAATATTATATAGGATGGTGCAGTGGCTCCCACCTGTAATCCCAGTGCTTTGGGAGGCTGAAGTGGGCAGATCACTTGAGGTCAGGAGTTTGAGACCAGCCTGGCCAACACGCTGAAACCCCAACTCTACTAATAATTCAAAAATTAGCTGGGCGTGGCGGCGGGTGCCTGTAATCCCAACTACTTGAGAGGCTGAGGCAGGAGAATCGCTTGAACCCAGGAGGCAGAGGTTGCAGTGAGCTGAGATCACGCCATTACACTCCAGCTTGGGTGACAGAGTGAGACTTTGTCTCAAAAAAAAAAAAAAAAAAAAAAAGTATAAATTACCTTCAGGCTATGTGTATAAGGTATATATGAAATATAAATTTTGCATTTAGACTCGGGGCCCATCCCCAAGATATCTCATTATGTATATGAAATGTTACAAAATCTGAAAAAAATCTGAAAAAACACTTCTAGTCCCAAGCATTTTGAAAAAAAGAAGACACTCAACCTGTATATAGTATGTTGCATGGTGAAATGCACTGAAGAGAAACATAACCCAGGAAAATGGAATGAGGAATGGTGAGGATAGGAAAATTATAAATTTAAATAAGGTGGTTGGGGAAGGCCTCATTGGGAAACTAACTTGTGAATAAAGTCTGATAGCACATGCCTTATTCCTTGATATTTTATCAGACAGAGTGAATTGTCAGGATATAGGCCATGAAGTGGAAGCATGGCATGCATGTTTGAGGAGCAGCAAGCAGACCAGCAAGGTGGGAACAAAGTTAGGAGAGGAGAGTTAGGAAGTGAGTGTAGAGGTATGCTGATAAAGGGAGGACGTTGTAGAGGAGGCCCTGAATTGAGTTTCACAGGATTCCTCTAGCTGCTATTTGAGAACGGACTACAGGAAATTGGAACCAGAAGCAGGAAAACCTGTTAAGAGGCTACTGGTAGTTAATCCAGGTGGAAAATGATGGTGGCTTAAATCAGGGTGGTAGTGGTGGAGATGGAGTGAAATAGTCAGAATTTGAATATATTTTGAAAGTTGAGTTGGCAGGAGTGGCTGATACATTGGCTCTGGGATGTGAGAGAAAGATCAGGAGTTCTGTTTTGGATATGTTAAATTTGAGATGTCAAGTGGAGATGTTGAGTAGACAGTTAGATGAATGAGTCTGGAATTGGAAGAGATAGGAGCTGGAGAAATAAATGTAAAGTCAATAGTGCATATTTGAAGTGATGGGACTGAAAGAGGACCAGCAAAGAAAAGAAAGTCAAATCCAGAGACTGAGTTCTGGGGCTCTTCAATAGGGAGAGATCAACAAGGAGCCTGCAGAAGCCAGTGAGGCAGGAGAGTGGGATGCTCTGGAAGCCTCCTGAAGAAAGAAAGTGACTCCAGGAGTGTATTAGTCCATTTTCACACTACTGATAAAGACACACCTGAGACTGGGCAATTTACAAAAGAAAGAGATTAATGAGACTTACAGTTCCACATGCCTGGGGAGGCCTCACAATCATGGTAGAAGGCAAGGAGGAACAAGTCACATATTACATGGATGGCAGCAGGCAAAGACAGAGCTTGTGCACAGAAATTCCCATTTTTAAAACCATGAGATCTCATGAGACTCATTCACTATCATGAGAACAGCACAGGAAAGACCCACCCCTATAAATCAATCACCTTTCTCCGGGTTCCTCCCATAACACATGGGAACTGTGGGAGTTAACAATTCAAGATGAGATCTGGGTGGGGACACAGCCAAACTGTATCAAGGAGGAAGCAATCGTGGGTGAGAAATGGTGCTTGTAGATCAAGACTAAAGATTGATAATTGATGTTAGCAGTGAAAGAAGGTCATTGGTGTGGCTGTTGGTATGTGAGTAGTTTCGGAGAAGTGGTGAGATGAAAACTTGGTTGTCATGGGTCCATGAGAGGAGGAGGAGACAAAGTGGTGACTGTGAGTATAGACACTGTTTCAAAGAATATAGCTAAAAAGAAAAGGAGAAAAATGGGGTGGTAACTGTTGGAAAGTGGGCTTGACCTTTTAAAAAATATCTGTAGAAATAACAGCATGTTTCTATGCTGATGGCAAAGATCCTATAGAGAGGTGAAATGAATAAAACAGGAGGATTGGTAGAGCTCTGTCTGAGTTGGAAAGAGTGGATGGGATCCTCCTTCACAAGTGGACAAAGGACCTTTGCAAGGGGCACATGTAATAAGACGAAGGCAGAGTCTGTGGGGCAGAGGTGGTGGGAGAATAGAGGTGGTGATAGGGCTTGTGGGAGTTCTCTTCTGTTTCCTCTGTTTTCTCAGGGAAGTGGCAAGTAAGGGAATGAATGGCAATTGAGGTTGGAGAAGGTTTGAGGTTGGAGGGAAGAGGAGAAAGTATAAAATAGTCGCCAAGGAGACAGAGAAAGTGAATGAATGAAGGAAAAAGTGGTATAATTACTGAGTTGCATTAAAGCTCACTTACAGTTAATAACCACAGATTTAAGGTGAGATTAGTCAGCATAGCTGTGTGTTTTTGTCCAGCCACATGCCTTAAACTATAAGGTGTCAGGAGTTTCCACGTATACATAGAACAGCTATGAAAATGGACCCCCTCTGAGCTATATGGGTGCAGGCGGATAGTTGGATTTAACAAGGACTGGAGTTTGCCAAGAGAGGATGACAAAGAGGCACAAGTCAGTTGAGAATGTGTTTAAAGAAACAGTTATAACAATATAATTTAAGCTATGTAAGGAGAATGGTGTAGACCTGAGGTGGATAAAAGGCAGTGAAAAGGACTGAGCATGGTGGCTCATGCCTGTAATCCCAGCACTTTGGGAGGCTGAGGTGGGTGGATCACCTGAGGTTGGGAGTTAGAAACCAACCTGTCCAACATAGAGAGACCCCGACTCTAATAAAAATACAAAATTAGCCAGGCGTGGTGGCACATGACTGTTATCCCAGCTACTCGGGGGACTGAGGCAGGAGAATCGCTTGAACCCGGGAGGCAGAGGTTGCGGTGAGCCGAGATTGTGCCATTGAACTCCAGCCTGGGCAAGAAGCGTGAAACTCGGTTTCCAAAAAAAAAAAGGACAATGAAAACATGGATAGAGTATATGCCCCTGTGGGATAGAAGAAGGAAGAGTGCTACAGGGGATGAATGGAGACAGAGGAGGTGGATCATGGTTGGAGACTGAGATGCTTGAAACTTGCGATTGCTACAGGGGTTTCAATTATTGGTAGTGGTAGAGTTTAGGGTGTGACCGTAGGAGTGGAGGGTGAGATTGTTGCGGGGAGTGGACTAGGAATCAAGAGTTCCAGGATTTGGAAGGATCATCTGTGTGAATAGTAAAATCGGAAAGACTGTGGTGGGAGTGGTGGTAGAGTCAGTGGCAATGCAGTATGACCCACAAGATTCAAGGATGAGGAATAACCCTGGAATTAGTAGATGGCAACAAAGCAGAGTGGTGATGGTGGCAGTGTTGGTGGTGGTAGGGAGGAGGGCATGGTCTGGTGACCAGAGGTAAAAATCTAGGGTTTTGGAGAGTGAGGAAGGTGAATGGCCTGTATGTGACTCTAATGAACAGAGGCTGTCTATCCCACCTCCAGGCCAGTGGGAGGAGAGGTAGGAAAGAAACATCCAGCTCTTCAAAGGACCCCAGAGGAAGCGAGCATTCAGTTGCAGTAAGAAGATAAGGATGTAAAGGGAGCTTAGAAGAGGTTGCATGTTTTGCTTTTGGCTGACCAGGAGTGCCCAAAGCAAGTTAGTTTTGTGAGTTGGAGAGCCATGGACATGAGTGTGCCAGTTTTGCTGTTCCTGTGGCAACCTCATTAAAAATTCAGTACACTTTTGATGGAGGATGTTCTTTGTCTTTTGAATTTTTAAAAAGTGTCTGTATGATTGACTGTTAATTCATATAAGAATATACAATTGGCCACATTTATGAGTGATGCCCAAGTGCATCTTTTGAAAGATTTGGATAGTGGGAAGATGAGAAAGGTGAACAGAGCATGTCAAGTTTTGCGGGAAAGTTAAATGACTAAGCTGGCCAGGTCTAGGGATTTATATTTCAGACACAGAGGTGAAATGGGCTGGGTTGGTCTTAATGTCTGCACTAAGGATTGTAGGCTGTTATGATAGCTTTCCTACATAAAGGTCTTAAAACATTAAAAATGGTAAAGGTCCCCTAAAATTTAATGTAGAATTATTATATGATACAGTAATTTGACTTGTGGATATATACACAAAAAAAGTGAAAGCAGGCACTTGAATAGACATTTGTACACACATGTTCATAGCAGCATTATTCACAATAGCCAGAAGGTGGAAATAACCCATATGTCCATTGATGGAATAATAAACAATGTGGTATCTACATACAATGGAATGTTACTCATTTGTAAAAAGGAAGGAAATTCTGACACATGTGACATCATGAATGAACCCTGAAGATATTATGCTAAGTGATTTCTCTTGTATCAGGTAACTAGAGTAGTCAAATTCATAGAGACAGAAAGTAGATTGGTGGTTGCCAGGGGCTGGGAGAAGGAGATAATGAAGAGTTGGTGTTTAATGGGTTCAAGGTTTCTGTTGGGGAAGATGAGAAATTTCTGGAAATGGATAGTGGTGATTGTGGCACAACAATATGAATGTACTTAATGTCACAATATGGTACTTAAAGATGCTCAAAATAGTAAATCGTGTGTATATTTTACAACAACAAAAGTCTCAAAGGACATAGGCACTGCTTCTCTAATGGTACAGATAAGGGCTAGGCAGCAGTGGCTTGTTCCCTGGAAGCAGGGTGGAGTGGGGAAGGCAGGGTTTTGGTATAAGGAAGGCTCTGTTTGATGGGCATGTGCTTCCCCTGCAGAGATGTCTGCGTTGTCTCTCCTGTATGAATGGGAACTCCAGCACTGGGGTTCTCATTGTGGTTCAGAGGTACTCGGGATCATGTTTTCTTAAGTAGGAAGACATTTTCTCTGTGTTCTTATTTACTCTATTTGTTTAGCAAATTTTTTTTCATAGATGAGATAAGGATAACTCTAGCCTTCAAAATCATTCTAAGTTTTTAGTATGAATTCATCTTTTAAATATTGTATTTACTAGTTGAATAGAGTGCTAGTTACTTTGGAGTCATTTTATTTATATCCTGAACTTGGCAAAGGACTATAAATAAAGAAATTGGAAAGCTCTCATTCATAATCCGCTAAGGCCTATTTCATGACAGCATGTTGTAGTTATTTGTCCAGATGTATTCTTATTGTTGAGTCACAGTAATGACTGGAAGATAGATCAACAGGAGGACGTAAATAAATAAAGCCAAAAAGGAAAGCCAGTGTTGGATTCTTTGGAGCCTGATGGATTCAGGCTGAATCCCAGCTCTGTTACTTAACTCTGTGAATTTGTTCATTGTGAGCCTCACTCTTCTTATTTATTAAACAGAGAACTTCTACTTACCTGGAAGAGTCATTATGATTAAATAGGGTAATAAATTAAGCCACCTATGGCAATGGTTGGTATACCTAAGCATTCAATAAGAGGTAGCTGGTAGTATTATAATTGTTACTGCAAAAATGTTTAGTGGGACTCTGTTTCTGAAACCCAGTATGCAAACTTAGAAAGCAAAAGAATTAGCAGAAAGGTCCTTCAATTTATACAGATTCACCTCAGGGTTTCTATAAATCTGGGAGAGTCCCTAGTGTATTTGATGTTTACAGATCATTAGCAAAACAGATGCCAGGAGGCAAATAAACTGTAGCTTAAGGATTTTGGAACTACTGACAACATAGAGAAAATCAGTTTCTGATAAAGTTATAATGTTTCTAAGTAAGCAGTAGAAGGCAATGGGAAATTTTTAATTGGGTTTATAAAAGTTTATTTTAGGAACACATGTATTTCCAATTTGAGGCACACCTATACATCTGTAGTCATCGAATTTATAGTGCTTGCTTATTTCTCCATTGGGGTTAATAATATAACAACAACTAATATTTATTGTGTGCTTACGACATGCCAGTGTGATCTTTAGGAAGTCTGTAGCATTCAAAGGCTTGTTTTCATTTGGATGTTTGGAAATTGGCCTTTTATCCACTTGGAGACACAGGGTGTTTAATGAGTTTTTTTTTGTTCTATTAATTCTATTACACTCCAAATATTTGTTCGATATTTATAACAGTTAAGACATTTTGTAGGAGACAAAGTTAAGTAAGACGTGGAACTTGGCCTCACAACAGACCTATTCACTATATTGTATATGCTTCAGAAGTGTGTCATGGGATGAGCCCTGATCTAGTCCTGGACTCTACCCCGGCTCTACTACTTCTTCATGGAACCTTTTTCTGCTCCCTTAGGACAAGGCCAGATGCCCCTGTGCTAATTAATTCCTAGTATCACACTTACCAAGCCCCATGGTACCTACTTGTTTAATTCTCTGTGTTCTCCATTAAGGGCTAGACTGTAAACTCCTGGAGGGTGAGGACTGTGGCTTATTTATCAGCAGGGTCAGCCACAGCAGAGCATTTGTTCTGTGAGTGACTACTAATTTTCTAACTTTGGACAAGTGATAACCTATTGCTTTCTTTAACTATGATAAAATTGATTTGATAGTCTCTATAGCATAGCTTTGTCAGGAAGGTAAAATCAGAAATTTTCTATAAAATGCCTATCACAGTGCCTGGCAAATAGTGGGTGTTCCATCAATAGTTTTTTATATTTGAGTAAATAAGTTACCTCTTTTCACCAAATTTGACAGATACGATATATCTATTTATGAAGACCATATGGAGTGATGTCATATTTGTAATACATAAAGGGCACAGCTGTCGTTTAGGCAAAGTATAAAGTAATTATTCATACTGGCATAAAAATGTGACACTTCAGGTTACTCATTCAAAAAAGTGGGATAAAATAAATCCTAACTCATAGAGAAATTACATGGAAGCCTGAGATGATAATCATAAAAAAACTTCATCTATAATTATCTATCAACTTGATAGATTTTAGGAATTGTTTCCATTAATTTTGAAGTAATTTTTAAGAATTCCAAATATTTAAATATAAGTAATAATGAAAGTTGAAAACTAAGATATTCAGTAGAGAAAAGGTAAATGTAAGTGAACATATCCTTTTGATTTTTTTTTTTGCCTCCAGCATACCCTATCCTTCCTTTTGCATTTTAAAGCTCCCTTCACTTATGTTTGAGTTTTGGATTCACATAGCATAAATTTGGTTAAAGATCAGACTTATATTCCTTTTGTAGATGAAGTTATGAAAAGTATTTCAAACTATCAGTAAGTAGTGGCTTTTGCTGGTTAAAATCCTTCCATATTCTTCAGAAAGAAAGATTAAACTCCTAGATTTTACTGTATAATGTCAATGGACTCATTATTTGTACAACAGCTGATGCATTTAGGACTTGTTGATTCACTTAATTGGTAACTGTACTACATTCATAACTTCAACAACTGAAAACAATAGGTCAGTGTCTGCTGTTTATGCATAAATAGTCACATCGGAGCAGGATATGTCTGAAAGGCAGAATATGTTAGTCTGAGGAGGAATCTGGCATGTGAATGGCTCCATTGCTAGCCATACTGAGGTGGGTTTTTGCTCTCTTTCCTTGAATAATGTTATTTGTGTTTTTATTATGGGTGTTGATGGTTAACTGTTCCTATGTTATCAGGCTGGCCGCTGTGAAATTGCATTTGATTATATTTTAAATGCCAGTGTTGGGGGAAAATGCTAGACTAGACTCATGGTTAAAATTGGGATGATTTAAAGTTTTATGTCTTACAGCCTTCATGTGCTAAAGCAAAATGTTATACCTAGAATAGATTTTTTTTGAGTAACAAATTTTATTTGTACATGGAATCCAAATAAATGTTCATTTATAGTACTTCAAAATGCTTTTTTTCTCTAATTTGTGAATTGCATGTCTTTCAAATTTTAGAGTCAGATCTGCATTTTAGAATCAATATTTTTTGGAAAAGACTGATTTTTAATTAAAAAAATTTAAAAGGAAAACAACCTAAACCTTTATGTTTCATTGTCAAAAAAAGGAAAACATGCTAGTGATTTTTAAACTCTATAAAACATTTCAAACATTCTTTTCAAAAATATATTATTTGTAACAAGTAAATTTTAACAATCAGACAATATAGTTTACTAGAATAATTATGT
>NW_016806112.1:3292123-3297123 GCF_001698545.2 Rhinopithecus bieti
GATTTTTAAACTCTATAAAACATTCAAACATTCTTTTCAAAATATATTATTTGTAACAAGTAAATTTTAACAATCAGACAATATAGTTTACTAGAATAATTATGTTTAGTTACTACAAAATGCTAACCTAATGAGTCAGGTATTTTACAATGTAAAATAAATGAAGCTGAGTTTTTGTAGCTTTAGAAAGTTTACTAGTGTCCTTGAAATGCTATATTTAATGCAGTCCAGTTTGCGGTCATCTTATCAAGAAACTTTAATTTTGCGTAATACAAACACATTTTCTTTTTGAGGATTAAAAGAAAGCTTATTTCTGGGTGTATTTTGGGGAGAATTTGAGCTTGTTCTCAAACTATACAACTTCTTAGACTATTTTCTGAAAGTCTACATTTTTAGTGTATGAAATTTGGAAATGTCATTAGTGAAAGAGCAGTGTAGTGGACTGTTATCCTGTTTGCAGCATATTCCCATCTTCTCATCTGGAAAATTAAATCTGATTACAGCTTGGATTAACATTTATGGTTGTGGGGAGAGGAAGATAGTATCTTAAACTCCATGAAATTGAACAACGAGATTATATGGTTTATAGCTGATGTTAAAGTCCTGCTTCTTTAAAGGGCAGATTTTGTAATTGTAAGCTTTAAATATGTTCAATATTTTGTCTCTTATTGACTGAAATATCCTAGAGATAATGATCGGGTAAATTCAGCGGGCGTTAAATGTAATGTTTTCTGCCTTGAAATCCTAACATGTTAAAAGTGAAAGCAGTGTAGATTCTCCTGTTAACTGGTACATTTGCAGTTTCTCTTAAATTTCCTAGAGGAGGTCCTATTATAGGAGATAATGGCGTTTGGTTAGTATGCAGTTGTTATGTGTTTTGTACAGAATGAAGTTGGTGTATTTTTTAATCAGTTTAAAAATATGTCATGACTCTTTAAATGAAGTCATTGGTATGACAGAGGGAAACAGGAAAAGAATTTGGTAAGGTGTGTGTGTGTGTACGTGTACACATACGAGTTACCAATGTACAAATGAGCCCTCATGCATAACCACAGCACTTTTATGAATTATTTTGCATTTCTGTTGTAAAAGATCTGTCTACCACGTTTTCTAGGAACTTTAAGCCTAAGGCAGAACTCAGGGTTTTTGGAGCCTGTGTAAAATAATTTATAGCACCTTTCCAGTAAGTCTTGCCCACACTCTTATTCTATTAATTAAACATTCTGTGGCAATCTGGTATATCTTAAAGATTTTAAAGTATGTATAGTAGAAGACTGGAAGACATAGACTGTTGAGATGGAAGAAGATTAGCCTTTCTTAAAAGAAAAAATGTTAGACATGTTTGTTTAGGAAATCAGTTTTTTCCTGCTGTGAAGACATAGCTTTTTAAGCATGGTCATGTTCTGTGCCTGAGTGAGATTGTGCTTTTGGGAGTCCTGTACTGTGAAATGTGTGTGTTTAAATATGGAAATGCTTCTTGTGGCCTTCAGTGAAAGTGATGCACACGTTTCTGTGGGGACAGCCTCTTTGATGGCCATGGTGCTGTGACATCACAATGACATGATATGAAACCTTGTCTGAGAGCCACCTGCCTCGTTGGTTGAGAGATGCATGGACTTTATTAGAGTGTACATATTATTAGCAAGATTTTTAAATACAATATTTTTTTCATGTTGAAAAGTATTTTCCTGGGAGTTGATGACATTGATTTTTAAGTTTGTGAGTTATCTATTGCCTAAAGTAGGAGAAAGTTGTTGAGAGAAAAGGATAAGGAAAGAAGGGTGTGCTATGTACCACTAGATTCTTAATTTTCTGTCAGCAGGACAATTCTTGGGGAAAAAGCTTGACATACGCTGATTACTCTATTCTTACTGCCAGTTGCGTAAGCAAATTATGTTACTTTCTTCTGTGGTAGTACTCTTCCCTGCAGATTTTTGTGTTGAAAGTTAGCTGTTTGGTGACACTACATTTGATGGTGAGCTTATGAATGTGAGAAGGTGTTTCGGAATATAAGCAATTATAGCATTGAATGGTGGATAAAGAAATAGATATATAAATATTAGACCGATGCAGTTTTCCAGGGTATGTTATTTTCCATATAAAGATATAGAACATTTCATAAAATGTTCCCAGACCATTTAAAACTCAAAGAAATGCAGCTGACGCAATGAAATACATAGAGTACTTGTAAAAACATACAGACACGCAAGTGGATTGCTGCCAGACAGAAAATTTAAAGGCGGTTTGCTTAACTGCAGGGTGCTAGGTTTTGTACATGTGCCATGCTGAAACTGTTAGTAAGGCGGGTGTTGTGTTGCTTGAGAAAAGCAGATTGTATTTGGACCTTTTTAACTCAGATGTTTCCAATGTCGATATTTTGGTGACATTGTGGCATTGCGATTGACTCAATGTGAAAAAAGATTTCAGCCTCCTGTATTAAATAGACATTTTAAGAAAATTCAAATAAATTATTTGCAGTTTTTGTGTTAATCTTTCCAAAATGGCTTTCATAGTTTTATGAACTATCGGACTGAATCTTCGAGCTGATTGAATGGAACTTTATAGGTTGACTTGGTTTTAAAAAGCATTGCTTTTCTTCCTTTCTTTCAAAAAATGTATTATATTGCTTTGGTGAATGTTAAAGACCTATGAATTTTGTTTTTTGTAAGTGTTAGAGGCCTTAATGAAAAGAAACCAAAAGTTGTATGCTTGAATCATAGTAACTAATAATGCATGTATTATCTTGGAACGTTATTCTGTTAAAACCTGGTAATTTCATTTTAGAGAGTCTTAGGGCAATTGAAGGAATTTAATTGATGGTGTTTATGTTGCTTTCCATTGAGGCAGTATTTGGAATAATACAGTTTGAATGGCCTCCTTTTTGGCATTCCATGATCATCTTTATCTTCAATGTGTTAAGATAGGTTGATTTTTTTTTCTTTTCATTGATTTTCCCATGCTTTTTTCAATTCTATGTTGTATATGTTAATCAAAAATATTTTTATATGAATTTTTTTTGTTGTGGTTTCTTATTAATATAGTTGACTGAAAAGATTTAAGAACCATCTGCCACCTATGAATAAGAATGGTATTTTTAAAAATTGAAGAATATACTACAAATTTTGGTTTCGGACATATAGTCTGTCACAAAATGGGGATAGAAAAGTAATCTTTGGTTTTGTTTTCATGGGTATTTTGTAGTTCCCAAGAAGCACAAATTACTGCAAGAAAGGGCATGATAGTAACAATTGGCATGAGAGTAATTTTTGTATGAAGTTTGGTAAAGAATAGGTGTTAAACCACATGTCAATTGGAAGAAAAAGAATAAGCCTTAGATGATTTAGTGGCTTTCCCAACCTCTGTTTTATTATGTCCCTCAGTGGCTTAGAGCTGCATTTTTTGCGTCTCTGGACCAAATTTTAAGTTATTTATGTATCTTTTAGAAATTATAGCCACTGCCCTCTTTTTTAGGCCCCTTGTTCCCTTTGTTCACCCCCTTTTCCCCTCACTGCACACTGGTAGAGGATTGTTGGGCAGCAGGCTGCCCCTTTGTCTCCTGCTGGCGAATTATTCACTGCTGGCCTAGTCCTTTTCCTGCCACACTCTTGGTGCCCACTGGCCTCCTCTCTCACAAGGGCTGAGTCCTTGGGCAGTTTCAGTCCTTGGGGCCAAAGACGGGTCAAGTGAAGAAGCTGCTGCCTACCAGGGAAGCCCTGAATTGGTACTGCTAGGGCATTACTCCAGAGTTCTCTAGTTGATCTAGACACATCGATTCCTTCCCAGTAGCTGAAGATGAGGGTGAAGAAAGAAATTGATTCCCAGCTTTTAAGCCAACCAAAAGACACGTAAAGATTTGAAATCACTTGCAGATAGTTTCAACTTTTTGGCACCACTCAACAACAAAAGCAGGAATATTCAAAAGGTTTTGGCGTAACCTTTTGAATATTCCTGCTTTTGTTGTTAGTCTTGGGTTTTAAAAAATAATTCACATTGGCTGTAATGACTTGAAAACTGGTATTTCTAGGATCCTAGTAGTTTGTGAATAGGCCCTTAGTTTTTTCCCTTCTTGATTATTCACTGAAGAAATGGACTGCAGTGAACTTTTACATGGATTCACTTTCACAGGAATGTAAATTAGTGTTTTAGTGTTGTATTTAAAGGTAGCCATGGGTAGCATATATCGTGATCACTGTTAGATGGGAGACCCTCAGATCTGTGATTTTCCATAAGCCTCTGAATTGATATATGATTTCTCAAATAGATATTATTCTGACCTCTGATCACTTCCCTTAACATGTCTCCAAGGAATCAGATCTTTTCCTTATTAGAAATGATTGAATGTTTTCCTAATCGATAGTAAATGGAATGCTAATAGCTTTTAATTTTTTCACTTCTGTATTGACTTACAGAAGATGGCATTGAATCATCTTGCTTATGATTTAAGAATAAAGTGATCCCTTTAGTAACTCCATTTTAAATAGGTGGTCATAAAAGGTATTTTCCCCTGTGTATATGTATAGTTTCTGAGCAAGTTTGATTATGTCAGCCGGAACATAATTTTTTATGATATTTTGTTTATACTGACAAGCCAGAAGCATTAGTTCTCTTTTGAAGAAAACTTCCATCTAGTTTTATCTGCCTTTTCATAAGAGTGTATAAGCATTTTGAGAAGGATAGATTTCATTTATTAAAGCAATGAGTTTTGCATTTATTCCTTGAAAGAATTCTCTCGCTCCTCCTTTCTCCCCAGTCTGAACCAGTGCTTACGGTGGTTTATCAAGCCCACATCTGTAACTATGCAAAGGAGGCTTCTGATTAGAGAAGAAAAGTCAAGCAGGTTTAAGACTCGTTTTCTCTGGAAAAATATATTGAGGGCAATTTGCAACTGGCAAGATTTTTGCATTAGGTAATAGTCTAAAGTTAACAGTAGCATCAGGTCTTTAAAATTTTTCTTTTTTATATTTCTGGAGGAGGGTAATGGGAGTGCCTTGCCGAGTCCT
>NW_016806112.1:3302123-3359609 GCF_001698545.2 Rhinopithecus bieti
GTGATTTCAAAATTTCACTATAGGCAGTTAAACAAATTATAAAAACATATACCAACTATATACTAAAAGGAACAAAATATGTTGCATAACTCAGGCTAATTGTGATGGAAATTGGCATTTCTGAGTTGCATGTAATTGCTTAAATATGGAGTTTTCATCTGTTCATGCTTGAGGTATGCTCCATGCAAAAACATTTCTTAAGCTTACTGTTATTCACAGTATAACCAATGTAAATCAATTGGAAGATTCTGATTAGAGAGACAGTAGAGATAATATTTAAACAAGACTTGCAACTTATATGTTGAAAATTACCTTGTTCTTTTGGTGAGAGCTCCTGGGTATGAAAACTTTCATTTACTTTCTTCAAAATTTTGATAAGCCAGAGACAAAACATTTCCATTGTAAAACGTATTCATGCCTGATTCATTGAAAGGATATAATTTCATAAGAAAATTATAGGTATAATCTAGTTCCTAAATTTTTTGTTACTATGAAAAGAAGGTACATTATACCAACATTGTATAATGTGACACACATATATAATATTTACAGGAAGTATAAAGCAAATTATAAATTTTGATTTTTTTTGCATCATTATTAGGCAGAGAAACATAAGCAGCAGTGTGGTGTATAAAATGTGACGCTGATTCCACAAAGGTTCTGCCAGTCTTTCGACAGTGACTCGTTTAAACCATAGGTCTTCACATTGGAATTAAGATTTTGGGTTTGTGGTCTTTGGGGCCCTGTATTCACCAAGCTCACAAAGAATGGAATTGAACTTGGATGTATCCCATTTCTCTTGGAAACTTTTGAGCTTTCTTGTTTATTTTTTTATTCTTTTCCAAAGTGGGTGTTGTCATGCTTCCAGCTTGCTTGCAGGTTCTCTTCAAACTAGATCCAGTTTAACCAGTTTAAATGGTGAGGTCACCTTTGATCTTGGAAACTTTTTATGACACTATATACCATGGAACAGAATTTGTAAATTCATTTAACTCTCATCCAAAGGACTTATATAAGGGTCAAATGGATCACATTTTAAAATGGTTCTACAATCTGGTCTTAAAAAGAGCAACTTATGGTTACAAGTGACTATATTTTCTGATTCTTTCCCCATCATATCTGTTTTTGGCAGCAGAAACAGTCTAGGAGACTAGGTCTGATTTTGTATATTAATTGAGAGATTGATGAGTGTACTATCTGCAGACTTTGAGCCAGACAATGTAGCAGGTAAAGAGGAGGAGAGAAGTAGATTCCATCTCTCCCTTGAAGGAGCTCACTGCCTAGTAGGCTATAGAGTAATGCATGTCTTGGATGTTTTGTGGAATAACGGCATGGCCACAACACTTGAAAGTGGGAATGTCTCTGAAAACTAGAACCACTGGGTGGTGGTGCTGCCATGATCACATTCCTGCAATTTCTTGTTCTCTGTCACATGAAGCCGTAGAAGTTAGTAGAGTTAAATGGTATAGAGAAGCAAGTGGAAAGTCTTGGAGCTGCCCTTAAAGGTTATCTTTTAGGCTTGTTTTAGATGTGTGCATTTCTTTTTTCTTTCTTTTTATTTTTTGTTTTTCAAGATAGTCTTGCTCTGTTGCCTAGGCTGGAGTGCAATGGCACAATCTTGGCTCACTGCAACCTCCACCTCCTAGGTTCAAGCAATTCTTATGTCTCAGCCTCCTAAGTAGCTGGAATTACAAATGTGTGCCAACACAGCTGGCTAATTTTTATATTTTTAGTAGAGATGGGGTTTCATCATGTTGGCCAGGCTGGTCTCCATCTCCTGACCTCAGGTGATCTTCACACCTTGGCCTCCTGAAGTGCTAAGATTTCAGGTGTAAGCCACAATGCCTGGCCAGATGTGTGCTTTTCTAAGAGTCACTGTTGATTCATGGGTTTTTCAACCTCTTGCCCCAAAAGCTCACTTTCCGTATTTCTTAGTAACTTGGCAGTCTGGAAATGTAGGTGGAAATGTAATTTTCCCATCCACAGTTATAAACTCTCAATCCCTGTAGACCCTTCAGCCTAAGAGCTGATGGTTAGCATGATAGCCACAGCGTGCTCTGCTGAAGCGGGTTTCTTGAAGTGGATATCAGTATTCGTGAATGCCACCAAGTATAGCTATTCTGAAGGACTACATTACAGATTTCTAAGGTTCATTGATAGATTGCAGATGTAGAAATACATCCCAGCTTAAATATCTGCTTCTTTGTATGTGTTTAAAAGTGTCACATTGTTGACAATTGGCTAGTTTAAATGTTTTCTAAGTATAGGTTCATAGATGGGTAAAAAAAAAATAGTCTATCACAGGTTGCCTCTTATTTTTCCCCGTGTTGTTACTAGTAAAATATATCACCTTGGACAAATGTCAAGGTGCTTTTGTAAAGTGTTTGCTGAAGAAAAAACACTTTTTTGTTTAGTTTTGTGTTTTAGAGCTGGGGTCTCGTCTCAGTCTGTCGCCCAGGCTGGAGTGCAGTGGTGTGATCATAGCTCACTGTATCCTCAAACATCTGGACTGGTCTCAGGCAATTCTCCTGCCTCAGACTCCCGAGTAACTGGGACTTCAGAGTGTGTACCACCATGCTGCCTAATTAAAAAATTTTTTCTTTTCTTTTTTTAGGGACAGGGGTCTGAACTATGTTGCCCAGGCTGACCTTGAACTCCTGGCCTCAAGCGATCCTCTTCCCTCTGCCTCCCAAAGTGCTGGGATTATGGGTGTGAACTACCATGCTCAGCCTCAGAAAAACTACTTTGTATATAAGAGATACTATTCTGTAATATCCATATGCTGAGTTTTTCTCCATTTCCAGAGAAGGGTGAATTTAAGAATGGGATGGGGTTGAACTGACATCTTAATGAAAATGTATTTCAACCTTAAACATTTAGCCAAACTCAATTGAAAAATTGAGACATTTTCTGACTTCAGGCTCTTCTTTTAAGTTTGAAGATTTCTTCCCAATTTGGTCACTCCCCAGCTGTTACAGTTATGTAGAAGGAACTCATTAAAAGACAAATTCTTTTGAGCCATTCTTTCTGAAAGCACGCCAAGCTATACAGCTATGTTATACTACTACTTATTTGAATCTGACTCCAGGAAATGGTAATTATGCAATCCTTACTTACACATTCTTACGAGAATGTTCTCTTGGGTTTATTCTGGATCCCAAAAAGCCCCACTAAATTTTGTCTGTGAGTACTATTGGATGGTCTTGTTTTCTAGTAAGTTATGCTATGATTATAACTAAATGGTCTATGTCTGCTTTTTAGAGCTGCAGTCTCTGTTTTCTCTTAGCCTCATAGAATCAGTCCTGGTTGCTCCTTGGATGCACCTACAAGTCCTGTTCATTATTCTTCCTAAACTGCCCTCTAGTCTGTTCTATTCATCTGTTTCCGTCTGCATTCACACTCAAAGCTTCTCTCACATGGACTCTTCCTAATGGTCTACAACCCAGTGACCCTACAATCACCACCCTCTCTAACATGGCTGGAGATGACTTTCTAAAACCTAAATCAAATCACATAATTTCTCTTTAGTCAAAATTCTTGATGGTTCCCTGGTGCCTTAAAGATCAACTCCAAATCTCTTAACTTGGATTTAAGGCTGGTCACAGTCTGACTTTGACCCAGCCTTTAGTCTTATTTCCTGCCGCCTCCCCTTACAGCCCAGATATAGGATACTTCATCATTTCCCAGCTTGCTTGGCTTTTCCTGTCCTGTATATTTTTTGTCCAAACTGGCTTTTGGTTGGAATGTTTTTATCCTTGTTGTCCTGCAACTCCTACCACAGTATACTTCTGTTTATACACCTTGTATCACCTTCTCTGTGAAACTTGCTCTGATGGAATTAGTCACTTCAGCCTCAGCTCTTAGGCAGCAATTGGAGCATCCACTCCTACATTGTCTTGCTTGTATGTCTGTGTCTTTGTCAATCTGTGAACACTTCAAATGTAGAAATGGCTATGGCCAATGTTAGGGACCCTTTGAGCAGCTAGGACAGATTGGGGACTCAGTGAACAACATGAGGTATGTGATACACAGATGTAATTGCTAAAGGGTTAAGATTCCAGAAAGGAGAGTGCAGAGGAATGATTGTGGTGATTAAGAGCTTGGACTTAGGAGCAAGACTGCTAGGGTCTGAATGCTGGCTCTGCCGTTTACACTTGGGAACTTGATTTCCTCATCTAGAAAGTAGAGATAGTCATAGTAACTACTTTGTAGGATAGCTGTGAGGGTGTCATGATTTAAAATGTGTGAAGTGCTTAGAATAACACCTGACACCAAATCATAACCAATAATTATGTCGTCTCTCCTATTACTGGGCACAGATTTAAGTAAGGCAGCAAAGTAACGCGGTTTTGGTGCCTTTGCCAGGTGTTAGGGTTGTGTATGGTAACCGTTGCCTCTAGAATTTCAGACTGATGATCCCAGGAGGGATTCTGGAAATGCCTCCCTTTCTAAACCCACTGTTTCAGAACAAAATTTAGAGAAGTCACAAAGGTAAAAGCAAATATTGTGTCAAGTAAGGAAGAAGAGATTTAATCAGAAACAATTCCTGAATATTTATGTTCTAAAATGTACTGAAAATATAAAAGCTCTTTAAATGATGATGAAGGGGTTTCAGATAATTACTTTTTATGTATTTTATTCCAGTTGTGAAATCTAGATGTTGAGATTCCCATGTTCAAAACTTCAGAAATTTAGTAATGGGACCACTGTCCTTGTAAATGAGCCCTTTTGATTGTATGTAGTATTTTGTATTACTGCGGTAGCTTTCATTTTTTAAATACTCATATACAGTACAGTAAAGATTCCTCTGATTATTATAATTTTCAACTGTATAACTTCGGTAAGTTTCAGATTTCAAATGTGGTATAACATGAAGCCCAGACCGTGGGTCTGAATGTGTGTGTGTGTGTGTAGCAGATGGGGGTTGATAGGTAGAAATGAAAAGGTGCTTGTAAAATGAGAATCTCTTAAAAATTGAACTTATCAAAGATTATTTACATAAATTGTGTGATATAATGTTGTTTCACAGTGCTTTTATCCCTGGAATATTCTTATCTAGGTTGTTTGTCTAGAAGATACTAATTCGTTTCTCAAAAGTCAATTCAGATACCACCTCTTTGAGGAATCTTTTACATCCCCTGGGTAGGTTTCTATCAGAAAACCTAAGACACTTTATACTTGTTTACCTGTCCTCTCTCCCTTTCCCAGGCAGTAAGTCAGAGATTCTTGCCGGCTTCATGTCCAGATCTCTAGGACCTGGTACTGTGCATGGCTGTTAGGAGGCCAAGTATTTAATATATAATAAGTGACTGAATAGTTCTCACACTGTAATCTTTGGGCTCAGAATTTAAGCTAGGTAGGACAAACCAAGACATACCTTTATTAAATCTCATCTTACCTAGAGAGGCTTAACCAGATATGTTTATGATTCTCATATTTGAGTGTATATCAGACATGATGCCTCTTTGTGTAGTATCTAGTTTTAGAGGTATAACTTGTAAAGTGTTGAGAACATTTTTTATCAGAGCACTTTTCGAACCTGCCAGATACTTACCATTTCTGGTGATCTAAACCTCTGGCAAATTGAGAAATAGTTTTGCATTTTTAGAATGTATCTGTTTATAATAAACAGATTTAATGGCAGCTAGAAATACTTTTTATTATTCATGTATTATTTATGTCTTAAGAAATATCCCCTACTCCTTAAAATATTAAATTTTTATTTTATTATTATTATTATTTTTAGACAGAGTCTTACTCGGTCGCCCAGGCTAATGTATAGTGGTACGATCTTGGCTAACTGCAACCTCCGTCTCCCAGGTTCAAGCGATTCTTCTGCCTCATCCTCCTGAGTAGCTGGGACTACAGGCATGTGTCACCACGCCTGGCTAATTTTTGTGTTTTTAGTAGAGACAGGGTTTTACCATGTTGCCCAGACTGGTCTTGAACTCCTGACCTCAGGTGATCCACCAACCTTGGACTCCCGGAGTGCTGGAATTATAGGCATGAGCCACTGTGCCCGGCTTTTTTTTTTTTTTTTTTAATGTTTAACTCAAAGAAAAGTTAAAAGGCAAATATCCCCATGTTATATGAGATATGACTTTAGATATGACACTTTGGGCAAAGACTACATTTTTTGGCTTCATCTTTTCATCTGTAAAATGAAAAGTATTAATAATACTAACTTTGTAGAATTGGCAGAAAAAGTAGCCATAAATGTATACACAATACCTGAATTCATCTAGTTTAATAAATGTTTTCTGATGTAGTATGAGGAAAAAGAAGTTTAATGCTTCTGTGTAATTGATGATGTCTGATATTGTATCTACATCCCAGAATGTAGTTAAGTCCTTCCTGTATATAAAGAGCCTGAAGTCGAGTGATAAAACCTAACTATTCTAGCACCACTCCCCAATTTCTCATCACAAGGCAGATGAAACAATTGTTTATTATTTTGTTGCCCTCCAGACAAGCCATGGTTTTCCCTCTAAGATTCTGGTGACCATAGTATCCAATCCAGGATACTTTTGAGACTGAAAGGGAGCACAGTGACTACACAGAAATCATGGGCATAACTGGGATGTCCTGGGCAAACTGGTAGGTGAGGTTACCCTACCCTAAGGCCCTTCAACAGAACAGCAGAAACATTTCACTCAACTCCTGCAGTTGGAAGTGAGGTTGGAGAAAGGCTTTATCTGCATTCAACATGGAGGGCTAGTACAGCACAAAATCTTAGCTGTGTGAATGCTTGTGACCCTGGAGACGGAATGCTAATCAAGATTCTCAATCTCCATCCTTTAGTAGAGAGGTAGGCAAGTTACTTCACCAGTCTACCTGAAACTAATTTTACTTAGTTTTTAAGATGCATTCCATCGATAGGAGGATGATGTCTGCATAAAATTAGTGGTAGGATCACTGAGTATGTAACACTTCTAGCAAGACCTGACACATAGTAGTTGCTTTATCAGTCCCTTTCCACTTGTCACTTAACCCCCCACCCACAGCCGCCCCAAGAAAAGATAACCGTTGGTAGATGAGGAACAAAATAGAGTCTAAATAGGTTAGTTCCACAATCAGAAGAAACTCCTATAGGTCAATATAGATACTTTATATATATAATTCTTGTTATTAGGCAAAATGGTAAACCTTTGACAAAAATATGATATTACATTTATACAAACTTTAATAGGCTTCCCTATTCCTTTCATTTTCAATGTCAAAAATAAATATTAAAGTTTGATCTCTGATCAGTTCAAGTCTGTGCTTTGGCCCATGTGGTCTTACTGCTTCCTATGAGGATTAAACAAGGAGGCATGTAGACTTTAGCACAGTGCATGGCAATAGTAAGTGCTCAGTCAATGCTATTTCTTCCCTTCTTAATCCAGACTATCATCCAATCATTTTTTTCAGCACCGTCATTCACTGGATGTTTCCTCTGTGTCAGATACTCTGGGGAACACTGGCCATGGGTGTAATCCCCATCATTCTTAACTCAGTCTAGAGATAATGGTCAATTTGATGATAGGAATGATAGACACAGGACAGGATTCCAGGGTGTCGACTTGGGAGAGGCGAGAAGCTCACTGAGAATAGCCTCTAAGTCCTCCTGGGGTCTGGAACATGTGGGGTAGACGGAAGGTTAGAAAGTCTCGTGCAAGGCTGGGCATGGTGACTCACACCTGTAATCCCAGCACTTTGGGACGCTGAGGCAGGCAGATCACTTGACGTCAGTTCGAGACCAGCCTGGCCAACATGGCAAAACCCCATCTCTACTAAAAATATAAAAATTATCTGGCGTGGTGGGGGGTGCCTGTAATCCCAGCTACTCAGGAGGCTGAGGCAGGAGAATCACTTGAACCCTGGGTTGCAGTGAGCTGCGATCTTGCCACTGCACTCCAGCCTGGGCGACAGAACAAGACTCGTCTCAAAAAAAAAAAAAAAAAAAAAAAAAAAAAGATCTCATGCAAGTGGAATGTGAAAGGATCTAATCCATGATTTGGCCCCTACCAACTTGTCCAGTCTCCTCTGTTCCAGCATGCCAGGCTGCTTTTCAGTTCCTTGAATGTGCCAAGGAACACAAGTGGGTGAATCGCTTGAGTTCAGGAGTTCTAGGCCAGCCTGAGCAACATGGCAAAACCCCATCTCTACCAATAATACAAAAATTAGCCAAGCGTGGTGGTGCGCACCTGTGGTCTCAGCTACTCAGGAGGCTAAGGCGAGAGGATTGCTTGAGTCCAGGAGGCAGAGGTTGCAGTGAACCAAGATTGCACCACTTCCCTCCAGCCTGAGCAACACAGTGAGACCCCGTTTTGTTTTGCATTTTACAAAACCAAACAAAAAATAGGAACCTGGAGCTGGAGAGGTAGTTCAGAAGTGAACACTTGAATTTGAGCGTCATTTACCTTGTGCTGATAATTGAAACTAAGGTGTAGGTAAACTGCTCATAGAGGAGGATGCAGAGAGAGGAGGAGAAAGAAAAAGTCCTGGAAAGGAGTTGAGAAGGGGCCCAGAAATAGAGCAGTGAGAGAGGCAGGAGGAGGCCCTCCTGTAGTCTTCATTTAACGGAACGTCATTGGACAAGCAATGTGTTTTGAGTAAGTGAGGAGTAGAGCACCAGAAGAGGCTCTCTGCTCTTTCAATATTGCTTTAAAAATATTCTAAGCCAAACAAACCTCAAATTGAAGAGCTCTCCATTATCCATAGAGCATGAATTCATTTATCTGTCAAGAAAACACATGGACCTTACCTATAGAAATGAACTATATTGATCGAAGAATTGTCTCTATGAAGAGTCCATGCCACAAAACCGTTGTGAATTCTGGGTGGTGGAAACATATTTTATTTTTAATTATTTATACGTTAAACATTTTTTTAAATAGCACATTTGTGTGCAGTAGGCATTTGGTCATTTGGCCAACAATCACTTGTGAATTGTTGAATTACCAGAGAACCAACATGATTGGCATTGGCATTTTACCTTTTAGGATTTCTGAATTTGGGTTTTTGGGTGTTGGTGACTTTGTTTGGGTTATGTGGTGTGGCCAGGCTCCTTAACACTCTAGATCGGATTTGGCAGACTACAGCCTACAGCCAGCTGGTCACATCCTGCCTGGGGCTGGATTTTGTATGGCCTGTGAGGTAGGGTGGTTTTTTTACCCTTATTAGGGATTGTAAAAAAAACAAACAAGAACACGTAACAGAGACCATAAGTGGCCCGCAAAGCCTAAAATATTTGCAATCTGGCCCTTTTGAGAAAAGTTTGCCTGCTCCTTCCTCAGGTTATAAGTTACACATGAAAGGAATCCAAAATTTCATAGGATAAGCTCGAACTGATGACTTCAATTCCAGAACGTCTTGAATGTCTTAACAATTTTAAAGAGGGACTTACCTGTTGAATCAGGAGAACACATTTTTGGTGGTGAAATGCAGACTTGGTTGAAAGACTGCCTTGTATGATTTGACAGTACAGTCAGATGGTAAAAGAACTTCTGTACTGTATGATGTTTCAGAATAGTTCTGTAAAGTGTCTGAACATGTTCTGGTACCATTGTTGTGTTTAACTTGTCTGAGGCAGCCTCAGGTAAACACTAGAATCTGTATGTTGCAGCAAGATATGCAAAGTAAAATCAAATATATATGTGAGATTGTATTATTTTATTGTATTTTGCTGGTCTTCTGAAGAGATTTTTTTTTCTACTTGCAAAAAATTAAGACCCTTGAGTGTTAGATGTTAGAAAACTTTTTGAATTATATAATTTCTTTATTTCAGTAGTGTTTCATATCACCTCCTTCTATCTTTGTAATGAAATGTCATCAATCTGTTCTGAGTGTAATTTTTTTCAGTCTTGAATCCTCCTTATCCTCCTTATATCTTCCTGTTCTTTCTATCAGAATCTGCAAGTTGTAGGAAATAAAAGTTGATTTCAAACAGTTCTGTAGCACTAAACAGATGACTGTTTAGTGAGCCTGTCTAATCAATTGCTAAATAATTCTCTCTCAAAAACAGATTTGATATTTACATTTTGATTTTCATATTCTGCTCACAGTGTTTGTTGACGGTGTCTAACATTCCCTGCCACTGGATAAATAAAGCCTATTATTTCCTTTTCAACATTTTAGGCTATTATTCTCATACAAGAGCTAATAAGCAGAAGGTTAGGTATATTACCAAACTATGATCCTGTCTATCAGAAGAAGCCAGGAACCTTGATTAATATGCCTTGTTAACTGATGATTTCAGTTCCATACTGGTAGTGCTAGAATAATTTGTATAAACCAAGCAGTACAGATTCCTTATTTTAGCACTAAGACTTACAAAGGCTTCTTTTAGCAGCCTTTAATTTTGTACTTATGTATGTGACATAGCCTGTGGCTGTGATAGCTACTGTGAATCTGCAGTTGTTTTGGGATGAAAGGAAGAGGCAGCTGGAAACTCGGTAGCTACATCTAGCTGTCTACCTAGAGAAGGCCTTGATTTCAAGTTTATCTAAACAAGCTCGACTAATCCCAACTATCTAGGGGGATCCACTGTCAAAACAAGCAGCGTGGCCCTGAGGCAAACACAGCTATACAGAAATGAAGGCTGGGGCTTCCAATACTCCGATGACTGCATACTGGAGGCCTTTTTCCCCCCTGAAAGAGGGTAAGAGAGGTAGAATTTGCATAATGCCTTTTCATTGGAAACTTTTGGAAAGCTGACAGACCTTCAGCTTATAGATCTGTAGCCACAATACAGAGTCTATAGGAGAATCCTTGAATGACCTAACCATATTGAAAGAAAATATAAAAGCGTCCAAGTATAGCCAAGTGAGAGAGGAAAAGAGGCTGATGCATTGTCTAACATCTGCTGTACTTCTCGTTAGTTTTGTTCTTTGCTATTCTGTGTGGACTTTGGAGAAGCCTAAGACAGCCTAACATGAATCCTATAATCTTCCTTCTGAATATTTATGTAGCGTGCCAGCTTCTAAGCTGTCCTTTGCGTTTTCCTACTTCCCCCTCATTTTCATGCTCTCAAATGAGGCCAACATTTCAAAAGCTAAATAAATGTTTGTGAATGTTTATAAAAGATTTGCATAAATTTGTCCTTGTCTGACAAAGATCACTTTTTTCTTATGCCAGTTCTGAAAAAAATTTTTTTTAAGGTTTTGGTGCTTGTCTTGACAACAAAGTCCTGCATCCCAGAACAATGATTGCTGATTAAGTGGGTATGCAATTGTGACTGAATAGGCTTTCAAGATTCTGAGTAAAAAGACCTATCATCTGAAGGCTGAATTATAGAATTTAGAAAATGTTATCAGAAGTACACATTTAAATCTATTTTTTGGTACCATATCATTAGGTAAGACAAAGCAGTCTTACAAGTTAAAAGTATAGCCACCCATGGTTTAAAAAATTCTCCTGTATAAATTTTAATAATTAGAATGTTTCAATAACTCAGTGTATCACTTTTCTTCCCTATGTTTGAACATATTTAAAAATAATTTTTAGACCTTCAGGTACTTTTCGGAAACTGTAACTCTACCAGCTGTATGCGTTAATAAGGTTACTGGGGTGGTGATCAGAGGGAATTTACCAGGCAGTCCTTTAAGATCTGAATGCTCAATCATACCTTGAGAAAATATAAACTACATGAAATATGTGTTAGGGCTTAATTATAGGACACACACACACAGCACCCAGACACTTATGCCACCGACGGGTGTTTGCTGAATTCATTTATCTTTTAAAATTAGAATGGATTTTGTGGGGTGGCAGGGGAAGTTGTGGGTAGAGGTGCTAATTTAGTTCAGAGATATTTGAAGATTGGCAGGAGAGAGAGGTAACAGCCAGTTCTGTTAGTCCTTTGGTTGTATTGGTTTAGAGGTTTAAGTTGTCATTAAGGCACAAACTAGAGCCACTTCTCTGACACAGTTTTTATCACATCTGCTAGGCTCGTGTCCCAAGAGGAGACGTGGAGAGCAGTGAATTCAGCATGGGCCCATTATCGACTGCTTTTTCGTGTGTTGTAAAAGGAGTGAGACCTCAGGGAGGCTTGGAGCCTCCTCCCGTGTAATGTCCAAGTCAGATTTGAAGGACTGGTGGCAGGAAAGCTTTGGCCTTGGGGTGTGAATTCTAAGAAATAGAGGCACAATTAAGTTTAAAAAATTCAAGGACTTTGAGCTTGATAATGAAAGATTTTTCTCTAGACTAATGTGAGCAGAAAAGTTGCCCATCTGTGCACATTTTTGTGTGCATTTAAAATATTTAAAAGCTGACAGCTTTTAATATGCTTACAAAATAGTATTTCTATCAGTGCTCTTTTTTTTTCCTTTTCTTATAAAATAATATCTTCCTAAGGGCAGGTTGCCTCTTCAGTGAAATCATGTTTGCAGTTTTACTGTGGGGACCCCTGTTCCTTTGGTATGTTCTGACTTGTGTCCCCTCTTCCCCTCTTCCTTTTGGAAATATTGATTACACAAATGTTCAGATAACAGGAATTAAAATGCTTAAGGAAATGAGCAAGAGAAAATATTTTAGAGTAATCATATTAAGTCCAAGGAATTACCACTGAATTCTGATGTCACTGAATACTAATTGTAAGAGATCACAACCAAATCATTTGTTCATTTTGGGAGTACAGTATTTGAAGCATGTGTGAAGAATTTTATTGGCATTTCATGCTGACCTTATAAAGATAGCTCTCTCATTTTCAACCACTTTGTGTAAGATTTAAAATTAATAAAAGGGAATCTTGGAATAGAGGATGTTATATAATATCATGATTATGGAATAACTTTGTTTTAGATAAGTTTGAAGAAAGGGGAACATGCAAAAGGATAAAGTAATTTTGTTAAAAGTTTTAAAATAAGATTAAGTATTTTTGCTTCAGACTTCAAAGGACATGAAGATGTATACTTAAAAGTGGTTTCAGAGGGGTCTCTTTTACTGTTGAAAGCGTTCTTCTGCACTTAATGTCCTTGATAATTTAGATATGCAGTTTATATGATACATGTTTATAGAGCATGATGAATTTATTATAATTTTATCTTTGAATTACAACACTGATACTGCATATTAGGTATTACACAAATTGCATAATTATAACATGTGTATGACTCAGAATTAACTGAAGTTTATAAAAAGTAAACTAGGGGTAAATATTGAAATGTACCAAAGAAAGGAAGCAGACTCTGTAGCATTTGAGCAGCTTTGTTAGAAATTTGACCTGGCTTTTATGTTTGGGTGTTGAAAGACCTTTCTGTAAAACCCCTTATTCCAGGCTTCTTTTTCCCACTGAAAAAAATAAAAATTTGGTTGTAATTATGTTATGGGTCTTAGATTTCATTTGACACTTATAGTGAAGGAGACAAATTTTATTTCCTGTGTTCACATTTAGGAAACTTCTGATCAACATTCTTGAACTTGGTGCTAATTAAGCTTCCAAGAACAACTAACTGCTTTACCCTTCTTAATCATAAGCATTTAACACCTTTGTGAGCTTTCACTGGGAGCCCCTGGTTTTAACTTGAAATGGCTTAAGGTAGAAATTTTGTTAGCTTTTTCGTATGTTTGGATTTTGCATGTGTTCTGTTTTTAACTTTCAACTTGAGTTTTAAGATCATCAATCAGAGGCTTTTCTTTCAAGTGAGTGGCACTGCTCCCAATTGCAGGACTTAGAGGGTCAGCATTTCCCTTATGGTATTAAAAAAAAATTAAACATAGGGAGTATTTTAGGAATTTGAGCTCCACTGATCTTTTCATCACACACCTACATTTTGAAAAGAACAAATAAATTAGATATAAGAAACCCAGGAAATGTTCTCCCACGGTTTCCCTTCCCCTTCCTCTTTCACTCTTGTTTTTGGACAAAAGTAAATTGTCAACTGCTATATCGGCTTTCAGCAAGCCACAAAGAGGCTAATTGTGGCTTTACATATTTTAAAATACATTCATTTATCAAGCTATCTCTTCTCTTTATTTAAATGTTTTCCTGCACACGTTTTTCCCTTTGAACTACTGCGAATATGTCTCATCTCCCTACATTCTGTAACTCCACTGGACACTATAATCACCCTGCACTTTTATCTTTCAGATGGCATTTATTTATGGGGTGTGTATGTCTGTGTTTTCATCTGCCAAACAAAACTAATTTTTGTTTATAGGTTTCAGTGAAGCAATGAAAACAAAGTATTTGACATCTGGAATGTTGGTCGTTGCAGGATTTCCTATAGGCCCCTACCTAGCACCCCAAGGTCAGGGTGAATTAGTCTAGCCTTCTCATTAATAATCCCAGTTAACTTCATTGAATTTGGTCTTCGAGGTTTTGCTTTCAGATAGGATTCTATAATGGATAATATTATACATTTAACACTGTACTGCGTTCTTAGGCTCAGTATCAACGGAATGTAATCTAATTTCTCCAGATTGGAGTAAATTCGGGCTTTCTGACCAGATGAGAATTAGAATTGGATGAAGTGAATCCAAAGTAGACTGAAATGAATCTCGAGTTCATTTCTGAATTTCATTTGCAAGTGTATCCAGCGTTAGGTGTGTTAATTTCCTGTTTTGTTTCATACTCTGAGGCTTGGTATCTCTTGTGGGCAGAGCTTTGTAGATGTTACTTTTCTATTGCACTATGCAATCTGCTTCTTCATGTATGCATAACTGAAAGATTTGTGCAACTGCCTCTCTAACACACTTCCTCCCTGCCCCCTCTGCTCTTACTTCTTCCCACATGAAGTATCATATATTTTGTTAGGAAGAAAAGCCCTTTTGGAAATTGCCTATTTCATAAATTGTCTGGTGACACAAAGGGGTTGAATGCTGTATTCTTGTCTCATTTATTTTGAAAACTTTGCTACTGAACTCACCTTAATCAATGAGCTCAGTGTTGTCTCCAATAAGTTATGTGTTGGATATATTGATTGGGAGGGATTTTAGAAAACCCGTCTGGGGTTTATAATGTCAGCAGTGTTTTGATTATGAAAAGAGTTGGAACCTGGGGACATGGAACCAGGTGGCGAATGTCCTAAAGCCAGTGGTGACATGGTGGACTGGTTTCCTCCTGGGATCTAGTTCATGCCCTGCACTTTAACTGTGGTGACTGGCTACTATAGATTCACTTTTTTTGCTCATTAAAATGTTAAAAAATCAAACTGTACATAAAAAGATTTGTGAAAATATAAACTTGGGAATTGATCTGTAGAGCTGGCACGCAGTCCTCCCCACCCCCTGCCTTAGCAATGAGGTCATTTACATTTCATCAGCTGTGCTGCATCCCCAAGATCCGATTTATGTGGCAGTAGTTGAAGTTGCACCGACGCTGGTTGTCTAAAAGAGCTTGTGTAGGCAAGAGAAACGGGAAAGAGAACAAGAAAATTACCATCTTTAAAGAAAGTGCCTTAGCCAAAGACACAAGTTCTAGAGAGAAAAAGGGGTTGGTACCTGGTTAATGACTGTTGTCCCAATAAAGTTAATACTGAAAGACTGTGGGACACTGCCATGAATGTGGTGCTCAAAATATATTTAAATCAGGATTTTAAAGCCCCCTCTCTCGGAGAGTGGTACTTTTCGTATTCGAATAATTGTATTTTTCTTTGGGAAAAGAGGATAAGGCATGAATGTTTATGTGTGAGGAAAACATCAGTATTAAGAAAATGGGTTTATGTAATTGGTTTATTAAATTGGTTTATTGCAGTTTTTATTTACAGAGAACATTGCTTGTTTTTCCCTGCCTCTTCCTGTTCTCCCCTTCCCAAATTAAGAAGTAGATATCTCAGTTCCGATTGCAATAATATTTGAATATGCAGAACACAGAGTAGATGCTCATTTTTGTTTTTTCTTCTGACGGCACTCCACCATCTTGTTTGACTTAAATTGGAATATCAAGCTCTTGTAATATCACAAACATGAAGGAACATATTGTAATGTACCAACATGTGCCTACATTGCCTATATTCCCTTTCTTCCTCCCCTCCCCCCGCCCCATTGCTTAATTAGATTTATTGCTGTTTGCTTGGGTAAAAAGGAAAGCTGGTGGGTGGTTACACTCAGCCTACATTGGGTATTTTGATATTTGTTCTAATATTATCTGACAGACAAGTTCAAGGTTGGTTATTACTCTTGACATTAGAGAGTGGTAAGAAGTTTCTATATTGTAGTGAGTAATAAGTTGGGCATATTAGATTCCTTTGACTCTGCTGTAGAGCACAATGCCTTCTCATAGCCATGGGGGTCCTTTCTTTCAAAAATCTTTGAGGCCTTTTGCCAGTGCAACTCCAGCATAGAGTAGAGGAAGTGCTTTCTGCACCTGTAACTTTTGAGGGGTAAAGGATAGCTGTCTTTGTAGACGATGTTGGCAATGAGTGAGCACTGAATACTGAGTTTTAAAGAATGGCTGTTTTATATACTGAAGTTAAGAGATGCTTTCTGTTACTATTCAAAACTTGAAGTGGAAGGAAATTTGTAAGGAATTTGTGTCTGTGTAAATCATAAGGGTTTTGTGTATGTGAATTATACTATACTTTATAATTAGCACTGCGGGCGTTAAATGTTTTATGTGATCTCTTTTCTTATCTTTGCCTGATAGTAACATTATGCACTGAAAAATTGCCTTTGTTCTGATTCTGTATTACCTATTGCAATTTAAGCATGATTAGTTTATAAACAATATATATGCCTGAATGCCACATTATAAAATTAACTAATATATATGTAATGTTTCTTAGAATATGCTGAGGTCTTCTCATCCACTCTTTTTCACTTCTTAGTTTCCTATTCATTTATTACATTATTTCATGACATACGTTAGCAGTGGTGTGATATACATAGTACCAGTCCAAGATGATATTAAAAAATAGGATATGCTCAATTGAATTATGTAGGTGGAACATGCTCTGGCAGAGCAAGTCAATGTGCTTTCTGCTTCATTGAGTGGGTTATTAGATTGATGTGGTTTATTTCTTGAATGATAGGACTGGTTTTAAAAATAAATGAAGCGAGAAGCATCAATTCAGTTAGCATTGATAATTCATTATTATTGGTTAGAAAAGTGCTACATTTGTAAACTGATCTTTAATTTATCACTTGGATTAGGGTTTGCAATGGGCAGGTTTGTTTTAATTTGAACCAGCTTCTCAATGACTGAAAAATGTGTTCTTCATTTTGTCTTGAAGTTGGGATTTTAAATAGTTAAAAAGCAAATCAAATGCATGAAAGGAATACTTTTTTAAAATTTATAACATTGGTCTATGAACTTATGATAAACAGCAACCGTGGGCTGTCCAAGTCTGCAGTTAAATTAAGTCAAGCTAAGGAAAATTCTATGAAGGAAATGATAACTAACTACCTGTCTATGTGGTTAGCTATGTGTATATGTGCTATACATATGAAATGTGTCTTCTAGGGAAAGTCACACACCACTGTTTATTGTGTGTCATGTACTGTCTTTTTCTGTGGTAATGTAAGAAGATTGTCTTTTATGAATAAATTGTTAAGATGTCACCTTACTTTGTGTACCCTAATCCTGAATAATGTGCTTGGCTTTATGTACCTATATATGTATTTTTTTTTAAAGACATTTAAACTGGTAGTTTGTTTTAGATTTTAATAAATTAAAATCAGGTGAGTATGTTCAATTATGGTGATATTTCAATAAGAATAGTATATACTTAAAATTGTTACAGTTTGGTTCCAAAATAAATGTATGCCCAAAATGGCAACTTCTTTGTAAAGTTAGTAAATGAAGTTTTAAACTCTAAAAAATGTAGCTGACATTGTTCAGGGACAATTATCTTCAAGTTGGCTTTCCATTCTGCTGTGATTTGGCCTATTGATGTTGGGAAGCGTTGTCTAATCCCGGCCCCCTCTGTTCCTAGGTAACAGGCAAAAACGGTGCCAGCAACAGCGGCCCTGCCAGGCCAAACCCATGTGGCTCGGTGTTATTCACTCTGATCCATATGGTCAGGCTGGAGATGTTCCCTGGAGGGGTGTTAACACTCAGCAACCCAACCGCCTCCCTCCCTTCAGAGCTTTCCTGCATGGCTCCTGCTGCTTGCCCATGTGTGATTCTTGATTAATTTTTCATTTTTAATGAAGTTTGATCATGTTTATTATTTCTCATGATTGACTGCCTGGTACTCCTCCCATGTAATTGATAAAGCCCATATTTCTTCATCTGTCTCCTCTTTCTTTAGGGTAAAGTTCCTAGATTGTGTGCTGTGGTTAATGTTAGATTTATTGGTCCCATTAGATGTATAAATTATCTCTCTTTCTCTCCACAGGAAGTTCTACAGACTTTGACCAAGTTTTGTTTCCCCTTCTATGTGGACAGGTAGTGTCAGATTTTCAAACCTTACTAGAAAAAAAGTGCTGTATCAATAAACCTGCTATAGAAAATAAAAACCATACCATTCTTAACATTCTGTCTGTTTAACCATGATTTAAGATACCTGTGTTCCAAGGAGAGTTGCAATATTCTCCCTTCCTGGGGTTTTTATTGACACTATCAAAAAGTTTAAAGCTTAGAGCTTTGCGTTGGTTAGTTTGTGAGATGTATTTTGTATGGCATTACATTTTTAATTTTGGTTATCAGACTTAAACTGTGATTAAGAATGGTTGGTATTTAATCTGGTGCTATTTAATTGTTATTTAAATACAAATATATTTGGCTTAAACAAGTAATATTACTTGATTCCAAAGTTTTGTATTATATAGACTTTGTTTTTCCTAGACTTTAACTTATAATTTAAATCAGCCTAGCCCTATCTTGTTTAAAGGTATTCAGCAGGGAATATTGCTAAATAGTGTTTTATATTTTGTTTAGGTGGCTAAGAATGGTATCTCTGGGGAAAGCAGAATTTTCTATAGATTTTGAGATTAGAAAGTACAAAACCACCTAAACATTTCCTTGGTATTTACATTGTGATAAACTGTTTCTTAGGTAGGTACAAATATGATAACTCTAAGACAATTAAAATAGTCTAAGGGTTTTTTTTTTCTTTTTAATGAGCCACTGGTTAATGATAAGAATTTTAGAAGAGCTTTGTTTTTTTTACTTTATAAAACTAATGTATTAACTATATTAATAAAATGACAATTATTTTATTTTCAAAAAATATCTACTCTTTTTCATTACAGTTGAAGCATTATTTTTTTACATTCATTTATTTGCCCACTTGATTGTTGTCTCTTCAGTTTTCTCTCAATGGAAATTTGAAATGTGAAACTGTACATACATTACATCTTAAAAAATCCACTTTTATTGACAGAAAGGTTATAGAAAATAACATTGTAAGAAAGAAATGCCATAATATGGTCCAAGAAAGCTGTAAAATTTGTGCTTACCTTCAGGAAGATTCTATCATGTATTTTAGTGTACCCAAACAAGGCAAAGCCTGTAAGATTTCAGTGATTTAGAGTATATGTGGGTAGTATGCTGTTTGCATCTTTTCTACACGTTGTAATACCACTGTCCTGGTTTATTTGGCATAAACCTAAAAATGGTATGAGATGAGAATTGGTAGCCAAAGGAGTTTAAAAGGTACTAAAAAGCAACTCTGGAATGTTGCCAGCCACTTTTAATCACTGCTCACCCTGGTTCTAACATTTTATTTTTTCTTAAGCCAGTCAACCATTGTAGTATTTCCAGACTCAGACCGTGTAAATCCTGGTACCAGGAATGTTTTAGTAGCAGGTTGATGCTCAGAAAAGAATAGCCTTAATTCTAAGAGGGTCAGTCTTTGTAATGAGGGTCCTCTTGTCTCTTCTTTAGCCTATTCCTCCTAAAAATAGCAAGGAAGTAGGTTTTGTTTAGAGATATTTAATGCAAACTTCGCATTTATATGTATGAATTAGCAATGCTTGAAATCCCCTCCAGCTACTTATAAAATGTATGACAAATTATGACAAAGACATATTTATAAAAAGTAATAAAACTGAAATGTTTTATAAATGTAGTTAGGTGTTTAACAAAGAAAAGTAAGAGAATACATTTTTACATGGCTTCTTGTTAGAGTGATTTTTTTTGGATAGGTGTTTCTTAATTGACTTTGTAAACTAATATTAGAAGAAATGCATAGAGATTAAACCTCTGTCTTCCCCACCAACACACATGTGCAGGTGTGTGTGTGCATACACACACATACACACGCACTCAAATTTCTTTTTCTCAGACTTATACCACACACACACTTCTTCTTACCTACCTGTCTGGATGATTACATTCTGAAGTGGAAGACAAGCAGAGTTCTTAAGTGATAATTCTTTTTTGTTACCAAAAGTATCTGATGCCTTTTGTTGTTGTTAGAAATATATTTTCTACCGGAATCCTTCTCTCCAAATTATGTTCCCCTAATCATGTTCCTTTTTCTTTTCTTTTTTTACAAAAGGATTTGAGGACAGAAATGTTTCTTTTTGGATATTTCATTCATTACCCTGTACAATAGTTCTTTCTTACATTGTATTATATTATATACCCTATGGGTGTTGATAACTTTTATTGATACCAAAAAATCATTTTATTTGGGGACTATATATTTTCTTTCTGTTCCCCTACCTCTAACCTTGGTATACTTTAATACAGAAGAGAAAATAATAATGAATAAAGTTCATATATAAGAAATATAAAGGTTTCAATGTCTTAATTTTTTTTATTAGTTTGCAATTAGCACTGTCAAATGGATATCCCCAGATTCTGAGGCCCACAAAGCCCCCTAGATGTGTTTATGATATTGTTTGACTTAGAAAATATGCCAGCCTGGGAAACAAGTAATGCCCCAGGTGATTGCGTTCAAAAAAGAAAGCTTCCTGATCTTTTCAGTATCTGTGCTTTTCTACCCCAAGGAACAGTCATAAAACTTGCTGACATTTCTAGTCTATATCAAGAGTGGGATTTTCACAGTCATCATCAAATCACCCGTTAACATTGACATCTTGCTGTCTCGTGTGTTGTTTTAAGATTTTCTTTTGAAACTAGGACTTAGGAAAATAATAAAGCCAGTAGCTTTCAAAAGAATGTGCTTCCTCATATATTATCTCATTTTATCCTCCTATCATAAGAGATAAGAGCAGGTGCCATTATCTTCATTTGAACAAAATCCTAAGCTGCAGAGAAATCAGGACTAGGCCAAGGTTCTCTTAGCACAACCTAGATTTCCATCTCCCAGACAAATATATTTCAGTAGACCACCTTGTGGGGAAGACCAGTCACCAAATATATAGAGAGGGAGGAAAGGAAGGAAACAAGGATTTGATTTCCTTATCGATTCTAGTCAAAGTGCTGGGTGCTGCCACATCACTGTCTCATTTATTCTTCCCAGAAGCTCTAGGAGCTAGATGGTGGTATCTTTTTTACACAAGGGCAAAAGAAGGTTCAGAATGTAGACCATTGTGTTGGAATAATGGAAATGGTCTCCGACTTGGAGCCCTGCCCTCCCAGTCTAGTCCAGGAATTATTATGAAGACATTTTAAACAGTATCCACCCAAAGGATAGTGAGGTTAGGGAAGACCAAAATGGTCAGAGAAAACTTCTTATGGTGGGGAGACTTGTGTTGAGTCTGCCAGGACAGCAGGAAGTGGGCAAGTGGGAGGGAGAGCCTAACACCCCATCAGCACTGAAGAGCAAAGCAGAGGAGAAGCCCCGTGTGAGCCTAGAGCTTATTCAGCCAGAGCAGATGAAGCCTGCTGGGGAGACGGTGACTGTGAGAACCTGGGCTCTGGCCACAGGAGGCCTTGAAAATGTGTGGGAACAAGACCACAGGATTTTAAAACTGAAATTCATCTGGTTCAAACTCCCCATTTTATAGAAGGAACACCATGATCCACAGAGGTGAAATGGCTTGCTTATGGTCACAACTATGTAATTTACAGGGCTGGGAAAGACGCCAGTACTCTTATTCCTAATCCAGAGTTATTTCTACCCTAGAGTGTACATGAAGCTGTTGGTGAGAGGGAGTAGTGAAGTGTCAGTGTTGAGATTCCTCTATCAATCTCAAAAACTCATTATTACTAATAAAAGTAGTCTCTTAAAAAAAGACTTGTACCATTCCATATCGTGTTTGCTACTTGCTTGCCCTTGATAGCTGACAACTAGCTTCAGTTAGTCAAAGCACTTGAGAGATGCATTGGATGATGGAAAAGCTATTCTCTTCCATTTTTGTGTTTATTCTCTTTCCAAACCCGGAAAGTCAGCTACCATTCCATTTTCCTGTAAATTATACTGGCACACACAAATGACAGGATAGTGAAATGCAATGAAATAATCTTTTCAGGGCCAGAGGCATCATTTAATGGTAGTATGTAACCCCAGATGCAAATGTGGCTCAAATGCTACTTACCATTTTATTGGGTATCTGTTTTGTGCCAGGCATTACCCTATGTTCTTTTCCTGTAATAAAAGGTTACAAATTTGTAAGGTTACCATTATCCTCATGCCACACAGGAGGAAACAGAGGCTCAGATAGGCTTGATAACTACCCAAGGTCCCACTACCAGTTAGTGGTATAGCTGCTTGCAGAACCCTCATTTGTCTGACCTCCAACTCCACCATACGTTCCCTGTTTTACCATACTGCCTCCATAAGATCATAAGTAACCTAACAAATGATTTCATTTCAAAAGCAATAAAGCAATATATATTTATTGTAGAGAAGTAGGAAATTGAGAGAAAGAAGAAAATGAAACCCACACAGACATAGGACCAGTGCATTAACATCTTATCTTCCCAGACCTCTCCTCTGCAGATTCACCCTGCTCTCCTTTCCAAACCTGAACCCACTGGGCCCCTGAAGTCCCTTGGTTTAGCCTACACTGTAAGTTCAGCTGTGCCCCATGAATATTTTCTACAGAGTTGATGACAAGGAAGCAGTTGGGCCTTAGTGGACAGAGTGTTGTGGGCAGCAACCAGGAGATCTGGGTTTTAGTTTTGGTTTTACCACTGCCCTGCTCTGTGCTGTGAGGCAAGTGACTTCTCCCCTGAGGTTCTTCATTTCTTCATGGATAAAATGAGGGAATTGGATTTCATCGATCTCTGCTGTTCCTTCTGCTTTTGATACTTTTTAATTCTACAGTTATGCTTCATGTTGACTTTGTCAGGCTTATATAGAGGGAATGGATAGAGCTCTGTTCTTAGGATCGTCTGGTGAGTTTTTCCAGCAGGTAGGCATTGCCTTCTGTCTCAAAGTGTGTCACTTACTGTTGGTCCCCTCATATTTTGGGTCCATGTCATTCTCACCACTTGGATCTTTGAGCAGGGAAGGTGAGAAACTTGAGGCCTAGGCAGATATAAGGTATGTTTGTGGAAGGAAGCTTTGAGGCTCATGGAACTAAAGGCTGGGAGATGTGGTAGTTTGATGAAGCTTCTTTCCTGCCCCATGCCTCATACGCACTGAAGGAAAGGAGAAGTGACTGTTAGATGCCCCTCCATGGACAACAGATAATTGTCAGTAAGCTATAATAACTAGAGAGGGACAAAATGCCTCAGTTCCATCTCTTGAATTTTATAATTGCATGACAGTAGTAATGATCATTTTCGTCATGTACCTACTATATGCTAGTTATCTTATATACATTATCTCTAATCTAAAACCACTCTGCAAAGTGATGTGATTATTCTGATGATTTACAAATGAGATCAGAGAAGTACAGTAACTTGTCTGTGCCCATGTAACTGCTGAGTAACGTGTCTGGGATTCTGATGTAAGGTCCAGGCCTTAATGTTTTCTCTTCTGTCCTGCATCATAAATCTCTGCTGAATCATTTCCAACAGCTTAAAAACAAGTTCTGGTATTCATCCTAAAAATAATAACCACCACTCAGTAGCTTTCTGATTCTCTATTTTTTGAATGAGTTATCTACACACTTCAACTTATCCCTCAGCCTTCTTCAGCTTGTCTTCTGCTTCTGTCATTCAACTAGAGCTGTTTTTATCAAGGTCATCTAAAATCTCCATATTGCTTAATTCAGTAGACATTGTTTTTTCCTCTTTTCATCTTTGATACAATTGACCACTCCCTCTTATTTGTTCTGCCTGGCTATTCTCCTTTCTTTGGTCTCTTCTCCACCCATCTTCTAAATTGGTGTTCCTATAAATTAGTCCTGGATCCTCTTTTGTTTCTCTGAACTCCCTCCCTAAGTGATCCCAGTCTTTACCATGGTGTTAAATACCATCTGTGTGTAGATGACTTCCAAATTTATAGCTTCAATCCAAACGTTTCCTCTGATTTCCTAACTAGTGTGTTCAACTCTGTACTTGACATTTCTATTTAGATGTTTTACAGGCTTCTCAGACTTAACATATCCCAAATGGAACTCTTGGATCTTCCCCCAAACTTGTTAGTCTTTCCTATCTTCAAATGGTAATATTCTGCCTTTTTGCTCCCCAATTCCCAGTCCATCTGCAAGCCTGTCATTCATATCTGCTAACTATAGCTTGAACTATCCATCCCTCTCCATCTCTACTCTCCCTACATGAGTTAAGCCACCATCTAGTCTCACCTGGACTACTGCAATCGCTTCCAGATTATTTTCTCCACTCCTACTTACACCTTCTTCCAAACTGCTCTCTGTGTATGTCTGATCAAATATTTGAAGCTATAAACCAGAGTTTTTTCTCTTGATCAAAATCATTCAATGGCATTCTATTGCTTCCCCCCACTGCCAAAAAAAAAAAAAAAAAAAAAAAAATCCGAATTCTTTACCACAACCTGTGGGACTCTCTGCGTGATCTGGAGCTTGCTTTATCTAGCAACTTCGTGTGATGCCACTTTCCCCTTTATCTCCTGTGCATTAGCAGGACTCCTGTCCTTTTGGTTCCTTGATCATAACTAGCTCTTTCCAGTCCCCAGAATCTCTGCCTAGCTCTTTTCTCTGCCTGAAACAACCCAGTGCCCTGTTTCTTGAGTGGCTGCTCCATTTCATCCTTTGGTCAATATTGTTGCCATCCCTGAGAAGCGACCTCTGACCACATTATCTCAGTAGGGCCTTTCCTTCCCTTCCCTTCCATTTTCTTCTATCTTTGTTCCTTCTTTGATTTTGTAATATTGCTATTACAAGCTGTATGTTTTGTGGTATACTTGTTTATTATTTCTCTCTAACTAGACAGAAAGCCTACACAGGCAAAGGGTCCTGTCTATATTGTTCAGTGCTGTATATCCAGCACTCGTTACAGTGCCCAGTGTAGTTGTAGCTCAGTTTGCAAAATGGATAATGAAACTTAAAGTGAAGCTCACATGTAAAAGTTTGTTTCTCACTGGGAGACTAGAATCAAACTGTCCATCCCCGTGCTTCATAACATTATGCACTGGCCCTGTAAACAACTTCAAGATTAAGGAAAATGCTACTGGAGAGGCTCTGAATGGCTGATAGGCATTTAAAAGGCAGCATGAAGATTTAGGTCTTTGGCTTGAATAGTCATTGCTTTCCTCCCTTGTTTTTCATATTCACCTAGGCACGGGAAACTACGAGAAGCATAGCTAAGGCTGGTCTTGGCCCTGGTCGCCTGGGTTTATTTCTGGAGATTTTCAAATGTGGTCTCCCTGGCTTAGTGAAAAATATGTTTTTTTGTTAAGACAACTATCTGAATTCCTCGCATACCTTAGTTCCTTAAACCAAGTTGAAAGCTTCCCAGGGAGGATTTTCATTGTGTTTAGTGCAGCGTGGCAGAATGGAAAGGACTTTGAACCAGAAGTTGGCTTGGATTTTTGTCCTAGTCCTGATTACCTTGGAAAACAAAATGAAAGTAAACCCTAAATAACAGTTTTCCTATCTGTGAAACATGAGAATTGGGTGAGACGGTTTCTCCTAGCTTTTATCATCCTGAAATCTCTGATTCCTGTGGAAATTATGGATGCTGAGGTAAACACAGAACTGCAGACTTTAAGGAAGCAGACCCTTTCCCCAAGGTCATTTGTATGGAGAAATAGTGAACACTCCCATAGACTACCCCAGCAAGTAGGAGAGAGAGAATGATAAATTCCTTGGAGATTCAGAACCCTTTAAGTTACCCTGTTTGACTTCCCTTGCCAGACCTTTAGTTTATTGGAAATTGTCCAAGGAAACAATCTTTTAGAGCCTACTGGTTTTGGGCTTTTGTTGACTTCTACTTCACTCTACCACGAATTGAAAAAGTGAATCAATTGAGAATAAGTAAGCTTGTGGCACCCCAAAAGAATCTTTTTCATTGTAATGCAAGCATCAGTCACTTGGTCACCCAGAGGACTACTCTTTCCTGAAAAATATGCAACAGACGAGAGAGAGAGAAAACAGACTTCTTCCTCTATTCACAGACATTATAAAGCTGAATCAGGAGGATTCTAAGCCTGGTTTTTAATGTGAGTTTTAGTTTTCACAGTTGGCAACAGCTTGCATCCCTCTTTTTAATTATTCCTACTCTGGACTGGCCGTTATACTAAATTCTTTTCCATTTATTCTCAAAACATCCTTTGGGTTGGATGGTAGTGTCTCATTGTTCTTCCAGGTGAAGAAACTCAGGTGCTTAAAGGTTTTAAGTAACTTGCTAACTTTACTCAGTGATTAGGTTGGGATTTGCACCAGGTAAATGAGTAATGATTCTTTCTCTGAGCCTGTGGGGTAACTAAACACATTTCCAGCATTTTTAATAGGAGCAGAAAGAGAGTAGGAAATTAATGACACACAATTCACAAGTCAGGTGTGCTTATTCTCTGTCTTTTTCCTGGAGAATCCTGAGTGTTTTCTTTTCATCCAATCCTATCAATACCCTTCCTTTCTAGGATGATACTTAGAGTATTCATTTTAAACATTCTAGAAGTGAAATCAAAACCTGAGTTAAAACACTGAACACTCGTGTTTTGGATGATCACATAGTAGTGTTTCTTAAAAGCAAACCTTATTTGTAACTTAGAATCATCCAGACCTGTTGCTTTAAATATTTTAATAAAACAGGATTCCCCTCCCCCACTGAGGCCCACTTTTCTCCCCAATCACTTTAATTATGTGAGCTAGAATGCTGTTTCTCACACATCTTCAGTTCTCAACCTTGTTAAAATTAATCATATAATCCCCCTTTAAAACATAGTATTAAATCACCATAGTAACACAGTATCCAAGCTTTATAGATAAAACATAACAGCCATAAGAAGGTAGCGTTTGGTGTCCCCTTGACGGCCCTATAACTTTTATAGAAATGTGTTTCTTCTCCTGGCTGTGGAAGGTGGAGGGATAGCATTACTTACACCTGCTTTATGACCACGTTGCTTTTAAATTGCCACCTTGTTTTTGTTCACCTTCCTAGTTAAATAAGGAGAGTGGAACACTTTTTCTTTCTGAATTATTTTCTTGTACTCTCTAACCACTCTCTAAGGGATGGAGTTGTCTCCTTAAATATGATCAGGCAGAGTCCATTGACCTTTGTATTGGAATACCTTGAAAATTCTTTAATTTTAATTATTTATGTGGCTGTATAAGGGAGTTTTAGAAAGTCTACCCTAATTTGAAAACTTAATTCATATCATATCCAAAGACTCAATAAGAATTCTGCCTTTGGAAAAAGCTTGGTGGTAAACCATTATTTTTAAATTTCTTCTGATAATTTATAAAGTAATTAATAGCTTATAGCATAGATTTGACTATTTTATGAATTTGAATATACTTTGTAAAATGTAATATGAGTTGATGAGTTCCTTTGAATAACTCAGTGTTGAATTCTAGCATATTATGTTAATATAAATTCAGGTATTAGAATTTGGATTTTTTAACCAAAATACCTTTATTTTAATCTTCAGAGAAAAAACTCTTTTCTTCTTTTCTGAGGTAATTACTGTTACTTACAAAATGGATATACATCTTCAAAGCATTTCCCTTTAATGCGAAATTTAGCTTTATGGGATCTAAACATTTAAAGGTAAAAAGCACATTCTGTTTTGTTGCTGTTATAAGACAAAACTGAATCTAGCATAAGGTAGGGAAACCCATTCACCCTTCAGGTTCTTCTCTGACAGGAACCAGCATTGTTATATTATTTCCACTTAGCAAAATCTGCTCTAATTTACCAGGTGCGTTGGCTCATGCCTATAATCCCAGTACTTTGGGAGGCTGAGGCGAGCGGATCACGTGAGGCCAGGAGTATGAGACCAGCCTGGCCAAGACAGCAAAACATTTTCTCTACTAAAAATACAAAAATTAGCTGGGTGTGTTGGTGCACACTTGAAATCCCAGCTACTCAGGAGGCTGAGACATGAGAATCACTTGAACCTGGGAGGCAGAGGTTGCAGTGAGCCAATATTGTGCCATTGTACCCCAGCCTGGGTGACAGAACAAGACTGTGTCTCAAAGTAATAATAATAATAATAATAACAACAATAATACTTCTTCCCTCTGGTGTGATTTCAAACTCAGTGACCTCTTCCAGTCCATACTGACAAAGTCATCAAGTCCTAGAAGAGTACCCACAATTTCTTTATTGCTCTTCACCACAATGTGAATTCTTTTGTCTACAAGCTCTAGCAGCAACAGCTGGGCAGGGAGGTGCCATAACTATGTAGTTAGCCGCCATAACTATGACGGAAGTGGGATGTTTAGATTTTAAAATGGAATGAAATCCAAGCTAACTGGTAAACTGATTTTAAAACTGGATTTTAGACATTTTACAATTTTAAAAAAAGAGTTTGGCCGGGCGCGGTGGCTCATGCCTGTAATCCCAGCACTTTGGGAGGCTGAGGTGGGTGGATCATGAGGTCAGGAGATCGAGACCATACTGGCTAACATGGTGAAACCCCGTCTCTACTAAAAATACTAAAAAATTAGCCGGGTGTGGAGGCGGGTGCCTGTAGTCCCAGCTACTCAGGAGGCTGAGGCAGGAGAATTGTATGAACTCGGGAGGCGGAGGTTGCAGTGAGCCAAGATCACACCACTGCACTCCAGCCTGGCAACAGAGCGAGACTCCGTCTCAAAACCAAACAGAGTTTCTGTAATCTGATTAGTATTATGTTTTAAACTTTTAAAATAGATGTTTGAATGTTGCGCTTATGTGTGGTTTTAAAATTTTTGTATTGATACATTTTTAGCTTTTTTCCTTAAATGTCTTTCTTTAAAATGTTGTTTCCATTTCTTAGAAAGCACCATGCAATGCTAGACATTTTGGTTATTTCTGTCCTCTAAAATAGGAAATATGTTTCTCATAAATTCAGAAATTATGAAAGATATAGGAATTTAGGAAAGTAACACCTAAGCATGCCCTCTTTTCTTTCCAGTTTGAATTTCAGCTCCTACCCTTTGTAGCTGTGTGAATGTGATTCAGTTACCACCTGTTCTGGTCCTTAGTTTCCTTTTCTATAAAATGGGAACATCTTCTAAATTTTGTGGTTGTCATGAGAGTCAGGGAGATGGTCTACGCATATATGATGTCTAACTTTGTGGCTGGCACATAGTAACATTTACCTTCTGCTCTGGCAAGCACTCTTATTAGCTGAACTAGGGAAGTTCTCAGGTGAGGATTGTTAGCAGCAAGCTGGTAGAGTGGCCTGTGGAATCAGAGCGAGGGTTAAAATCCATCTTTTTGCCACTGATCAGCTGACCTTAGGCAATGCCTCTCTAGACTATTTCTTCATCAGCAAAATGAGGTTAATAGAGGGCACCTTTCGGGATTGATGCACTGACTAACAGAGCTGCCTCAGAGACTGAACTCAACGAGGAGAAGGTATGATAGCTCTGATTATCTGGAGGTGGTCACTAGAATGGGCTGCCAACTGTCTTTTTTTTTTTTTTTTTTTTTTTTTAACTAGCTTACAGTCTGTTCCCTTGAAGTGTGTAAATTTTAAGAGTTCCACTGAGAGAGGAAATGTTATAAGTTCAACGACTCATTGTGATTAGATACTTTATCAAGAAACTTACTGCACATTCATTTTCCCCTTTGTTCTGCCTTTGCTGCAGCCTCACAGTTAGTCAAGTTGGCCAGAACTTCACGTTCGTGCTCACTGACATTGACAGCAAACAGAGATTCGGGTTCTGCCGCTTATCTTCAGGAGCGAAGAGCTGCTTCTGTATCTTAAGGTAAGGGAGAAGGCTTGGGCTGTTGGCTCATTCTCTGAAGCAATGTCAGCTTCTGCGTTACTCTTCCGTAATTAAATCTTCCAGCTGTTCATTTCATTTTCCTATCTGCTTCCCACAAGTCACTGCATTTGGGGAGAAGGACTTCACAATGTTGTTCTTGCACTGTAATTTCTGCAGATAATTGTATTTATTTATTTGTATCACATCCCTTGGGTGGGAAAGGGGACCATCTCTTCTGAGTAGTTTGTGGAAGCCAGAAAGTCAGTGTGGCTTCAGTGCCTTCTGCTGTTATCTGGAGCTGTCAGAAATTAGCCTGTTAGACTTTCTCTTGGACATTTTGTGTATGTAAGATTATTAATAAAGTATGTGTCTGTAGCTCAGGACATCTTGCAGACACAGACTGTGTCCGCCTTAAAGTAACACCCTTGCCCCCTTTGGGTCAGTGAATGAAGAACTGTGTCCCATTTTGGCTACCTCTGTAGAGATTTGAAAAAAGTGCAGAATCGTGTAAGAAGGCTTCTTCAGGTCTTCTGAAAGCCCCTCATACACCAGAGCCACACTTGCTTAAGGCTCTGTTTCCTTCTGCCAGAGGGATAAGCCGTGCTCTGGGGTGGGAGGATGTGTGGAAATCCGATTTTGGAGCTGCTGGCTCTGTGGACTCCTGCTGGGCGCCTCCTGAGGGGGAAGTAAAGGCATCCCCCATGCTCCCCTCTCCATCTGCCTCAGTTAAGTAGGTGTCAGAGGGGCCTGCCTCCTGTCTCTCTCTGCTCGTGTGGAGCAGTCAGGGCACGGCAGCAGGAGGTGCCCATGACAAAACCCGGGCCCCCAGGCTTGAGTTGGGTCTGGGCCTGGGGATAAAAGGCCAGACCCTCTATGGATTCCAGAAAGGGTAGCTCTCTGCAGCACTAGTCCTGTGCACTTTCTTCTCATCAAGAAAAGACTGCCCCACCGACCCCTGTCCCCCAAACCCACATACTCTCACACCATAGGGGAGGAGGGGCTGACTTTGGAAGTTCCCATGCTCACTAACTGTCAATCTGGACTGCTATACATTTGCATTTCTCTACACAAATCTTAGTATCATTAGTGCTTTTAATCAGTGAAGTCGACTCTCTTCTGCACCAAGCATAGCATTTGTAACCTGGGCACGAGAGGATGACTGCTGGAGAGGCTTTAGCAAGGAGGCTGCTTTGGGAGATTCTGTGTGTTCTGTTGTTCTCAAGCACCCCTCAGTAGCCCAGGCCCAATAATTACCTGCCCAGAGTATTAGACTTTGATGTAAATGATTATTTACTTTTGGATTTAACAGTGTGATCTTTTTCTTCTTAAGGAACAATTTCTCTTTCAGTTTTGTCTGTTTTGTCTGTTATATTTCAGCCCTGGCCAGGCCACTGCATATTTATACAGTTGGCCCTTGAACAATGTGGGTTTAAGGGTACTGGTACCCCCACACAGTTGAAAATCCACTTGACTCCTCAAAAACTCAACTATGGCCAGGTGTGGTGGTGGCTCACACCTGTAATCCCAGCACTTTGGGAGGCCAAGGTGGGTGGATCATCTGTTGTCAAGAGTTTGAGACCAGCCTGAGCAACATGGAGAAACCCGTCTCTAACTAAAAATACAAAAATTAGCCGGGCGTGGTGGCGTGGCATGCCTGTAATCCCAGCTACTTGGGAGGCTGAGGCAGGAGAATTGCTTGAACCCAGGAGGTGGAGGTTGAGGCAAGATTGTGCCACTGTACTCCAGCCTGGGCGACAAGAGCGAAACCCCATCTCAAAAACAAAGCAAAACAAAACTCCACAAAAACTTAACTACTAATCCATAGCCTACTGTTTGCTGGAAGCCTTACCTGTAACATAAACAGTTGACTAACACATATTTGTATGTTGCATATATTATATTTTATATAAATTACTGTATTCTTACAATAAGGAAGGGAAAAGTTATTAAGAAAATCATAAGGAAGAGAAAATATATGTGCTGTTCATTAAGTGTTAGTGGATCATCCTAAAGGCCTTCATCCTCATCATCTTCATGCTGAGGAAGAAGAGGAGGAGTTGGTCTGCTGTCTCAGGCGTAGCAGAGGTGGAAGAGGTGGAAGCGAGGCAGAGCAGAGGTGGAAGAGAGGAAGGTGTGACTTTTACTTTAAAAAAATCCACATATTGGCCAGACACGTGGGCTCACTCCTGTAATCCTAGCAGTTTGGGAGGCTGAGGCAGGCAGATCACCTGAGGTCAGGAGTTCAAGACCAGCCTGGCCAACATGGTGAATCCCTGTCTCTACTAAAAAAAAAAAAATACAAAAATTAGCCAGAGTGGAGTGGTGGGGGCGGTGCCTGTAATCCCAACTACTTGGGAGGCTGAAGCGCGAGAATCGCTTGAACCCAGGAGGTGGAGGTTTCAGCGAGCCGAGATCATGCCACTTCATTCTACCCTGGCCTACAGAGCGAGACTCTGTCTCAAAAAAAAAAAAAAAAAAAATCTGTGTATAACTGGACCTGAGCAGCTCAAGCCTGCCTTGTCCAAGGTCAACTATGTATTCGTTTGGAGGTGGTGAGGCTTAAACTGAGTTCTCAGAGTTTTGCAAAAAGGTTTTCCCCCATAATATGTTTGGGTTACAATGTTTCTTTCCAAGCTGTGTGTGTGTATGTGTATGTATACTCTAAACTGGCACTATCACTCAGCAAATCTTGATAATAGAAAAGTATTTATTTAAAACTTTACACTTAAATTTGCTTGTCTCTGATTCTGATGTGTGACTCTGTGTGCCTATACAGGTAGGATCACGGATTTCATATTTGTGAGAAGCCAGTTGAATAGTCTTCGTGCTGTCATCCTTTAGAATGAAAAACAGCAGGAATTGATGTGTTTTTTAAATCTGTTACAATAGGTTAGAACTATGGAGAAAAATTCGGTGGGTTAATTCATTCATTTGTGTGTCAGTTCTTAATTGAATGCCTACTATTAGCTAGTCCCTGTCCTTGAGGAGTTCCCAGACTAGCTGGGGAGATGGATGATCACAATACAGCGTGCTGTATCTAATACACAGAATGATCCCAAGGCATAGTGTCTTCTTACTGTTGCTTTTCTAGTGCCAGAGGATAGTGACTGTGGCTAAAAATACAAGAGTCCTAGATGAATTCTGGAACATGAACTTTATGAGTATTTAATATGAGGGCAGAGAAGCTATCTTTTCCAGCTTGTGTGGAAATAAAGAGCACACCCGCGGACACTTTCCCTGTGTTGGGTTTGGGAACATTGCTAAGCTGAGTCTAGCATGTAAATGGAAGGGTTTACTGTTAAAACTGGATGACTGTTTGGCGGTATATCCATTGGGGAGTAGAGAAGTCTGCCAAGAGAATGAGGGCTCAGTTTGGGTCTAGGTTACATTGTTGCATTGTCCTCTTCTGCTGCTCAGTCTCCTTGCTTTCTTTAGATACTTTCTCTTTAGTTAACCTGTGCCTTGAGGTCCAGTCACCCTTCACAGTGTGCCCAGGGCTATGGCTCAAGTCTACTCATAAACCACCTCTACTTTTGCTTTCTATTTCTTCTCTTAAGGAATGTAGCTCTCAGTTATGACATCTGTGCACACGTAGCCCCTGTGGTTCCAGGATTTAGCTTCACTTCCTCCCTGCCTGATCTCCCAAACTGCTATACTTCCTGGCCCATATGAACTACTCAGTCTCTACTTTCACATGTTTACCCATCCTCCCAGACTCAGCCTAGGCACTTCAACAGAGTAGCCTTCCCCATGTAGAGGTAATCATTTCCTCTCTGGAACACCCAGTTTGCTTTGCATTCTTCAGTACACACTCATAACCTTGGTCCTCCTTTGTTTTCCTCCTATTGGAAGGTCAACTCTTTAGGGGTAAAGGCTGGATCTTAATTAACTGTGTATCTCCAGCATTTAGTGTAGTGCTTAACCAAGATACTGTGTGCATTGTGATCAGAGAAGGGGAAATGCATCAAGAATGGGAGGGCAGGGCACCAAAGACTTTGAATGAGAGGACAAGTGTCATGAGACATAAATTCAGAGAGGAAATATGAAATAGTTGTTGGAAGAAGTGTGATTCACATTACCAAACTCATTTCATGCTAGTTATAAGAGATGCACCTTTTAATCTCACAATGGAGGTTCAATGTTGAGTGATAGGCATTTTGTCCATGAAAGGTTAAGCCATCTGTATTTTAAAATTTAAACTTAATTTCACAATGAAAGGTTTTTAGACACCCTTTATGCAACATAACCTACTTATTAAGTTCCTTTTTATTTTCTGTTCCTCCCCACTAGGGCATGAGCTCCATGAAGGCTGGAAATTTTATGTTTTTTTTCTCCCCATAAATACATCCAAAGTTTATTGAAGAATATTCTGGCTCATAGCTGACACTCCCAGCTAGTCTGGGAACTCCTCAAGGACAAGGACTTAGCTAGTACTTGTTTTATGAAGGAATGAATGGGGAAATAAGCCCATGTTTATTAAAAAACATTAAAAACATTGGTTTGAACTCGTTATACCAGCTAACCTTGGCAGAAACCTAGTCGTACCAAACAAGTCCCATTAACAGAAATGCCACTATAAATCAAATGCATTATTTCCTCCCATAGTTGACTAGTTCCTGTCACTGAAGAATTTTACTCCTCCTTGAGATTTGCCACATTATTTAATGAGTTCCTGGATGGGAGTTGATACTAAATTAAAAACACCAGCTAGGAGAATAGTCATTATGGATTAGTTACTCTCCATCATAAACACAGGGATATGAGAGCATTTTAGCATTTTCAGATTGCACCATCTAAGTCTGATGCAATATATGCATTTATCTCTGAAATCTTTCAATATTATAAAACAAAGTGACCTAGAATTGAAATTTTGTTATGACATTTGATATTTGATTTGCCCCAATGGCACATACTCCATCAAGGCCAAAACTGTAGTGAAAGATGCTATTTCTAGCCAACTTCTGGTTCTGGATCAACAGAAGGAACACAAGAGTTCAAAGCTTTAAATTTGTGTTTGAGGGTTATGGGGAGATATGTCATACAATAATTAAATACCTTTTGTCTTTTATAAAGGAACTACACAAATATTTGCTCTACAGTTTTCTCCTCCTTCCATTGGGATCTTATTGAAGCTCTTAAGAAAGCTGTAACTGTCCTTACACCCAAATAAAACTCTGTTTTTATTATACATTTTGGGAAGAAAAAAATTTTTTCCTCAAGATGCTGTGTAAATGTTTTAGTTTAACTTTTAAATTTTATTCAATTAAAAGTATCTGAGTACCTAATGTATACCCAGAATGGGCGATACATAACACTTGGTCTCTGGCCTTCACTTATCTCAAGGCCCCTTAACATAAACACAGAGATCTAGCCCCAGGTCTCCATTTGCAAACTCTTCAGATACTGCACTCATCCAAGATTTTGATGAGCTGAACTTTCTGAACTTGGTAGTACAAAATGAAAAAAAAAAAAAAAAGTAAGTACTTCTTGTCATTTACCAAATGTAAAATCTAGTATGTTTCTAGGTACACTATTCACGGACCACCTCTGATTTTGATATCCACCTCCCACTGCACTTCTGCTACCCTCACTCTTTTAGGAACTGCTCAATCTTTGGGATGGGAAAATGTAAACAAATAATTAAAATATAATGTGATCAGTGTTGTTTTAAGAAAATATATTTATGTGTAAGGTTCTTCAGAGTCACAGATTAGACAGTGCCCATCTCTAACTTGAGAATAGGAGAAAGTGTTACTGATGGATTCCAGTTAAACTGAGTCTTGCAGAATGAGTGGGGGCTTGCCTGGAGGAAGATGGGAGAACAGCTCTCTCAGCAGTGAGAACTGATACGCAAAGGCCCCAAGAAATGAAAGGTATAGGAAGATGAAAGGATGCTGAGAATGCAATGAGAGAGAGCAATAGCAAGAGATGATGCCATGGAAGTCTGGGGCCCAATTGTGAGGAGTGTGCTCAAGATTTTCGATTTATCTGGTAGCAAATGGAATGCTGACAGCTGGTTTCGGGTAGACATTAGAGATGCTGATGTTTGTAGACCAATGCGAAAGTGATTTTTTTGAATGTGAAATGTGCTTGGATTGTTCTGGTTATTGTTTGAGGGGATGTTGCATGTCACTTTGGAGGTAGCACCCAGATTTAGACTGGATTTTTCAAACCTCAACTGCAGGGATTTTGTTTTGTTTTCTTTTAAAAACAAGGATAGTGATCATCCTTCCTTCCATGCTACTTGGCATATGGACTTGAGTCTAAACCTGAGTGTTATTCAGTGAGAACCTTCTTCCTTCTGGGGCACTTTCTGATCTCATGACTGGAATGACCATTGCATCCATTCTTAGCTGTGTTACATTCATTTTCACTCAAAACACAGAAAAGCTCCATTTCCACGGAACAAAAAAGAAGCTAGAAGTAATAAAGGAGTCTGGTTTTAAGAACTTTGGCTTCCCTTGCTGACTGTTCCAGTGTTTTTAAGCAACACATACAGTTCAGGAATAAAATCAGAGGACTCTGTTTCCTCAGGCAGGTGCGATGGCAGAAGCCCTTTTGGATGGTGTGTTAGCTGCTTTAGTTTAAAATAAGTATTTGAGAGGTGGGGGAGGGAGTCAGGGAGGAAGGCTGTGGGGACAGCTCCCAGATTTTTACCTTGAAAGCAGGTGCTGCTGAAATATTCCAGAAACAGATGGAATCTCCTATTCTTGTTTTAAGCTATTTATGGTTGTCTCGCCTGAGGGTACCCTGCTATACAAAAATGCACAGCCTGATGTTTGAGGGCAGTTGGGCATCAAAGCCAGGGCCCCTCTGGGAGAAATCAGCCTTTCTTCGCAGTGCCTTAAATGCCATTCTGGAAACCTGGGTCTTTCATACCATTTAACAGAGGACTTTCCTTTGCCTTTTGAGTGTTTCTGTCTCTCTGGAACGGTTTGATTTCTTTTTAATTCTTCTCCTTAAAAGTAAGCTGGGTACTGTGTTGTTCTTGTTATTCTCTGGATGGTCAGTTGGCAGAAGGCCCCACAGCTAAGGCAGATTGATAATTTCACTGATTGTGGGTCTCAGAACATGGCTTCTGTCAGAAGCTGAACATAGAGGATGGGCCAGGGAGGCTGTTCTTTCCTAGGCCCAGAGCCCTTCTGAGTTCCTCAGTATTTTGAAAGGCTTGTGTGGGTGCAGGGCACAAGGTGCTCTTCAGAACATCACTTTGTGGGAGGTTATAACTGTTTTCTCTGAATTAAAAAAAAAGAAGTGGTTGGGGAATGTTGCATGTTTTATTGCCATACAGATGCCTTCATACTTAGAAACATATATAATCCTCTGGGGAGCCACAACTCAACAATAGTAACAAGCTGTACAGTTTAAAGAAAATCACCTTTGAAGAGAAGAAAGAGAAATAGCTGAAACTGCCCTTGCACTCCCAGCGGCCTGCTGTTGGAGGTTGATTTGAGGGCTGGGAAGCTGCGCAGTTGGAAGGACAGGTGTGTCTTCTGCAGTGGCCATGGGGGCTGGAACCAGCAGCTAGCCTCAGGCTGTCCACTGCGGGAGGAAGCTCCCTTTCTCCTCCTGATCCTTTTCAGAGGACACCATCCTGGCACAGCCTTCCCTCAAGCAACCTGACCCTAGGGTTGTAGGGTATTTGAAACTCCAAGACTTTGGGTAAGAGATTTTTTATTTTTGAGATGGGATGAGTTGTAAACCTTACAAGAGATGTGATATTTTCTCACTCTGTTTTGGAAACAGAACACTTCCTTGTCATAATGCTCATGAAGCTTAGTACAGGGCAGGAAGTGAAACCACCTCAAGAACTCCAGGAGTGTAGTTCTGCCTTGTTTTTTGCTCCCCACCCACCCCGCATTCTTCAATCATTTTGCTACCTCTAGCGACTACTGGTGATTATATCATTTTCATTTATTTTTATAGCAATCCTATGAAATTATCTCCATTGTAGAGATAAAGGGGTTGAGGCTGAGAGAGATGCAGTGACTTGCCCAAGATCTCGAGGAGAAAGTTAAGGAATCTGATTTGGAAGCTAAAATCCAACCCAAAATTTATACTCTCAACTGAAAATTCTGTCTTCCTGCCACCAAAGCAACTTTTACTGCTTTCAAAAGGTTATTCATCCTCTCTTTCTATATGTATATATTTAGCTTAAAAAGACATAATGGGTAGCTTGCCCTTGCAGAATGAGCTCAGAGGTGAGCTTAAAGAGCTTTCAGAAGTAATGTACTACAGTTCACCCTCATCTTATAAATAATGAAAATGAAACATGAATAAGACAGGAAGATTTTTGTTCCAAGCTCTTTGGCTGGTGAATGACAGTCTTCTGACCTCCAACCCAGGGTTTTGCCCGTGTTATGGCAATGATTCTTCCAACTCAGGAGAACGAGCCCAAGGCCAGCTGGAACTAATGTTTCTTCAAGACTCAGTAGCCCCTGATTAGTGTTAAAGAGTCACATTCCCATTTGGTTAGCATCATTATGACCAATGTGAATAATCCAACTATGTGATTATAGAGTGAACAAGATGATCAGTTCTGTTTAAATCCAATGCAAGGTATGTTTGAATGGAAAACCAGTGAAATAGAGCCTGTCTTTCGAAAGAATCTCAGAATTCCACATGAGGGACCCTTTTTGGGAGATGAGAAAGCATTCTACAGGAGAGGCTTCTTGGTGCTTTTTGATTGAGTTTGAGTGTCAGCAATTTTCTTGGACCTCCCTGCAAGCCAGCCACTTTCCTTCAATAGCAATAAGCAGAAGGCATTTATCTGAGCCTGATCTTTGCTTTTCACTGGGTGGGAGGTGGAAAAGAAAATGACTCAAAATACACCTCACACCTAAAATTGCCCTTCGCTTCCAAGCTACACTCTTAAGAGCAAGATAGACTCCTGAATACAGGAGTCTGAATTTAAGTTGTCTGGCCCTCTCAGGGATCAGTTTTAGAAGCAGTAGGAAGCCTAACATCTCTCCATCATGGAGAGGCCCCGAGAGACTGCAATAATAGTGTACTTCTTTACAGAAAAATCATGGTGCCGTGATAGAAGTTTGAAGACCCCACAATTCCAGCAATCAATTATGAGCCACTTATTTTTAGGATGTTATTTCTTAAGATTATAAAGATATACTTTCTCATTAGAGAAATTTGGAAAACTGCAGAAAAGAAAAGAAATTTATCATCCCAGCATGCTGATAATGACTAAGGGTGTTTCCTTCCCTGAACTGGGATGATGCTGTAGGTATAATTCTGTATCTAGCCTTTTCACTTATTAAATTGTAAGCATCTTTACATATCATTAAATATTCTTTCCTGAGAATGTTTTTAACTACATAATTTATTTCTGTGAGATTGATTTATAATATAAGGAAAGAAGCTCTTAGTAATCTGAAAGAATATTTCTTGCTAAGGCTTATCATAATTCTTTTTAAAAATGCATTTGCTGTACTGTCGTCATTCAGCTAACTACTTGGTATTTTGTTAAGAAACCCTCAACTATTTTTTTATCTTCACATTTGAGCTATTACCTGATTCCTGACAATGAAGAATAGTTATTAGCTTCTGAAGCAATGAACAGAAGAGTATAAAAATAGTATCAAAAGTCTTGGTTAAAATCAAGTGGCAAATAACGTGTTGAGTTTATGTTTCCATATTTTATTTTGTATATTTACATCTTCAGAGTAAGTAATATTTATTAGCATGAGTTGTAAAATGCAAGTTGTAACATTAAGGGAACACTTTTAAAATTAGATAGCAATATAATTTTGAAATTAGAATATATTACATTCCAAGTGAAAGCAAATTACATGTATCTCAAAACTTTATATAAACTTATGGAAGTTTTAAATATTGTAGAGAAAATTAAATTCTATATATTGTAGTATGCAGTGGAAATTAAATAGGCTTTGATTTCCTGCTCATGGGACTTGAAACTACCAGTGATCTACGCAAAACCAAGGGCAATTGTTGTGCTTTAGCTCAATCCACAAGTGTTAAACTATCACATGGAGATTTTTAATCCCTTATCTATAATGGAAAGCAATATTTATTACAGAATTAATTCTGAGAGGCATCATTTATGGTTTCTAATCCATTCTACTTCAGATGCCTTTGAAGTGAAGTGGTGGGGTTTTGCATGTGGGGTTGATTGTCCCGTTGTTCATTTGCACAGTCTGGTATTTTCACTCGCTCTTGATGTGAATTATGCAGCAAATTCACCAAAATGCAGCAAAAAGGTTTGGCTTGAAAACTTTTACATTTTACAAACCCGTTTTAAGAGTGTGGTAGAAGAAGTTGGGTGAAATTCAGTGTCCTGCAGTTTGTTGTCTAAGCTCCTTGTGATGACTGACTGATTTCTTTTTTATTTTAATATTTTAATTTTAAAATTCTGGTTCTATCAGAAAACAAGTTTTAAGTGGTTAAAAAACAAAACACACTGCAAACAAAACAACCCCAAGCCAAAACAGACTCTAAAGAATGTATGTTTGCTAGTATACTGTTTTCTGCTGAGCTAGGATTTTTACTATCACTTTTGTAAATTTAGTAAATTTGGATACCAATTTTGGAGAAACGTTAATTTGTGCTTTTTCTCTTTTATTAGTATATGAAAATTATATCCAATATTGATCATGGTTATTGAGTAAAGATAACTGTTGTCCTCTGATCCCTGAAAACAAAACTTGTATAAGTATCTTTTCATTGTACTCTTTGTTAACATTCTCCAAAGATTGCAATTCTAGGTCTTTTTATTTGAAGGGATGGTTTAACTTTCAAGGACTCCCATGAACTTGTCCATTCCTCAGATTTAGTGTACTCTAGTGTCCCTAATCTGAACGTCCAAAATCCAAAATGCTCTAAAAGCTTTTTGAACACCAACACGATGCTCAAATTAAATGTTCATCAGAGCATTTTGGATTTCCAAATTAGCAGTGCTCAATATTCTGCAAATAGTCCAAAATCCAAAAAAAAAATCTAAAATCTGAAACATTTCTGGTCCCAAATGTCCCAAATGTTTTGGATAAAGGATATTCAAACTATATTGTAATGGAACAAACATTGGTGCTATACTTTGATTTTTTTTCAATCTTCTTAAAACTGGATTTATAATAAAATATTTTAACTTGGCTGTCATTTGTTCTTTGTCTCAGTTATTTCAGTGGCAAATTGTGGATAATACTAATGGAGAATATTGTTCTAAAGATTAAATAAAACAGTAAATACTTGATAAAGTTCCCTGTATATTATATCCATTGTGTAAATGTTTGATCACAACCCTGTGCTTTTCCTTTTGTAAACTGTGAAATATAACCTGCAAACAGAAAAGGGCATCGAATGTACATATACACATTCACAGACACATAAGTAAACATAAATATACAGCAAATACCCATGTGATTACCATCAAAGTTAAGAAATTACTAGCACGCTGATATTAATTTTTTCACCTATGTATACATCCCTAAGTAGTGTAGTATAGCTTTATTTGGTTTTGAACTCTCTGAGTTGCCTTATACAATTTACAATTGTTATTTTCAGTATTCTTTTGCTTAACCTTTGAGATTCACCCATGCTGTTGCTTATAGTTGTAGTCTGTTTTCTTTGCTATCTAGTGTTCTGTGTTGTATGATGATATACCACAGCTGGTTTATGTAATTTTCATTTATTTTTATAGCAATCTTATGGAATTGTCTCCATTGTAGGGATAAAAGGGTTGAGTTGTTTATGCATGTAACTGTAGGTGGCCATTGGACTGTTTCTAGCATGTGACTTTTATGAACATTCTTGAACAGCTATACTGGTGCACATAGACTTAACTTCTGTGTACTGTATGTATCTAAGGAGTTGAATAGTTGTGTCATAGGACATGTATATTATTGACTTTATTGGGATAAATGCCAAATTGGGCAATTTTGTTCTATTAAGCCCAATCAACTTTATTGGGATAATGCGAAATTGTTTCCTTACATGGTTTCACCATTTTCTGCTTCTGCAAGGTGTGGATGAACATTCCGTGTGCCGCACTGCTGCCACTTGCTCCTTGCTTTTTAAAGAAGACACACCAGCATACACTTCACTTTTTTCAAAGCCCATGAGATCTAGGTATTATTACCCTTATTTACTTCTCCAAACATTAATCTGGTCTTGTCGTTTGCAGAGGTATTGCTAGAGAAGGAGACAGTCCCTGGAGTTGTGAGAGAAAGTTGATCATTATCTGAAAGGTAAAATGAGTTACACGGTGGCATGACATAAGAGTGTGGTCTAGTGTCAGAGTAGGGGCTGCATTCCAGTTGTCTTGATTTGGAAATGAGCTTCTGGTTACTCCATTTACTCTGTCCGAGCCTTAATTTCCTCATATCTACTTTTTTGGTGAGGATTAGAGATAATATAAGTAGGCCAGGCACAGTGGCTCACGCCTGTAATCCCGGCACTTTGGGAGGCCGAGGCAGGTGGATCACCTGAGGTCGAGAATTCGAGACCTGCCTGGCCAACATGGTGAAACCCTGTCTCTCCTAAAAATACAAAAATTTGCGGGGCATGGTGGTGTGTGCCTGTTATCCCAGCTACTCGGGAGACTGAGGCAGGAGAATTGCTTGAACCTAGGAGGCGGAGGTTGCAGTGAGCTGAGATTGCACCATTGCACTCCAGCCTGGGCAACAGGAGCAAGACTGTGTGTCCAAAAAAAAAGAGCTAATATAAGTAAAGAACATTGGCAAGGTGGTGGTGGATATCTCACCACATTGCATAGTGTGGTAGATATTGAAAGGTAGACCAATTGTCATAGGTGAGATATATGTGGGCATGCATGTGACACAGTGCACTTGAGCCTAGGTTATACCAGCTTGCAGATGACACTTGATAATGAGGTAGGCACTTACACACTGTTGGTCAGGTTGTAAAATGGTCCAGCATTCTTGGAAAACAATTGGCAATATATATTCAAAACCTTTAACATTTTTTCCACGTTGGGGAATCTTTTATGAAAAACTCAGAAATATAAGTACAGATATATGGACAATGACATTTAGCATATAGAGTGAAAAGTTAGAAACAATTTTAAGGCCTAGAAATAGAGGATAGTTAAATTTAATTAGATACCATGAAGCCATTAAAATTGGTTTTGGTGATTATTTGATTACATGGAAAATATCCAGTACTTAATTTATAGAAGAAAAGCAAGAGACAAATTTTTATATATGATATTATCTCCATTTTGTAAAAAATACATAGGAAAAAAATGACTTGGGTGATCGGATCCCAAAGTATTAATGAGAATAGTTAAGTAATGTTATCATGTTATCATGGGTGTTTTTAATTTTCTTCTCTTTAATGAAGTAGTTATCCTGGCTGTTCCATCAAGCTCAATCCAAATATTCACTGCACGATAATTTACATATTTTTTAGTTTGGAAACATTATAACCACCTTCATGTATCTATCTCATGATTTCAAATATAGAATGCCACAAACGGCAGTACTTTAGCTAAGATAGTAACTGATACTCTAGTACCTGTTTCCCCACTAAGTTTGTGAAATGGACTTGCGCTCTGAAATCAGACCTGTGTTCAAATTTTGATTCTACGCCTTACTAGATCTAAGGGCATAAACAAGTCATGTCACCTTTCTGAACATGTTTCCTTAACTGTAAAACAGAAAGTACATCGCACGATAGCTTTGAAGATTATGAAGAGATTTTTTTTTAATTTAAATTTAAATTTTTTTATTTTTTAAATTTTTATTATTTTTTGAGATGGAGTTTCACTTTTGTTGCCCAGGCTGGAACAACAATGGCATGGTCTCGGCTCACTGCAACCTCCACCACCTGGGTTCAAGTGATTCTCCTGCCTCAGCCTCCTGAGTAGCTGGGCTTTACAGGCACCCGCGACCACACTCGGCACCCGCGACCACACTCAGCTAACTTTTGTATTTTTAGTAGGGACAGGGTTTCACCATGTTGGTCAGGCTGGTCTCAAAACTCCTGACCGCAGGTGATCCACCCGCCCTGGCCTCTCAAAGTGCTGGGATTACAAGAGTGAGCCACTGTGCCCGGCCAATTTTTTAATTTTATTTTATTTTACCTATCTGTCTGTCTGTCTGTCTGTCTGTCTATCTTTTGGGACTGAGTCCCACTCCATCGCCCAGGCTGGAGTGCAGTGGCACGATCTTGGCTCACTGCAGCCTCTGCCTCCCGAGTTCAAGTGATTGTCCCACCTCAGCCTCCCAAGTATCTGGGATTACAGGTGCACAACACCATACCCAGCTAATTTATTTTTAGTAGAGACGGGGTTTTGTCGTGTTGGCCAGGCTGGTCTTGAGCTCCTGACCTCAAGTGGTCTGCCTGTCTCGATCTCCCAAAGTGCTGGGATTACAGGTGCGAACCACCATGCCTCGCTCAGGAGAGATTTTTTTTAATGGACATACCATGCACAGTGCATAACCCGTCTTTGGTATTCAGTCCAAGGCAGTAATTCCCATGTTGTCTGTCAAGACTTAAAAATATCGTTATACACGGCACCATTGATGTAAAATATTTTTTCAGGGGAGAAATGACTGTGTTAAATTTTAGTTTGTTCCCAAAATGCATTTTGATTTCAGAAATGTTAAAGGAGTTCCTCTTAATTGAGAAATGTTAGTATTAATTTCAAAGTTGGATATTTAGTATCTGTCCTATGCATTATCACCATTCTCTACTCACCTAGTTGACCTTTTAATTTTCTCTGAAATTTTTATCTTATTTCTGTAAAATGACTAGGAACTTATTCCCAATGCGTGCCTCAAACCTGCTTTTTATGGCCTCAGGATCTCTGTCATAACCCGTTTTATGCTTTCACAAACTGAGCCCCTGGGGAGCTGTCTGCACTTTTCCGTATGATCCAGCTGAATTCCTTCCCTTCCCCACTCAAGCCCTTTGATTTGCCAGGTTTTTGTTCATCTACCCTAAGGATGAACTGAGATTGCTGAGCATGGCCTCTCTTGTGGTGCAAAGTGAGAATTGTTTTTAATTGAGCAGAAACATGTGGAAGGATCAGGAATATCTCAAGGGATTACAGAAAAATTCCAAATTTGTACTACTTACAGCTTGTGTTTAGAACAGGGTCTGCTGGGAATAAATGTTAGTTAGTGTGGCCTGTGACCTTAAAAACTGTTGACATGGACTTCAGCCAGAAACTAGCCACAGACCTCCTTTGTTAAACTCATTCATAGCTCCTTGAAAACTCTAGTCAGTGAAAGTTGCCAGCTCCAATCTAAGCATAGCCTTTTTTTTTTTTTTTCCCATGCTTTGGAAACAGAGGACGCCCCTTAACCAGCAAGCCTTCTTTAATAGGACTACATGGCCTAAACGCAATTGGAATTGACAACTTCCTGGCTTGGGTTTGCCAACTGGCAGAGCTGTGAGGCCGAGGGGACAAACAGCGTTGGGGCGCTATGCACTTGTGTTTATGTATGTGCAGAGGAGACTGAACTCTAGAGCATGGTGATACCCTTCGCTCTGAGAGCAATGCTCTGGCCTGAATTGGACATGTCTTTCAAATGTTCTGCTGGAATAGACACATCAGAATTATCCCTCAGTACTTTCTTTTTAAAGAAAAGGAAAGAAAATAACTGCCCTTTCTTTTTTGATAGGAATGATCATGGCTTTTCCCCTCTCTGCTCAGAATCCTTGATTTAATCCTCTTTTCGTCAGTGTTGTGCTATGTTGCTCAAACATAAAATGAGAACTTGGAACTCGGATTGGGGAATTATCATTTGTTGAAGGACACTCAGCACCCACTCACTCTGCAGCTTTATTTAACAAAGTTTAGTTTCATATCAAGGTGAAGGGGTAACCAGGATGTCTCTCTATTTTACTTATTGAGGAGACTGAGCAATGAGGAGGTTAAGCAATTTCTTCTCCCTTTCTATCAAAAGAACCCTAAGGAAAGGCCTTAAACAATTACGATGCTGCCTCTCTAAACCAGCATAGTAACTGAGATAGAAATTAATATTTTTCCTAGTTCTTGTCTTTAATCCAAAAGACTACATTGTCTGAAATATCTGAAATTTTGGAAAATGGATAAATGGATCAGGCTAAAAAGAGGAAGTAGTTATTCTGCTTACAGAGTTTCCTTTGACATTGTTGACACTGATGGTGGGTAGGAAAGCTAGCTTAGTTATGGATTGTCATTCAGAGATATCTGATCATGTCCGTTCATATCTCTTTCCACTTAATCACTTGTAAAATTTTGATTGTTGGAGTAGAATATTTATTTCCAGTTATGCCATTGAAATTGTTTTTAACATAAATACTCGAGCAGACTTATCACTTCTAAAAGCTGCTGAGGTTTGGTGTGATTTCAGCCAGGCATGTGTGAGGAGAAAAAAAGGAATGTTACGTTGGCCTAGGAATATGGAAGCTTTGAAAGAAGAAATTATATAATTTCCTAGAGAGGGTACAAGAATTTAGATGCCATTGAGAGAACCCTTAACAGTAGCTGACCCCTAGTAGATTCTATATAAGTATTTATTGAATGAATAAAAGTTGCTGAAATAACTATTTCCTAGTCCTGTTACTTGCCTGTCCATACTCTTTCTCTCTCTCACTTTCCCTTCCTCAACATCTTTCTTTGCCTGAGAACATTTATTTGTTCCTCAGAAAGTAGGTGATGCCATCATGTTTAATTACCTAACATTCTAAAGCACAGCTTGTAGATTGAGAACTAGATTCAAATTCTGACTTATGAGCCATGTGATAAATCATATCACTTGACTTGTCTGATCCCTGTTTCCCACATCTGTACAATACAGATAATGAGGCCTACTTTGTAAAGTTGTTAACATATGTGTAAATATATTATATAAGATACCTAATTTAGGAGTTAGCAACAGAGTTTTTTTTTTTCTAGGGAGGAATTTCATATGTTTTTCCACATATGCTTTTCTCCTGCTCTCAAAGGGAATAATAAGGAAAGGTCTCAAAGAGTTTGCTACCTCTACAGATCTCCCTGCTCATTCAGGGAAAGTAGTTACTGGGTAGACCAGCTAAGAGTAACTGAAAGTGTCCCAGACTCTAAATGGGAGATTTATAATAGCCTGTGGGAGTTGTTTAATGCTTATCTTCTGTACCTGTACTCTATACTGAAAGTAGATTAGATCGTTAGAAAATATGTTTAGACAGCTGACTAAGAAAATCAGATTTCTATTTTGCTTGCTTTTTTTGACAAAAGATAATCTCAGAACATTAAGCAGCATAGAGAATTATGGAGAATTATCTGAACTTAAGTTCCCTTTTGCACAGGAGTTTTTATTTTTTTTCCAACTTTTAAGTTGAGGGGCATATGTACAGGACATGCAGGGTCATTACATGGGTAAACATGTTGCGCAGGATTGCACTGTAAGTGCTCCCCTTCTTAAACGCACTTAAAGGTGGTTTTGTAAGAATTAATTCTAAAACTCTCCCAATGTAAACTGATAAATCCATGTGGTCTTAGAACCTGTGTGTGAGTTATGTGACCCTAACCCTTGGTGTTTTGTGTGAATAGCAAATTATATGAAGCCTTTTTTTTTTTTTCCTCCTATGTACCAGGGAATTAAGAAATGCTCTGGAAAAGAATGAAGAACTCTGGTGTGTAGAAGAGGGAAGAATTTTTTTTTGTCAGATTTTATTTTACTGCAATATATTCCCTTAAGATTTCACAAGATGAGAGTATGTCATCTTTTTTCTAAAGATTTTCTCCCTAATGCTACCTCATTTTCTAAACTTTCATTAATAGCTCTTTGCAGCTGAAGCAAATATTTTAGATCTTTCTTGTGCTCTCCTCCAGCTGGGAGTGTCTTTCACACATCAAAGGCAGATATGAGCCTCTCATTAAAAGATAGTATGAGTTCATCATCTTAGAAGAGTAGGACCTGAAAACCTGAGATAACTTTCAGCTGCAAGTCATATCTAAGCTGGACTGAGATTTTTCTGTGGGTTACCGCATTTCTTTTCTCAATTCATCACTCCCAGGTGCTCTAAAATCTGACTTTCTCTCTTAGTTTTATTTGTAACTGAAAGTTATCTTTATTCGGAATACAAAGTTAGTTGTAGAGGTTAGGAAATATAAATGTTTTAACATTTATTTTTAATAAGAAGATTAGGACTCTGGAAACTTAGGAAGCAAGCCCAGGGTCTGCTTGTTATTTTCCCTCTCCGTCCTTCTGCACACTTTTTTGTGCGAGGCCTTATTAATATCCTCTCACTGCACTGCCTGCTCCAGTGTCTATAAGGTAATTATTTGAAACTTCGTAAGTCAGCTCTGAAAACTCCACAAATCCTCCTCTTCCTAACTTTTGCTAATGAAAAGCAACCCTGAAATCAGAGTGGTTGAACAGATTTCTTCAGAGTATGGAGAACAATGATTATGTCCTTCAGATTTTATTTTTGAAAAAAAATTCTAGATCCCAGTGAAGGCTGGAATGTGACATTCTATCTAAAAGCCCCAGACTAAAGGTTTTTATCTCCTTTTGTGTGTATGTGTACGTATGCATGCTTGTGAACAAGTTATTGCAAAATGTTGCAGGTTCCATCGTTTGAGTAATAGCCACAGCAAATTCCAATTCTTTTCCATAGTATTTGCTTTTCTTACTTTGCTCAATTTCAAGCTCTGTGTTAGTATTTTCTAGCCAAAGGTGAAAGTTGTCCCCAGATAAATATTAGGATGGCCTGCCAGCCAAATCCCAGGCAACCCAGTGAATTACTCTCTTTGATAGTAGACAGGTCCAGTTCAAGTTGCTCTGAATGGCATTTAACTATAAAACAATAGCCTTAACAAAAGTTGCTGGTATCCTTGAAATGGTTTCATACCAGTAGCCAATTCTTTCAGCACTTTAGGATATGAGGCTTGTTCCATCAGAGTGCCAGCTTTTGGAGCTTTACATAGCCAATGAATGGTGAAAGAGGGAAGAGAAAAGTACGTAGATGTATTGAAAATGCATGAAATAAAAAATGAAAAGCAAGCAAACAAAAACTTCACTACACACACACACACACACACACACACACACACACACACACACAGAAGCTGTTGACGCGGCAGTTTTTCATTCTTTATGGCTCTAGGGACAAGTTTAAATTGGGAAAAATTTTTTTATTCTCTTGTGCTGTGTTGAACAGGAAGGCAACGTTTGATGTAATCTGGCCCAGATGTCAGCAGTGTGCAGTCTTGTGATGATTATTTATCTTTAGGTTTTTGTTTTGGAAAAGGAGAATCCACAAACAATTGTTTAGGGTCATAAGCTATATTTAATGACTGTTTTTAACATTTTGTGTATGCAACAAACAAACATATATTTTAGTTTAAATATGTTTTACATTTAATTTCATTTTAGCTATTAATCTTAAAATTCTCTTTAACAAATACTGGTTATGAGTCCCTTGATAGATGTTAATGTGTTCAGTGCTTTACATTCAGGATAGCGTTCCTCTTCTTTCAATTTCTTATTCTTCTAGGAAGTTTTCTCAGCTAAGACTGTTAAACTAGTGGGCCCTTTTAAATGGTGTTTGAAAGAATTTTCTCATATAAATTTCCCAGAAGGATATCAGTATTTTGGGGTTAGAAAATGGCTTAGAATGTAAGTGGCAAAAACTTCAATAACAGCTCCCAAATGACAGTCCATTTACTCACATTTGAGGGGATTAATTATCTTGGAATTCAGGTGTCTTTGTTTTAACAGTATTGTTTTTAAAATATTTTGAAAGAGGAGCATTGCTTATGATTTATACCTGTCTCTTATCTACCCCCTCTGAAGTGCTGGTGATGGTTGCTAAGACCCCTGGAGAGAGTGGATTTTGAAATTTCATTTTGGGGATGGGAGGAGTGGGGAGTACTTTTGCCATATAATACTATTTTAAAGATCGAGGAATGTATACAAAAATCTTTGCTTCTGTTACGTTTTTTCCAAACACAACTAAGCTTTCTTAGTAAATTTAATTTGAACTACTACTCAGTTGTATAGTGAGTTGCCCTTTAAAAACTGAGTTCAGGCTGGGTGTGGTGGCTCACATCTGTAACCCCAGTGCTTTGGGAGGCCAAGGCAGGAGGATTTCCTGAGCCCAGGAGTTCGAGAGCAGCCTGAGCAACATATTGAGACCCCATGTTTACAAAAAATTAGCCAGGCATGGTAGTGCACACCTGTAGTTCCAGCTACTTGGGAGGCTGAGGCAGGAAGATTGCTTGAGCTACAGGAGTTCAAGGATACAGTGAGCTATGATTGCACCACTGCACTCCAGTGTGGGCGACAGAGTGAGATCCTGCCTCTTAAAAATAAACAAGTACAGCAATAGCAACCATCAAAACTGAGTTGAATTGAAGGCTAAATTAAACATTTTAAATATATTCCATATGAGATGCCAATATTAATTCTAACCTAGCACAATAATAATTCCAACCCAGGCAGGATTGACTCCTATTCTCCATTAGCTCAACTCATTGACTTCAATGGAATTTTTGTCTTAAAAAATGCTGAAAGATTATATTGACATTCTGTAACTTCTAGATCAGTAACCTCACAGCATTGGTAGTTAGTCCATTAAGGTAATCTTCACTGGCATCAGTGTAGGATAGCAGAAAGATGAGGAGTTTTAGGACCTGGATTCAGGTCCTGTATGTACTGCCAATAGGCCCAGTGACATTGGGCAAGATGCCTGACTTGTGTCTACCTCATCTGAAAAATGAGAGAGTTGTCAGTGTCCCTTAAGAATGAAATGTTCTGTGATTCAAAAGATTCAAATCCAAATAATGTTATTAAATTCCAGTGAGCTCATTAGGGCTTTATTGCCATAATTCATGTTTTTTTGACAATTGTTTTCTTATTCCCAAGAATGTGTTTGAGATGCATGATCAGAGGGATTACAGAAGTTTTAGTGCAGTCTTGCTAATGCATGGCAGTATTTCTAAAAAAAAAATGTAATTGCATTTTATTGTTAGCATTGTCATCACTTTTAGATAGGACATTAAATATGAGACCTCATTTATCCCTTAAAGTAGGTAGGAACAGTGACTCTGTGATGTTCTCTTCCCTTCCCTAACAGCTTTCCTGGGGAAGCTAAGACACAGGGCAAGGGACTTTTTCCTTGTGATATCATAGCATGACCTGGCCTGGAATTCTGATGTAGTAAGGAAAGAACCACTAGGTTGGCAGAGAGACCCTCAATCTAGACTCCTCCCAGAGCCTGTTGGACTCTGACTTTGGGTATGATTCTGGGCTTCTCTCCTTCCAGAAAATGGAAGTGATAACATTAGCCCTTTCAAGCTTACAACATAGCTCTTACAGGTCATGTGTTCTCATACACTCACTGAAGACCTTCTTTTTGTTTATTTGTGCCTTTAGCCTTGATAAAGACAAAACTGCGATTGGTGTGTATAATTACTATAAGGATTTTTAGTTCTCATCAGAACTACTTATCTAGCTATGAGTACATTTGTAGAGAAGGTGCAGTCTAACTAGCTAGCTTCAGTGATTTTTCTTTTTTCTTTTTTTGGAGACAGGGCCTTACTCTATCACCCAGATTGGAGTGCAGTGGCAGTGGCACAGTCTCGGCTCACTGCAACCTCTGCCTCCCAGGTTCAAGCAATTCTCCCACCACAGCCTCCGGAGTAGCTGGGACTACAGGTGCACACCATCATGCCCGGCTAATTTTTGTATTTTTGGTAGAGACTGGGTTTCACCGTGTTGGCCAGGCTGGTCTCGAACTCTTGACCTCAAGTGATCCACCCATCTTGGCCTCCCAAAGTGCTGGGATTATAGGTGTGAGCCACCACGCCCAGCCAAGCTTCAGTAATTTTTTTTCTAAAAGGTGACTGTTGTTTTGGGAATTCAGAATTCTTGGTTAATAATAAAAACTTTAAAAAAGGAAACATCTCACCACTTATTGTTTTGTTACTCATGAGAGGACAATTTCTAGAATTTCAGGCAAACACTGAGCGTGGCGTATGTGTCATGGACAACCTGAGGAAATCATGATGATGGCTTTTTTGACTAGGACTTCAGAGATCATGGGAGTATCAGGAAGTCTCTGAAAGTGAGTGCCATGGGGCAGTGCAGAGAGTATGAGCTGTGGAGACAGATGGGTTTGTGTTTGCTTACCAGCTCTTGCCCACCTATGATCTTCTTACCTAATGTCTTGCAACTTATTTTTGTCATCTTTGATGTTCAGAGGTAAGGACCCACCTCAAAGGCTTGTGAGAGAGAGTGTGTACAAATTATTCAGCAGAGTGTCTGATATATAGTGGGGACTCCATGAACTCATTCCTCCCTGAATGAGCTGGCTTGGAACATCTAGAAATGGTCATAGTGGAAATAGGAGTATTTTAATTTTTATCACCTGGTTAATATTTGGAAGTTCACTGAGCCACTGAGCCTTTAGATGGATGTGCCCTTTGATATCTTCCTTGATTTTCTTGGGGGTGAAAAAAGCCCGGAATATAAACTCAGAAGGTTAAAATCCCAGCTCCTGTTTTCCCAGCAATATCTCCATGAGCATCTCCAACTTTTCTGGCTTCTCTTTCTCCATCTACATAATGAGGGCAATCATAAGTCCTCGGAGGATTGTAGCGAGGATCGAATCATAAAGTTTGATGCTGCCTGGTAGTCGTAACTGGTTCCTACACAAGTTTTACTTAGTGACAACTTGAAAGCTAATATGGCTTTTTTTTAAAAAATAAAAAAATTATTTTCCCAAGCCCTCTCTCGGGATGTGCTCATGTGAGAGGATGAGGCAGAAACTTGCTGTAATACATGCCCATCATACGTCTAGGACCAAGTGCCCTGAACATTCATGTGCATTCTCTCCTCCAGTCTTCACAGCAGTCCTGCATAGGAAGAATTATCCTCGTCTCACAGAAGAGAAGAAGGAACCTTGGAGAATAGTTATTACCTGATATTGTCAGTATTTGAACCTAGCTCCATTTGACTCTGAAGTATATGTTCCTCCCATTCTTTTGTCTTGTCCCCATCCCAAACTCGGTGCCTTATTTGACTTAGGTTAAGGAAATGTGTGTTGGGTGTCTGTAGATGCCATATACCCACTGTAGACACTGAGAATGCGGTGATACGCAAGACATGCACTTTCCCCATTTCACATGGCCCAAGATCTAAAGGCAGACATATAATTAAACAATTAGTTGCAATATTGAACCCTGATAAATAAAGTTAAATTATTATGTAAATGAGTAGTTATCTGTGTATTTTAAACAGGCAGTTTTCTCTGAATAGGTAACTTCTGTTGGTTTCAGGGTATCACATAATCTTAAACTAGTTCTGCTTTTGGGGTGAATGTAACATCCTGTATTTCCATAACTTAAACTTATCTTGCTAAAATGTGAATAAAAACTTAATAATGACTCTGCCTCTACATAAAAAAAAAAAGTTACCTGGGCTTGGTGGCAGACACCTGTAGTCTCAGCTACTTGGGAGACTGAGGTGGGAAGATCACTTGAGGCCAGGAGTTTGAGGCTACAGTGAACTATGTGCCTCTCTGTACTCTAGCCTGGGTAACAGAGTGAGACTGTCTTGAAAAGAAGCAAACAAGAGGCCCGGTGCGGTGGCTCATGCCTGTAATACCAGCACTTTGGGAGGCCGAGGCGAGTGGATCATGAGGTCAGGACTTCGAGACCAGCCTGGCCAACATGGTGAAACCCCGTCTCTACTAAAAAGTACAAAAAATTAGCTGGTCATGGTGGCATGCGCCTGTAGTCCCAGCCACTTGGGAGGCTGAGGCAGGAGAATTGCTTGAACCCAGGAGGTGGAGGTTGCAGTGAGTCAAGATCGTGCCATTGTACTCCAGCCTGGGCAACAGAGCAAGACTCTGTCTCAAAAAAAAAAGCAAACAAGAATATGATTCTATAAAAAGTAATATTCAGGAGTAAAAAAAGGAAGTTCTTAAAAATTAAGAAAGTGAAAGCAAGGCTGGATGTGATGGCTGCTGCCTATAATCTCAGTGCTTTGGGAGGCCAAGGTGGGAGGATCGCTTGAGGCCAGGAGTTTGAGACCAGCCTGGCCAACTAGTGAGACCCTGTCTCTACTAAAATTAAAATATAAAATTAGCTGGATGTGGTAGCACATGCCTATAGTCCCAATTACTTAGGAGGCTGAAATGGGGGGATCACTTGAACCCAGGAGTTTGAGGCTACAGAAACCTATGATCACACCACTGTACCCCAGCCTGGGCAACAGAGCCAGATCTTGTCTTTAAAAAACAAACCAACTGGCCAGGCGCGGTGACTCACACCTGTAATCTCAACACTTTGGGAGGCCAAGGCAGGCAGGTCACCTGAGGTTGGGAGTTTGAGACCTGCCTGACCAACATGGAGAAACCCTGTCTCTACTAAAAATACAAAATTAGCCAGGTGTGGTGGTGCACGCCTATAATCCCAGCTACTTGGGAGGCTGAGGCAGGAGAATTTCTTGAACCCAGGAAGTAGAGGTTGCAGTGAGCCGAGATTGCGCCGTTGCACTCCAACCTGGGCAACAAGAGCAAAACTCCATCTCAAAACAACAGCAACAACAGCAACAAACCTAATAACCCATTTATTGAATGCTTACTATTTGCTTAGTGCTCTCCATGCATTCTCTCATTTAATCCTCGTTAAAAACTCTTTGAGAAGGCACTATGGCCCCCATTATACAGATGAAGAAACCTAGGTTTGGATAGATTAAGTAACTTGCCAAAAGTGATACAGCAAAACCTTGGCAGGATTCTCATTCCAGAGCCTCCATTCCTAACTAAATTCAATCAGATAAGCGTATTAGAAGAGTTGCAATGTATTCATTTTTCAAAATTAATAGATCTGGTGAGACTTTTCTATTTTGATTTAGATACAGTAAAATTTCCTCATTTTGTATAATTTATTGAGTTTTGACAAATACGTAGTCATATATCTACTACTCTAACCACAATATGAACACTTCTATCATCTCCCACTCTAGTTCTCTTGTGTTGCCCCTTTTGTAGTCAAACCCTCCTCCTACTCTTAACACCTCTTCTCCATCTCTGTAGTTTTACCTTTTCCACAATGGTCCAAAAATGTAATCATATGATATTACCTTTTGGAGACTGTCTTCTTTCACATAGTAAAATGCATTTGAGATCCATCCATGTTGGTGTGTGTGTCTGCGATTTATTCCCTTTTATTATTGAGTAGGTATTCCACTGTAGAATGTATTCACAGTTTGTTTATTCACTATTGAAGGACATTTAGGTTGTTTGGGGGTTTCATGATTATGAATAAAACTGTTATAAACATTTGCACACAGATTTTGGTGTGAACACAAGTTTTTGTTTCTTTTGGACGAATACCTAAGAGTGGAATTGCTGGGTGTATGTTGCCAAGTGTACGTTCAACTTTGTAAGAAACTGCCTGCCTTCCAAAGTCGTTGTTGTATCATTTTGCATTCCCACAAGCAGGGTATGAGAGATCCAATTGTCCCACATATTCACAAACATTTTAGCTATTCTAATGTGTAGTAGGAGCTATTGTAATTTTTAAATTTGCATTTCCCTAATAATCAATGATTGGGGCATGTCGTGCTTATTTGTCGTTTGTTTATCTTCTTTGGTAAAGTATTTGAATCTTTTGCCTATTTAATTGATTTGTTTCCTTATTGTTGAGTTTCAAGTGTTCTTTAAGTTTCTTGACATAAATCTTTTTTCAGATATATGATTTGCAAATCACATTTTGTCCCAGCCTGTTATTTATCTTTTCATTCTCTTAACAGTGATTTTTCACAGAACAAATGGTTTTAATTTTGATAAAAACATAACACATCTATCTTATCTTTTATGGATCATGTTTTCGGTGTCATGTCTAGGAACTCTTTGCCTATCCCGAGGTCACAAAGATTTTCTCCTATATTTTCTTCTCAAAGTTTTATAGTTTTATGTTTTACCTGTAGGTCTGTGATCCATTTAGAGTTAATTATTTTTAAGGTATAAGGTATAGGTTGAATTTTTTTGTAGATTGTTTTTTGTTTTGCATATGAGCATCTAGTTGTTCAAGCACCATTTGTTGAAAAGATCATCTTTTCTCGACTGAGTTATCCTTGTGCCTTCGCAAAAATTAATGGACCACACGGTATTTGTGTGGTTCTCTTTCTGGACTCTATTCTGTTCCATTTTTCTATGTATCTATCAATACTATACTGTCTTGATTGTGACTTCACAGTAAGTCTTGAAATCAGATAGCATTAATCTTCCAGCTGTGTTTTTTATTTAAAAAATTTCTTTTGTTATACTTTAAATTCTGGGATACATGTGCAGAATGTGCAGGTTTGGTACATAGGTATACACGTGCCATGGTGGTTTGCTGCCTCCATCAACCTGTCATCTATATTAGGTATTTCTGCTAATGCTATCCCTCCTCTAGCCCCTCATCCCCCGACAGGCCCTGGTGTGTGATGTTCCCCTCCCTGTGTCCATGTGTTCTCATTGTTCAACTCCCACTTACAAGTGAGAACATGCAGTGTTTGGTTTTGTACTCTTGTGTTAGTTTGCTGAGAATGATGGTTTCCAGCTTCATCCGTGTCCCTGCAAAGGACATGAACTCATCCTTTTTTTTTTTTTTTTTATAGCTATATAGTATTCCTTGGTGTATATGTGCCAAATTTTCTTTATCCAGTGTATCATGTATGGGCATTTGGGTTGGTTTCAAGTCTTTGCTATTGTAGACAGTGCTGCAATAAACATACGTGTGCATGTGTCTTTATAGTAGAATGATTTATAATCCTTTGGGTATATAACCAGTAATGGGATTGCTGGGTCAAATGGTATTTCTGGTTCTAGATCCTTGAGGAATCACCACACTGTCTTCCACAATAGTTGAACTAATTTTCACTCCCACCAGCAGTGTAAAAGTGTTCCTATTTCTCCACATCCTCTCCAGCACCTGTTGTTTCCTGAGTTTTTAATGATCGCCACTCTAACTGGCATGAGATGGTATCTCATTGTGGTTTTGATTTGCATTTCTCTAATGACCAGTGATGATGAGCTTTTTTTCATGTGTTTGTTGGCTGTATAAATATCTTCTTTTGAGAAGTGTCTGTTCATATCCTTCACCCACTTTTTGATATGGTTGTTTGTTTTTTTCTTGTAAATTTGTTTAAATTCTTTGTATATTCTGGATATTAGCCCTTTGTCAGATGGATAGATTGCAAAAATTTTCTCCCATTCTGTAGGTTGCCCATTCACTCTGATGATAGTCTCCTTTGCTGTGCAGAAGCTCTTTAGTTTAATTAGATCCCATTTGCCAGTTTTGGCTTTTGTTACCATTGCTTTTGTTGTTTTAGTCATGAAGTCTTTGCCCATGCCTATGTCCTGAATGGTATTGCCTAGGTTTTATTCTAGGGTTTTTATGGTTTTAGGTCTTACATTGAAATCTTTAATCCATCGTGAGTTAATTTTTGTCTAAGGTGTAAGGAAGGGGTCCAGTTTCAGTTTTCTGCATATGGCTAGCCAGTTTTCCCAACACCGTTTATT
>NW_016806112.1:3361278-3378778 GCF_001698545.2 Rhinopithecus bieti
CCCATTGCTTCTTTTTGTCAGGTTTGTCAAAGATCAGATGGCAGTAGGTGTGTGGCGTGATTTCTGAGGCATCTGTTCTGTTCCATTGGTCTGTATATCTGTTTTGGTACCAGTACTATGCTGTTTTGGTTACTGTAGCCTTGTAGTACAGTTTGAAGTCAGGCAGCATGATGCCTCCAACTTTGTTCTTTTTGCTTAGGATTGTCTTGGCTATGTGGGTTGTTTTTTGGTTCCATGTGAAATTTAAAGTAGTTTTTTCTAATTCTGTGAAGAAAATCAGTGGTAGCTTGATGGGGATAGCGTTAAATCTGTAAATTACTTTGGGCAGTATGGCCATTTTCATGATATTGATTCTTCCAATCTATGAGCATGGAATGTTTTTCCATTTATTTGTGTCCTCTCTTATTTCCTTGAGCAGTGGTTTGTAGTTCTCCTTGAGAAGAGGTCCTTCACATCCCTTGTAAGTTGTATTCCTAGGTATTTTATTTTCTTTGTAGCAATTGTGAATGGGCGTTCACTCATGATTTGGCTCTCTGTTTGTCTATTATTGGTATATAGGAATGCTTGTAATTTTTGCACATGGATTTTGTATCCTGAGACTTTGCTGAAGCTGCTTACCAGCTTAAGGAGATTTTGAGGTGAGACAATGGGGTTTTCTAAATATGCAATCATGTTGTCTGCAAACAGAGATAATTTGATTTCCTCTCTTCCTATTGGAATGCCGTTTATTTTTCTCTTGCCTGATTGCCCTGGCCAGAACTTCCAATACTACGTTGAATAGGAGTGGTGAGAGAGGGCATCCTTGTCCTTGTGCTGGTTTTCAAACGGAATGCTTCCAGTTTTTGCCCATTCAGCATGATATTGGCTGTGGGTTTGTAATAAATAGCTCCTATTATTTTGAGATACATTCCATCAATACCTAGTTTATTGAGAGTTTTTAGCATGAAGGGGTGGTTGAATTTTGTTGAAGACCTTTCCTGCATCTATTGAGATAATCATGTGGTTTTTGTCATTGGTTCTGTTTATGTGATGAATTACATTTATTGATTTGCGTATGTTGTACCAGCCTTGCATCTCAGGGATGAAGCTGACTTGATCGTGGTGGGTAAGCTTTTTGATGTGTTGCTGGATTTGACTTGCCAGTATTTTATTGAGGATATTCACATCAAATCTTCATCAGGGATACTGACCTGAAATTTCCTTTTTTTGTTGTGTCTCTGCCAGGTTTTGGTATCAGGATGATGCTGATGTATCATCTATGTACCTATCTCTACTATACTGTCTTAATTGTGGCATCACAGTAAGTCTTCAAATCAGATAGTATTAATCTTCCAGCTGTATTTTTCATTTTTAAAATTGTCTTAGCTATACTAGTTACTTTGCTTTTCTACATAAATTTTGCTCTTCTAGTTTCTTGACCTTTAATCGCTATAGAAAATCCCACTGTGATTTGGTTTGACATTGGATTGAATGTATGAATTGACTTGGGGAAAGATGACTATTTTTTTTGTGATGGAGTTTTGCAATTATTGCCCAGGCAGGAGTGCAATGGCATGGTCTCGGCTCACCGCAACCTCCTCCTTCTGGGTTCAAGCAGTTCTCCTTCCTCAGCCTCCCGAGTAGCTGGGGTTACAGGCATGTGCCACCACGCCTGGCTAATTTTGTATTTTTAGTAGAGACGGGGTTTCTCCATGTTGGTGAGGCTGGTCTCTCACTCCCAACCTCAGGTGGTCCGCCCGCCTCGGCCTCCCAAAGTGCTGGGATTACAGTTGTGAACCACCGCACCCAGCCACAAAGATGACCTTTTAACAATATTTGGGTCTTTCAGTCCATGAACATAGTACGTCTCTTCATCTATTTAGGGATTCTTTTTTTTTTTTTGAGATGGAATCTCTCTCTCTTGCCCAGGCTGGAGTGCAGTGGCGCGATCTCGGCTCACTGCAAATTCCGCCTCCCAGGTTCATGCCATTCTCCTGCCTCAGCCTCCCAAGTAGCTGGGACTACAGGTGCCCGCCACAATGCCCAACTAATTTTTTGTATTTTTAGTAGAGATGGAGTTTAACTGTTTTAGCCAGGATGGTCTCGATCTCCTGACCTTGTGATCTGCCTGCCTCAGCCTCCCAAAGTACTGGGATTACAGGCGTGAGCCACCGTGCCTGGCCTATTTAGGGATTCTTTGATTTCTTTCTTTGGTGTTTCATGGTTTTTAGCATACAGTTCCTACACCTATATTGTTAGATTTATACCTAAATATTTCTTCCCTGTTTTTTTCTTTCCCTTATTGTATGAATGGTACAGCTAATTACTAAATACTGAGTTTTTATTACTTCCATTCTTTGCTTTCTGAAGGTGTTTTCCTATCATTTAAGGTCTTTAGCAAGTAAAAGATTGTTTCTCGATGTTTGTTCTTTGAGTCATCATCTGTTTATGATTTCACAGCCCTTGCACCATTTTGTAATTATGATGTGAAAGCAAGTAGCTTCAAAGGATACATTTGCAGGATCTGAAAAGTGCTGTTCTCTGGATAGGAGGGTTAGATTTGAGACAGAATCCATGTGTCTTTCCTTGAGTGTCGTAGGTGTTTTAGAATTTCTTTTGTTTTGCCTATGAGAATACCATTCAATTTCTTTTACTTCAGAAAATCTAGTTTAAAGTGTGGATATTAACCTTTAGCTTGATATAAATGAGGCTCTGTAGTTGGCATTCCAGGAAAAGTGGATGTTTTCTGGCTCTTTTCTCTTAGATGACTAAATAAGAAAACATTTTCTGGGAAAAGAAGAGCAGCTGGTACTCTCATTATATTTCCTTCAGTGGTTCTGTACCATCTCCTGTTCATGTTTTATTGTTGTATACCTTACACACATATAGCCAAGTAGAGAGAAGGTATTATGCTGAATACTTTAATGCTATTCATCCCATTTAGATCTTATGACATCTGGGTAAATTACACATGACAACCCTGAGCTTCAGAGTCACCTGACCAAGGTTCTATGGCTGCTTGGAGGACGTGACTTGAACATAAGTCCTCTACCACAGAGTCCCTGGCCTTTCCCTCTCAGCCTCATGACAATAAAATCGGAGAAGACTCTTAGAAGGCAAAGTTTTTGGGAGGATAGGATACTTTCGCAAATCTGCTGAAAGCTCCAGGAACTGTCCCCCCAAAAAGGTTTACGTGGGTTTCCTTAAAAAGTTCTGTAGACATTATAGGTTTTCACAGAACCCCTTCTATGGTCTCTGGATCGTAGGCTAAAAATCCATATTCAAGATCTCTTCTTTACTTGCTATTTTTTCCCCATTATTAAGAATTACCCAAGTACTGTATACCTCTTCTATGATACCAGGGAGCAAATTTCACACTACCTATTGTGGGTGCTTGTGTGTGAGCAACTGGTAAAAGCCAGAGGCTACTCCCTCTACTCTCTTCATTCATTCTTTCATGCTCTGTGCTGCTTACTGGGGATTCAGCTCTGAATAAAGCACCATCCCTGTCCTCAAGGACTTCGTGGTCTGGTGCCTTTCGGAAATGGTTATGTTTGGAATGGCTGAAGTATGTTCGTGTGATAGAGACAGGCAGCATGGAAGAATCTGGATTCACAGTCAGGCTTGGATTCAATGTGAGGCACATTACTACTGAATTATCAGAGGGGCCTTTGTATCAAGCGAATAATGATACTAACACCTACCTTACATCCTTTACAAATGAGAGCTTTTCTTGGTAAAAATGACTTCTTCTGAAAATTAAATACATGTAAAGTCCTGAGAAGAATACTTGTTGCAGACTAAGCCATTAATAAAGGTTACTCATTATTAACAATTAAAATATTTTATTCAACAAATATTTGAGGGGGAAATCAATGCTATGAGTCAGGTCCCATTAATAGAGATGGATGCATAAAGTTGTGTCATAGTGCAACACAAACTTTGATATTTAAGGTCTGCGCTCACTAATGCCCAGTAAGATTTTACTAAAAACTGGTTTAAATCGTGAGTAGAAATTATATTAGGTGGTGCATTTTTTCTTACTTGCTAAAAGCTGAACGTGTTTTTCTTTTGTTGTTTGGTGTTTACCTGTTAGAATTCAGTTTATAAGGGGCCACATGGGTATTTCCTCAGGAAGATAACGTCCTCAAGATTTCCATGGCATAATTTGTGACTGGATTAAGTTATGCCACCTTTGAAGTCGGTCACAGCCTGAAAGCACAAGAAGTTGTTTACAAAGGAACCCATCAAGTCTCCTTCTTTCTCTGGAAGCATCCGAGCAGTGAGGCCAGTACAGTCTGTTTGGCACAGTGGCTGCTCTCGGCTGGCCAGGGGCCCTCCTGCTGCTGGGCAGAGGATGCGCCAGACCTTTGCTCGCAGCTAAGCAAAGCCTGCCTGCAGTTCTGCTCGTGGTTAACTGCGGCCTTGCAACTGTGTACCACAGCCTACTGGTTTAGTTGCAATCTCTTTTCCTTAATATTTTCCATCTGGCCAAAAATGACCTATAAAGACAGACACAAACCAGGGTTTGAATTATGGGGAGTGTGATGCTGAAATGTTTCCAAATCACACTCTAGAACCTGTAGTCCTGGGCAGCTGCCTTTGCATATGGGACAGAAGGAAACTTTTCTCAAGTTGGTTTGCAAAGCACTGAGTCACATCAAAGACCTGAGCCATTCAGCTTTTAAGTGTTTTAAAAGACTTCATAAATTCCTTCTCTGTTACTGAATTTTAGCATTTAACTCGCAGTTCTGCTACTGATATTGAACATTTTGAGCAAAATATAATGAGGGTCACAGAGTGTTTCATATCCAACTTCTAAATTTTTAGCTATATCTAAAGCTTTAACAATTAGTGAAGCTTGGGCATAATTGGTGTCATTGTGCTCTGAATGGCATTACAATTGTAGAGATGTTTTATTATAAATTTAGAACTCATTGAAACAGATTTCAAAAATGAGTAAGAGTTGCTTTTGAATTTCTCTTTGCAAAGAATTTTCCTGAAGATGCATTTGTTAATGGTTTTGAGCCAGATTGAAATGGTATGCAATAAAGCCATCTCATATTTTTGTGTCATTAGAAGCCAATTTAGAATATTTGTCAAAATTAGAATGGAAGTTCAGATTTGGAAAATTTTTGTATCAGCTATCAGAGCACTTGGGGATGATTTGTGTTTTTTACAGCTTGATTCGTTTGAGAATTGCTATTCTTCTTAGTCTTTATTTTCAGAATACCCCTTAGTCTAAGAAAGACGAGATGCTTTTCCCTTTTTGGAAATGATGTGTGGTCAGAGAGGTTATGGTTTGGCTTCCGTGGCACAGCCTTGAAGAGAAAGCTGGGGAGGCCTGGCCAGACATTTTGATGCTCAGACCTCAAGTCCATGCTGCCACCTCCTGTCTGCATCCTAGCTTTCATTTTAAATCAACCAGGCTTTTCTTCAGAAGTCTGCTCAATGACTTTTTTTTTTTTTTAATATTATGCTTCTCTGTCCTCTCTTTTATTTCTCTCTTCTCCTCCCCTCTCTTTCCCCTCATTCCAGGTGGTTAACTCTTTGTGCCAAAGTTGAAGTCAGATTTGGCCTGGAGCCAACATTGAGAATTCAGTGTGTTTATTTTTCAGTACCTCTAAAGGTTGAAATTCATGCTGAAGTCACATTAGGAAATTTAGGTATGTGTGGTTTTAGAAGCTGATTAGATGCTCCACAGATGTGATCTCCTGGATGCTCCCTCCCTTCAGCCTCCCTCGGTGAGTTGTGCTTCTTTTCTGTTGTGGCTCTCAACTTCCAGTTCTGGGGTTAGGATGAGATATGCAGGTTAATTGGAGCAACCCAGTTGACTTTAAGAATGGGAGTGAGCACCAAGCACTATGACTACAAAGGTTAGACTAGTTCAGTGCCTTTGAAGAGGGAAGTGAAGAACGGAGGGAAATTTGGATGTTCCTCTTTAACAAGCTGAGCAGCAAATAAAGATCACACTAGAATATGATGAGTGTTAGGTATCACCTATTCATTCATTCAGTAGATATTGGTTTAGTCAACATATTGCATTCTACTATGAACCAAGCAATGTAGTTGGCACTGGAGACAGAGAGATGACATGTCCTTGTGGAAGAGATGGTCAGACTAAAAACCTCAATGTGGTAAGTGTATACAAGCATGATTCCCTGAGGGAGGTGTATTAATCTGTTTTCACGCTTCTGATAAAAACATGCCTGAGACTGGGAAGTAAAAGAGGTTTAATGGACTTACATGGCTGGGGAGGCCTCACAATCATGGCAAAAGGCAAGGGAGAGCAAGTCACGTCTTACATGAATGGCAGCAAACAAATAGAGCTGGTGCAGGGAAACTCCCATTTTTAAAGCCATCAGATTTTGTGAGACTTATTCATTATCACAAGAACAGCATGGGAAAGACCACCCCCATGATTCAGTTACATCCCACAGGGTTGCTACCATGACACATGGGAACTGTGGGAGTTACAGTTAAAGATGAGATTTGGGTGGGAATGCAGCCAAACCATATCATTCCACCCCGGCCCCTCCAAAATCTCATGTATTCACATTTCAAAACCAATCACTCCTTCCCAACTGTTCCCCAAAGTCTTAACTCATTTCATCATTAACTCGAAAGTCCACAGTCCAAAGTCTCATGTGAGACAAGGCAAGTCCCTTCTGCCTATGAACCTGTGAAATCAAAAGCAAGTTAGTTACTTCCTAGATACATTGGGGGTACAGGAATTGGGTAAATACAGCCATTGCGAATGGGAGAAATTGGCCAAAACAGAGGGGCTATAGGCCCCATGCAAGTCTACAATCCAGCAGGGCAGTCAAATCCTAAAGTTCCAAAATTATCTCCTTTGACTCCATGTCTCACATCCAGGTCACGCTGATGCAAAAGGTGGGTTCCCATGGTCTTGGGCAGCTCTGCCCCTGTGGCTTTGCAGGGTACAGGCTCCCTCCTGGCTGCTTTCATGGGCTGGTGTTGAGTATCTTCAGCTTTTTCTAGACACACAGTGCAAGCTGTCAGTGGATCTACCATTCTGGGGTCTGGAGGATGGTGACCTTTTTCTCACAGCTCCACTAGGCAGTGCCTCGGTAGGGACTGTGGGAGCTCCAACCCCACATTTCCCTTCTGCACTGCCCTAGCAGAGGTTCTCCATGAGGGCCCCACCCCTGCAGCAAACTTCTGCCTGGGCATCCAGGTATTTCTATACATACTCTGAAATCTAGGCAGAGGTTCCCAAATCTCAATTCTTGACTTCTCTGCACCTGCAGGCTTAACACCTCTGGAAGCTGCCAAGGCTTGGGGCTTCCACCCTCTGAAGCAACAGCCTGAGCTGTACTTTGGACCCTTTTAGTCACAGCTGGAGTGACTGGGACATAGGTCACCAAGTCCCTGGACTGCACCCTGTAGAGGGACCTTGGGCCCAGCCCATGAAACCATTTTTTCCTCCTAAACCTCTGGGCCTGTGATGGGAGGAGCTGCCGCAAAGGTCTCTGACATGCCTTGGAGACATTTTCCCCATTGTCTTGGTGATTAACATTCAGCTCCTCATTTATGCAAATTTCTGCAGCTGGCTTGAATTTCTCCTCAGAAAAATGGGATTTTCTTTTCTGTTGTATTGTCAGGCTGCAAATTTTTCAAACTTTCATGCATTCTTTCCCTTTTAAAACTGAATGCTTTTAACAGCACCCAAGTCACATGTTGAATGCTTTGCTGCTTACAAGTTTCTTCTGCCAGATACCCTAAATCATCTTTCTCAAGTTCTCAAATTGCACAGATCTCTAAAGCAGGGGCAAAATGCTATCAGTCTCTTTGCTAAAACACAACAAGAGTCATTTTTGCTCCAGTTCCCAGCAGGTTCCTCATCTCCATTTGAGACCACCTCATCCTGGACCTTGTTGTTCATATCACTATGAGCATTTTTGTCAAAGCCATTCAACAAGTCTTCCTAGAGAAGTTCCAAACTTTTCCACATTTTCCTGTCTTCTTCTGAGCCCTCCAAACTGTTCCAATCTCCACCTGTTACCCAGTTCCAAAGTCACTTCTACATTTTCAGGTATCTTTTCAGCAATGCCCTGCTCTACTGGTACCAATTTACTGTATTAGTCTGTTTTCACACTGCTGATAAAGACATACCCTAGACTGGGAAGAAAAAGGGGTTTAATGAACTTACAGTTCCACATGGCTAGGGAGGCCTCACAATCATGACAGAAGGCAAGGAGGAGTAAGTCATGTCTTACATGGATGGTAGCAGGCAAAGACAGCTGGTGCAGGGAAACTCCCATTTTTATAGCCACTAGATCTCATGAGACTGATTCATTATCATCAGAACAGCATGGGAAAGACTTGCCCCCATGATTGGATCACCTCCCACAGGGTTGCTCCCATGACACATGGGAATTAGGGGAGTTACAATTAAAGATGAGATTTGGGTGGGGACACAGCCAAACCATATCATGAGGTAGCTCACTTACGTTGGTGGAGATGGGAAATGGGATGAAACCTGAAGAGCAACGAAGAATGTTACCCAGGTGGATGGGGAGCTGGGACAGGAATGGGAGAGAAGGCAGAGCATGATAGGCAGGTTGGACAGCACAGGCAGAGGCCCAGGACAAAGGGAGTGGTGGAGCATTCAGTATGCCTGGAGCAGAGGGGAATGGCAGGAAGTGAGGCTGGAAGGACCAGGGAGCAAGGACCTCACAGGCCATGTGGTGGCTTTTGGACTTGATCCTGAAGTCAGTGAAGAGTGACTTGGAGAATCTTAAGGAAAGGGATGACATAATCAGAACTGTGTGTTAGAAAATCATTTTGGCTGTAGCGTGGAGGAACCACTTACAGGTGAGGTGAGAAGTTGCAGGGATCTGCATTGGGGCAGAGAGGGAGGGGAAGAGTCGGTGTGGAGAGTAAGTGAGCAAGCAGGTGAGCTTGCACTCTAAGGCTGAAGACAGTTCTGGGTCAGGCACTTGGAGGGAGTATCATTTATGATATGAAAGTCCTGCTTTTTATACCTAACCCCCTAGCATTCTGCTTTTTAAATGATCATGGGATGTTTGATAAACGAATGCATGAATACCATTTCTTTTACGTAAAGACTGGTTTAATCTTCTAATTCCATTTTGCCTAAACTAGCCTTGAGTTGTTTGTATTCCCCAAATGTTTACTCCCAGCAAGATGGAGGCAGCCCATACATGCTGGATGGCAGCAGGAAGTCAATCTTGCATTTCAGAAATTGCCATAGATAAGAGTCAGCTGCAAATAATCATGGCCCAACTCATAAGAGACAGTGTTGGCAATGATAAAGTTAACTCTACTAAGATTAGTCTGAAAAGAGTTTGCATGTATTTTGAGTAGCCCTGATAGAAGGGTGAACGTGTGTCTGTACCAGTTGCTGGGCCTAGTAAAGAGATTGTCTTTTGGTGAATGAAAGGATCAGAGGGGCAAATCTCCTGATCCTTTGCTAGGCTGTGCTGTGTCCTCCACTTTGATTACATCTGAAGTCTCAGACCTATTAATGAGAATACTTTAACTGGTCTTGGACCAATCTTTCTTCCTCTTCTTTTTACCTTTGTTCATTTGGGGCCTCCCTTTCTTCCCCCAGCATGCACAGACCCTCCTCCATTAAAGAATAAGAGCATTTTCCCTCAGAGCCCAGGCTGAGGCAGCTGCCTCTTCTGTCATCCCTCACTCCCACTGCCCTGTTGTTATCTTCAAGACTTAGCTGGTGGTTGCCAATCCATTACACCTGCTCTCAGGGGCCCTCCCTGTTTGAATACATGGTGATTTTGAGCTACATTCAGATGCAGAAGGTTCACTCTTGAAAGAAAAGCTCATGTATTTAATTGATTATTGTGGCATGGGGGAAACCGGGTAATTGAGTATATTATTCATTTTCAGTATGGAAATTAAATCAGAGCAAGCCTTTAATTATGACTTGTGGTCGTTACTGAGGCAGCGTGGCATGATGAAAGGAGAGCAGGCTTTGAAGCCACAGACTTGAGTTCAAGTATTGCTATCTTCATTTGCTACAGGTTTTGAGCATCCCTTATCTGAAAATTCAAAATCCAAAATGTTCTAGAGTTGGAAACTTTTTGAGGGACATGACATCACAAGTGGGAAATTCCATACCTGACATTATGTGATGGGTTGCCATCCAAATCTAGTCAAAACTTTGTTTCTTGCACAAAATGCTTTAAAAATACTCTATAGAAGTACCTTCAGGCTTTGTGTTATGAGGTGTATATGAAACATAAATGAATTTGATGTTTAGACTTGGGTTCCATCCTCAGTATTATCTTGCTCTCTATATGCAAATACTTCAAAATCCAAAAAAAAAAAAAAAAAAAAATCTGAAAACCCTTAACACTTCTGGTCCCAGGCATTTCGGACAAGACAACTCAGTCTGCGATTTAACTGAGACTGGTATTCACTCTCTTTAAAATGAGGATTAATAATAGCAGCAGAGTCTCCGTTGTTGCAAGGATGATGATTAAACAAGATAATAGATGTCTAAGTGCCAGCTCCGTGTGTGATACCTAGAGAGCACTCCCAATTGGACAGTTCAGTTCTCTTTGTGATTGTCATCCACAGCAGTGGCAGCCATAATGCAATCAGGAGAGGATAGTCTCAGGAGTCAGAACAGGGTTTGAATCCTGGCTCAGCTGCACTTTAGCAGTGTTTGTGATACTGAGCAAGGTACCTCTGAGCCTTAGCTTATCAAATGGGAGTCATAATTCCTACCTTACAGGGCTACAAAAATTAGGAATAATGTAACCACTGTGTTAGTCCATTTTCACACGCTTATAAAGACATACCTGAGACTAGGTAATTTTTAAAGAAAAAGAGGTTTAATGGACTCACAGTTCCTCACGGCTGGGGAGGCCTCACAATCATGATGAAAGGTGAAAGGCACTGCTTACGTGGCGGCAGGCAAGAGAGAGAATGAGAACCAAGCAAAAGGGGTTTCCCCTTAGAAAACTGTCAGATCTCGTGAGACTTATTCACTACCACGAGAATAGTATGGGGGAAACTGCCCCTGTGATTCAGTTATCTCCCACTGAGTCCGTCCCACAACATGCGGGAATTATGGGAGCTACATTTCAAAATGAGATTTGGGTAAGGACACAGCCAAACCATATTACCACTTGTGCAGAGATTAGCAAGTTGTGGACACTCTGGATGTTGTCCTTTGTTACTGTTGTCTGGGCTTTCCTTTGAAAAGAGCATTGTCCCAACAGAGCCTCTAGTTTCAATGGCAGTTCAGTTTGAGTCCCAAATTTTGAAGAGTCTTAATGTTCCTGCAGCCAAGAGAGTCCAGAAGAGAATCATTCCAGTGTTCCTATGGACCTGGATCTCATATGAGCAATAAAATGCAAGCATACAATCCTCATTGTGAATCTGCAGGAGGCTGCTGTTTCAACTGACTTAAGAAATTTCACTGAGTATGGAAAGGATGTCAGAACTTTAGCCAGAGCTGCAACTATAATCACATTATTTTGCTGCTGCTCAGTGGAGCTAAGAAAGCTTAAGAGTATTACCATCTGGGCAAAGCTAGGCAATGGTGAACTGTGAACTGCTTACCAACTTAACAGAAACTCTTGCTACCTCATTCATTAATTAGGCCTTTATGGCACACCTTCTCTTGGTTGCTTGGCAACCATAATAGCAGTCATTAAATTCTGTCATTTTGTATTAACCCTTTGGCCCTGGGTGGATTGGGAGCCCCCACCTTAACACTAATGCATTTTACATTAGTACGTCTACCTGGGAAATCCCATTCCCTTGACACTTCAGCTATAAAGAGCAAATAGCCAGAGTCCAAAACAGAAAAAGTTCTTTTTTTCTTCACATTAGTGTATGTGCTTTTAAGGCTTTACAAAATGTATCTGTCAGGATGGAGGCCATTTCCCAATTTGCTGACAGACAGACATAACATACACCCAGCAAGATGAAAAGACAGCTAGTTTCCCAGAAAACAGGAGCTGACTGTGACTTCTGTGGGCTTATGGAGGAAGGAGCTGGTGTGAAAACCAGATGGGAGAGTTGTTAAGAGTTGTATGTTTCCAAAATTGCCTTTGTAGCTGCTTTGCAAAAATTTGGACCATGCATGCTGGAGGGATAGGGGCTATTCCAACTACACACTGTTTTGCATTTCAACAACTGATTAGAGTGGTAGGGAACGAACTGTGTACTCTGGCAAAGTCTGTGAGGAAATGCAGTGGACACAGGGCAACCTCTGGGAGATTGTCAAGGGCTACTGTGATGCTCTGCCCACTAGTTTACAGAAATGTGAACAAGATATAAAAGCCTTACATTAAAATAGGGCTTAGAAATTTAAACTGGAGGTATATCCTAATTTCTATAATTAGCTAAACTGATTTGAGTCTTGTGTAGTATAAGTAGAATAATTCCATTTCTCAGAAATATTAATTTTTCTCTTAGTGGAAGAAAACAGGAAGTATGTTAGGTTTTGGCATCAGACAAACCTAGGTTGGAATCTTCACTCTACCCAGTAGCTGTGTAATTTTGTACAGTTGCCTTTCTTTTTTATCTCTCTTTCCTTATCTGTGAAGTGGGGATAATCATTCCCCTTCAGAGTATTGTTGGAAGGATTAAATGAATCACATACGTTATACGTATCTCCTAGTTAAGGCATGGCCCATAGTATAGACCCCATTCATTCTTTCAACAAATAGGACTACAGTAGGGATCAAGAACCTCTCCACTCTCATGATTTTACAGTCAAGTTTAGTGTCAGATCCCCTTTGTCCCTGAGTTTACCAGCGATGCCCAGAGAAGCTGTCACTTGCCAACATATCTGACCATAGTGTCTGGGTCACCTGACCACGGGGTCTCTCAAATAAATTTTATATGTAATACTGCTAAGTTTCCTAGGCTGCGGTGTGACTGTGTATTTACTATTTCTCAATATATTTTGGGTGGTAACTTTAGAAGGCAAAAGGAAAAGTAAAGTAAAAAGTAACCACAATTAACTAGTCCAAGTTATTAGTATCAAACTTAAAAACTAGATTAGTCATTTGCACTTATGGTTCATGTGGTTATAGTAAGGTGGGCCCTGCTAAAAATGTTGGCATCGTTTATTGAGGAGTTTAAATAAAAATTTACTCCCCTTGCCTCTGCCCCATCAAGCATGTACGTGATACTAAGAGCATCTGGGATTTAAAGTGGCTACTGTTTGTTTAAAAAGCAGTAACTTCCCTGAAGGAGTTTTGTGAGTTAGGAGAAGTCACAAAGGCAATTAATTTTGTTCTTCAGAGCAGTACCTCCACTGCATTCGTTTGTACTTTATGCAAGCTTAAATTATAACCCAGGAGCTAGCCGAACCATGATCCGATTTGATATTTAGTTTTGATTTTATTAGTAGTTGTCTTTAATGGATGTCTTGTCATGTAGGTTTCCTGATTATTAGTAATTTAAATTGACTCTGAGAATGAAAGGAAACCACAGGCATGAAACTGATGGACTGTGACTACAGCAGCCTTCCAGCTTTCAAGGCAGCTGTAATGGCTCTGCAGGCTCCCTCGGTTCCCCCCTCCTTCGTCCTTTTAAAGCTTTGAACCCTCTTTTAGCTAATGCTGAAAATGAGAGCTTAATACTGTTACTATATGGGAACTTTTAAAAGCAAATGGGCATCTTAAGTGTTCTTTCCTCTTTGAAGGTAAGTGTTGTGCATGCGTCTGCTCTCTACTTGATCAGATCTAATTTGACCCAGGAGTAGAGATCTGTGAAGATGCTAACTGAAAAACAATGATTGCAGGGAAAGTCATTTCCCTTGTTCTTATGCTGTGTCTTTCTACCACTCTCTAGAATTGCTTACAGTAACTTTGTGAAAGGAACAGGTGAAAATTTACTTTTCTTGCCATCTTTTGGTAGTGGCCAAGATCACATGTTTCCTAAAAGAGACTGCTCCCTGGAGTGCTCCAGAGCAGCACAAGTCATGCTATTAAAGGGCACCTGTTGTGGGTTTAAGATCCAGTGCCCATCCGGGTGTGGTGGCTTATAACTGTAATCCCAGCACTTTGGGAGGTTGAGGTGGGGGCGGGGGATTGCTTGAGGCCAGGAGTTCGAGACCAGCCTGGGCAAACATGGCGAAAACCACATCTCTACTAAAAATACAAAAATTAGTTGGGCATGGTGGTGCCGCCTCTCATTTCAGCTACTCAGTAGTCTGAGTTGAGAGGATCACTGGAGTCAAGGCTGCAGTGAGCTGAGGCTGCACTACTGCACTCCAGGCTGGGCCATGGGAGTGATATATACTGTCTCAAAAACAAAAAAGCAAAAACAAAACAAAACAAAACAATAAAAAACAGGTCCAATGCCTATAGCATTAATTTCTCTGAGCTCTACACATATAGTTGATGATCCTGGAGTGTGAGTACTTTAGGTTAGATTTAGTTTAGTTGCTGCTTAACATCTGCAAACTAGCTCTAGGTAGTTTGCTAAATAACTTTACTCACTCACTCATTAATGAAGCATGCGTTAAGTACCTCGTTTGTTCGGGCATTGATATGGGTGAATGAATGAAGAAAGGAAGTTTTATATGAGTCAATGAATGAATGAGAGTTGTACTTTCTGTCTTCAGGCAGCTCACAGTCTCTGATAAGATGATTTGACCAAGGTTCTTTTTATGTGAGTGAATTTTCGAACCTCGAGCCAGTGGGATATACTGCCAACCCAGAGTCTGTAAGTCACAGTTATTTTTTGCAAGAATTGAGTATTCTTATTTGTTTTGCTAATCCAGAAAAGTTAAGTTGTAAACAAAACATTTATTTATATATTATTGTTTTTTTTTTTTTTTTTTTTTTTTTTTTTGAAGCGGAGTCTCTTGTAGCCCAGGCTGAAATGCAGTGGCGCAATCTTGGCTCATGACAACCTCTGCCTCAGAGGTTCAAGCAATTCTCCCTCTCTCAGCCTCCTAAGTAGCTGGGACTACAGGTGCCCACCACCACGCCCAGCTAATTTTTATAATTTTTAGTAGAGACGGGGTTTCGCCATGTTAGCCAGTCTGGTCTTGAACTCCTGACCTCAGGTGATTTGCCCGTCTCAGCCTCCCAAAGTGCTGGGATTACAGGTATGAGCCACTGTGCCTGGCTGTAAACAAAACATATTTTAGAAGTTAGTGAAAAATAATTTTTAAGAATCCAATGAAACCTGACTATGGAGAAATATATTCCTGGCAACCAACCTATGGACTCAGAGAAGGAACCTAGGATGGAATCAATTTTCAATTTGTCTGTTCCCCCACTTCCTCTATTGTTTTATAGTTATGATCATTTAAAGGCACATGAATGTATGTGAAACTGTGCTGCTTTTCTCATGCTAGAGCACTTCTGGTTCTCTTACAGTAGGGCTCTCTCTGAGAGTTGTTTTTTTTTTTTTACTTTTATTTTTATTTTTTATTTTTTGAGATGAAGTCTTACTCTGTCCCCCAGACTGGAGTGCAGTGGCATGATCTCGGCTCACTGCAACCTCTGCCTCCTGAGTTCAAGCGATTCTCTTGCTTCTGCCTCCCTGGTAGCTGGGATTACAGGCATGCACCACCACACCTGGTTAATTTTTGTATTTTTAGTGGAGATGGGGTTTCACCATGTTGGCCAGACTAGTCTCGAACTCTTGACCTTAAGTGATCCACCCAACTCAGCCTTGCAAAGTGCTGGGATTACAGGTGTGAGCCACCACACCTGGCCGATGCTTAGAGTTTTTGTCCCCGCAACCTGGTTGTAGACGAGGTCGCCTGGCAGGAGCTACCTGCACACTTTCTCAGCGTTCCCCGCTGCTGGGGCTGGTATCTGTGACTGAAACAGGGTCAGCTGCAATGTGAGAGGATGCTAGTCCCAGCCCGCCAGAATGATTTCTTTGGAGTGTTTCGGTGAAACTGCTGAGGGTGTGTGCTGGTCACCACCCAAGCGGACTCCACTGACCATCCTTTCTCAAGCATAAAATGCCACTGCTTTGTCTTTCCTTTACTCAGTCAATTCTAATATGCCTGCTAGGCAAGCATGCTTCTAATTGTACACACTAATTTTTAAGTACTGTTAAAAGTAAATTCCAGTTTTTACATGGCTTTTATAAGGGGCATCATGGCATAATCTGTGATTTTTTTTTTAAACTCTTCTCTCCATATGTAAAGGTATAGTGGCAAAGTCAGACAGTTCTAGAGTCAAATCTTAGCCCTATCTTTCATAAACTATATGACCTTGGGCAAGATATTTCACCTCTTTGAATTTTAGTGTTTCTGTTGATGGAATAGTGACAATAATGTTATAGGTAATAATATTCTTATTGTCAAAATTAAATATAATGTATCTAAGAATTATCAACATAGTGTGAATTTCAGGAGAGTCTATTTTTTTTTTAAATTATCTTTATTTTAAAATGTATTCATTGTTATTTACCCCAACTGTGGAAAACCGTGTAGGTTTCAGTGCCATTATAAGGAGTATGTGGAAAGGTATGATGAAAAGCCCAAAGTCCCGTGGTCCCACTCCTATGAGCAGTTGCTGTGGAGACATGGAAATGCTATTCTGAATTGACCTAACCAGTGGTCCTGTGCTCTAATCTCTGATTCCCAGATGATAACAGATGTCTCTTAAATGATTCCAGGTGTTCTGAACATAGCAAAATCTCTTATCTGCCACATCCACAGTTACTCCTTAAAGTTCTTTTATATTACCTCTTTAATAGTATTTGAAGGATCGAGATTCCTTGACAGCTGTTGGAACTCTAACTCTCTACTTGAAGGGACTCTGCTTTTAGTCCTCAGGTGATCTCCAGACTTTCATGCTGTACCGTTTGATTCGGGCCCACATGCCAAATAGTTTTAATATGTTCTCCTTTTTTATTAAACAGGTTTTGTCATGTCCAAGAGATTTCCTGCTGATAGCAGCTATAACTTTTTCTTACCATCAAGGCATTCCCTGCCCCTTGTTAACTCTCGGTCAGGGATTTTCTGCATACTTCTCTTCAAAATATTCTCATTGGCATCGTATAGGCGGTGAAGTTTTCCCTGACTACCTTCGGAGTTCAGTACTTCCTTTTCCATCATTTAGAGTGTTTTATGCATACTTGTAGTTTCAGGCCTTTAAAGGTCCATTTGTACTTTGGGAGACATTCTCCTTTGTCCAACCTGAGCTTCGCTTCTGTAGCAGGAACTGAGGCATATAGGTAGAACTTTCTGCCAGATTAAATCTGTTGGAAATATTGAAGGCAGAATGTTGTAGTTACGGAGTTGAACTTGATTTCTAATGCCAGCTCTACATTGTAATATCCTTTTGACCTTGGGCTAGTTACTTAGTCTTTTCCCATTAGCCTGTTTTGTTAATTAATTAGTTTCTCTCCTAAACCCAGTTAAAAGAAGCCAACATTTCCACTGTTGTTAACAGAGGCAGGGAGGAGGAACCAATGGCTACAGATTTCCATATGTACATCTGGTGCCTGGTCCATGTCATTGTTGTTGTGGTGGTAACAGCTAATGCTTATGGTGTGTTTACTCTGTGCCAGGCAC
>NW_016806112.1:3383667-3394530 GCF_001698545.2 Rhinopithecus bieti
TTTTAATGAGGCTTTCTAGATGACTCAGCAGTGTAGCTGCACTCAAGTTATCTTTTCTTGGTTGGCGAGTGACTAGAAAGGATTTTCTAGAGTGGTAGCCCTGTTGGACTCAGCCTTCAGAATTCAGCATTCAAACTCCAGTAGGGATTTCCCAGTTGATTGTTGCCTGTAACTAACGAAAAGGCCTTCAAAACGCTTATTACATGCTGCCTTTTGCAAAATTTCATTTGTGGTGTAAAAGACAAAACAGGACACACAAGCAAAAGCCTTTATATCACAATATCCTATTACTACCTTTTCTTAGATTTTATATTTTAGACATGCACACTTTTAAATTAGTGAAAACATTTGTATGTATCCAAGGATTATTTAGAGCTAGGTAAAGAATTTGGAAGTGCTTTTGTAGTTCTTAGGTCTGTTGGAAATTTGGACATCATCATGATGTGAAGAAAAGAGTATTAACTTTGAAAGCAGAAAGACCTGGTTCAAATACTAGTTCTACCACTTGTTACCACTTGGCTATTGTGAAAAAGTTATTAAACCTTGCTGAGTGTTGGATTCTTTATCTCTCGTGATAATTCTTAATTCATTGAGTTATGACTGGGATAGGTAAATATATGGCACACAGTGGTTGCTGAATAAATATTAATTTTTCCTTTCCAATACCGTTCTTCCCTTTATTCAGGTGAATTTTGGATTATTTGTCTTGAGGAAATCTTTGTTTTTCAAGTTCCTTAGAAATCCCAAATGGAAACTGTCATATATTTTCCAGCTTTCATGAATGTGGCTAGTTTTTAGGAGAAACTTCAATAGGGACTGTGGGACTGTCAGCAGTGTAGTTTACAATGCAGGCACATGATATCTGCCGGAATTGGCCACTGCAGAGGTTAGTGTGTGTGGATGGGCCATCTCTGAGCAGCAGGCCATATAGCAAGGCAGTAGCAAGCTAGGATGCTAGAGGAAGGCAGGATCTACAGAAAACTTATAGGGACATGGGGAAGTAAGAGATCAGGGATGGAGGGTAAGAGACCTCTGACATTTGTTCTCTGAGGTCAAGTTCAGACTGTGGCAAAGCAGAATCAGTGCTGTGCCAAGCCAAGCATAGAGACTCAAGGGGAATTCAGAATGGGGAAAATGAGGCAAGAGAATGTGTTGAGCAGAGTTGATCCCAGTATAAGAATCAGTGCTTGATCATTATGAGAATTCTATCCAAAAGGCACAAGAACAAAGAACATAACTTCTCACCTAGAAACTGGGGCACTGGTGCTCAGAGAGGAGCCTGGGTCGGGAGTAGGATTGGGAAAGAGAAGTCCTGGGAACAGAGGAGGCCTTAGTTAGAGGGTCTGCTAAGCTGGCAGGGGATCTGTCTGCTCCATTTAGGCCTTCTTCCTGAGAGGGTTGCAGAAATGCTAGCATCTCCACTTTTTAGACATAGAACAGACTTGACCACTTTCAGTCCTGCTGGGTTGTAGAGTGACAGCTCTTGATATGCTGACCAGCTGGCTCAAAGTCGATTCTAGGGGAATGGTAGGCAGCTTACTGATAGCCAAAAGGGGTTGAGGCAGGGGGAGTTATCCCAATACTATAAATGAAATTCAAGTATGTTTAACCCATGGTCATCTATTTAGTGTATCATACATAACAGTAAAGTCAAAGTCAATGACCTGAATAAATCACGTGGTGTTTTCTTAAGAGGTGAGGATTCAGTTAAAAGCAAAATTCAGGTCTCAGGTACTGAGAATGCTAAAACAGAAGGCTCCAGTAGTCTTTTCTTTTTTTGTTTTTAAAAATTCCCAATTGCGTAATCAATACATGCTCATTGCTCATCCTACTCCCCCTGCCAAACTGAAGGTGCTATAAGAAACTAGAAGAAGAAAAAACCCCACATAACCCTACCATCTGCATGCAACAATGATGACATATTCTTTTATTTTTTATGTACTTATAATATTTTATATGTGGTTACTTAAAATTTATTTTATTTTTCTGGTCATGAATATACTTAGACTCTGAAGTAAATGTGCAACATGCTAAAAAACTGAAGAAAATGGCCCAAAATTCCATCTACCCAGAGAATTTATGCTTCCAAAAATATGGTACAAGCAGTGCATCAATATTTTCCTTGTAAATAGTTAAAATAACTTATAAATATGTAATTAATATGGGTATAATGCAAGTTTCCTTTGACCACCTCTCAGTTCGAGTCCTCTATCCAGAACAGAACTCTTATACATAAATAATTATTACATATATTCTTTCATATGTATCTAATTATATAGCATATGTGTAAGGTAACGATAAAATAAACACCTGAGAGTCTATTGCCCAACTTAAGAATATGACCATTAACATTAAAACTGCTCCTGTTGGTGGACCACATGGGTTGTTCCCAATTTTTTCTTTTCTTTTCTTTTTCTTTCTTTTTTTTTTGCTATAACAAACACTGCTATTATGAAGCCTCAGAAAAGAAATTCTGCAATCTGCTATCACCACATCTCACCCACCTGCAAGTTTACCCATATATGCTACCTTCTCCCCTGTTATCATGAATGCACTTTCCACGTTCCCAGCAAGAGCAAAACCATGCATCCACGCACTAGATTCCATCCCCTTTCATCTACTCAAGACATGATTCCATCAGTTCTCCTCTTCTCATTCTGAATTATTTTCCCCTCTTTACTGGATCTTCCCCTCATTGTGGAAGCATGTAGCTATTTCTCCTATCTTAGTGGGTGGGAGTAGGAAAACATCCCCTTGGCCTAATATTGCTCTCCCATTAGCTCTCTATTTCCTCTTCCCTTTACAGCAAAATTCCTTTTAAAAATTGCTGAATTTGTTGTCTTCAGTTCTTTTCCATTGTCTCCACTGAAGCCATTCCAATCAGACTTCCACTCCCACCACCCCTCTGAATCTGCTCTTGTCATGGTTATCAGTGACCAAAAATGTGATTAATTCTCAGTTCTCCTCTTTCTTGATCTGTTTGACACAATCACTGTCTTCTTTTTGATATATTTTCCTCATATGACCTCCAGGGAACCCTATTTTCCTGATTTCCTGCAACTTCCTTGGCTTTTCTTTCTGTCTCCTTTGCTAGTTATTCCATACCTCCCCAAATGTTAAACGGTGCTTCCTTCCAGAGCTCAGTCCTCAGGCTTCTTTTTTTTTTTTTTTTTTTTTTTCTTTTTGAGATGGAGTTTCACTCTTGTTCCCCAGGCTGGAGTGCAATGGCGCGATCTCGGCTCACTTGAGCCTCCCAGGTTCAAGCAATTCTCCTGTCTCAGCCCCCCTAATAGCTGGGATTACAGGCATGTGCCACCACACCCAGCTAATTTTGTATTTTTAGGAGAGACCGGGTTTCTCCATGTTGGTCAGGCTGGTCTTGAACTCCTGACATCAGGTGATCCGCCCACCTCGGGCTCCCAAAGTGCTGGGATTACAGGCATGAGCCGCTGCGCCCGGCCCTCAGCTTCTTTTCTTTAAATATATTTACTCCCTTCATTGCACCCAGTGTCATGTGATGTCTGTTAATACCTTCCAACAACTCCCAGAATTAAATAGCAATCTCAAACCTGGACTTTTCCCTTGAACTCCAGCTGCTTACACCTTCTCTTGGCTATCTGATAGGCATTTTTATATAACACATCCAAAATTCAGAGTCTGATTTTTCTCCTCAACTCTATTCTCAGTCTTCCCCATCTCAGTTAAGGGCAGGACAATACCTTTTTTACATTTGATAATGCCAAAATTCTTGGAGTTGTTCTTGACCCTTTTTTGTCCACACACTTTATATCCAAGCCATCCACAAATTCAGCCATATCTTATATTGAAAATTATCTTGGGAGGCAAAAGCAGGCGGATCATGAGGTCAGGAATTTCAGACCAGCCTGGCCAACATAGTGAAACCCCATCTCTACTAAAAATACAAAAAGTAGCTGGGCGTGGTGGCGGGCACCTGTAATCCCAGCTACTTCGGAGGCTGAGGCAGGAGAATCGCTTGAACCAGGGAAGCGGAGGTTGCAGTGAGCCAAGATCGTGCCGCTGCGCTCCAGCCTGGGCGACAGTGCAAGACTCTGTCTCAAAAAAAACAGAAAGAGAAAAAAACGAAAAAATTGTCTAGTATCTGTTCATGCAATTCCACCTCCACCACTACCACCCTGGTCCAAGCCAACACCATTTCTTGCTGCATTGTTAGAAATGGTTTCCCTGTTTCTAATCTTAACCTCCTAGATGCAGCTTTTCTCATGTTGCATTTCTCATCTGATCCCAGAACACAAAACAGTATTTGAATGACACTATTTTCTCAGTTCTCCAAGGGTGGTACATATTATTCTTGCTGTGTCGATTACTGTAGTCTTTATAGCTATCTAGTTCTCTACTTCTTCCTTTCTTCTTGGATGTTCTGCTTTTCTTGTTACTATGCATTTCCATGTAAATTTTAGATTCAATAATATTATCAAGTCTCATAAAAACCAGGTTGAAATTTTCACTGAATACAAATAAGTCTGGAGTGGATTGACGCCTTTATGTTAATGAGTTTTCCTACCCAATTCTTGAACATGGTGTCAGTTTATTTAGATTTTATTTTAATATCTTTTAAAAACACTTCAATGTGTCTTCCATAATGGTCCTACATATCTTTGCTTCATTTTTTTCCCCCTAAGGACCTATGTTTTGTGGGTTCTATAAATAGCATATATTTTAATTACATTTTCTGTTCTTGTGTTGTTTAGAAACTCAATTGATTTCTGAATATTGATCTTTTGCCCAGCTACCTAATTCTAGTAGTTTATTATATATCCTTTTGGATTTCAGATATAAAATTACATAATTTGTAAATAACCACTTTACCTTTTTTCCCCCTTTCCTATTCTTTGTACTCTTTATTTCCTTTTCTTGTCCAGCTGTGCTGCTTAGTATCTTCAGTACAATGTTGAGAGTAGAAGTAAAATAGTGAATATACTTTTATTGTTCTTCATTTTAAAGAAAGTATATTAGCATTTCTCCAATAAGTCTTAAATATTCTTTCTTAGATTAAGGAGATTCTTCTTTTGCTCTTGTTTTACTTACTTGCCACAAATGAGTATGTCTAATTGTTACTTTTAAACTAATTCACTTATTTGCTCTTGCTGTCTTCACAATGCTTTGTCTCTGATGTGTTTTTTTTTTTTTTTTTTTTTTTTTTTTTTTTTTTTTTTTTTTTTTTTTTTTTTTTTTTTTTTTAATTCATCTTGTGTGGGATTCCAGCAATTCTGGAACATTCTCAACCATTATTTCTTTGACTTTTGATGCTTCTTTTTCTTATTATTTCCTTCTGGAAATTTGATTAGAATACATTAGGCTTTTTCACTCTCTTTCATGTTGCTTATTTTCCTTTTTCAATTGTTTCTTCTTGTCTATTTAGATCACATTATGAATAATGTATCTGGGTTTATCTTCCAGCTCACTAATGCCACCTTTACTTGTGTCTAATCTTTTCATTTTGTGATGTTCCATTTGGTTCTTTTATAGATCTGCTTTGTTTGTAGTTTTTCCCCGCCCCCCCCCACCATTGTCAATCATTCCTTTAAAAAATGAAAAACTAAGTTTTTTACATGCATTAAACACTTTTTTTATTCTGTATCTGATTATTTTAGTTGTCCACAAAGCTTTATTTGTAGGAATTTGGGGAGGTGTGGGGCTTAGCTAAAATTGAATCCTTCTAGAGTATATTTATATTTCAACTATGCTTCTGGCTATTACCTAGGAATACTAATAATTTGGGTTCTCTATGTCTATGTTTGCCATTTTATGAGACCATGATAGGTGAATTTGGATTGCAACTCCATGTGAGAGCATACTTTTAGTTAGACATGTCATTGGAGATAATTTGCTTTTACCCTGCAACAGTGTCAAGAATGAAGAATTTTCTGCTGATAGAATTTATTCAGAATTTTTTATCCTTACACTAAAGATGTAGCCCTTGAGCACCTAAGCATTAGGCTGTAGTGTACTTAAGAGATTTCTAGGCTTTATCTCCTTTCACCTCTGCCCTGTGTCTCCATCATTTTGGGAGCTCAAAGTGTTCACGGTTTGGCAAAGAGCTTCAGGAATAAAAGCTAGCTTTATTGCTTGTTTACCTTTCTGAGTTCCAGTTTTTTCCATTTTATTTTTCTGGCCTCTAGAGTGTTTACTTTTACCAGATTAGGAATATTTTAAAGATGGTATGTGAAAATATATAATCTGGCATTAAGTTGTATCAGTTGGGAGAGTTTTCAAAATATCTAATCTTCCATAGGCCAAAATGGATGAACTAAAGAAATGAAAGTATGTATAAATATAAAATATACATTTACATACACTAAAATTCACCAATTTTAAGTGTACAATTTAATGAGTTTGACAAATGTATACAGATGTATAACCACTACCATGGTCAAGATACAGAACGTTTCTGTCACTCCCAGAAGTTTTCTGTGCCCCTTTTTAGTCACTCCAATCTCCCCTGGCCCTAAGCAAGCACAGATCTGTTTTCTTTCATTGTCAATTAGCTTTATCTTTCCTAGAATTTTATTTAAATGGAAAGGAGTACAGCATGTACTCCTTTGTGTCTAGCTTCTTTTGCTCAGCATAACATTTTTCAGATTCATTCATGTTACTTATATGTGAGTAGCTTGTTCTTTTTGGTAAGGACTTATTACTGCCATTTTAATTGTTTTCTAGGTTCTTTCTTTCTTCCTCTCTTACTGTCTTCCTTTGTGGTTGAGTGATTTTTCTATAGTAGTATGTTTTGATTCTTTGCTTTTTATTTTTAGTGTATCATAGTTTTTTTGCTTTGTAGTTACCATGAAGCATATAAAAAACATAACTATAACAGGTTATTTTAAGCTGATAACAACTTAACTTTGATCACATGGAGACCAAAAACTCTGTGCTTTAACTCTACCTCCTACCCGGACATTTTGAAATTTGATGTCATAATTTACATCTTTTTATAACGTATATCCCTTAACAAATTATCATAGTTATTTTTTAGGCTGGGTGTGGTGACTCCCACCTGTAATCTTAGGTGGATGGATCACTTGAGTCCAGGAGTTCGAGACCAACCTGGGTAACATAGTGAAACCCCTTCTCTACTAAAAATACAAAACAAAGAAATTAGGCATGTGTGGTGGTGCATGCTTGTGGTCTCAGCTACTTGGGAGGCTGAGCCAGGAGAATCGCTTGAACCCAAGAGGCAGAGGTTGCAGTGAGCCAAGATTGCGCCACTATACTCCAGCCTGGGCTACAGGGAAAGACTCTGTCTCAAAAGAAAAGAAAATTATTGTAGTTATTTTTAAAATAGTTTTGTCTTTTAAGGTACATTCTTATAATATAAGGGACTTACCACCATTACAGCATTAGAGTGTTATAAATTTGACTGTATACTTACTTTTACTTTCAGATGTTTTATGTTATTTATTAGCATCCTTTTTGTTTCAGCTTAAGGAACTCCCTTTGGCACTGCTTGTAAGACTGGTGATAGTGAACTCCCTTAGCTTTTGTTTGTCTGGAAAAATCTTTCTCTCTCCTTCATTTCTGTAGGGCAGATTTGCTGGGTACAGTATTCTTGGTTGACAGTATTTTTCCTTCAGCACTATAAATATATCATCCCAGTCTTTCCTGGCTTATAACGTTTCTGCCCAGAAGTTTGCTGCTGCGTGTCTTGGAACTCCCTTATATATTATTTTCTTCTTCTGTTGTTGCTCCTTTCAGGATTTTCTCTTTGTCTTTGATCTTTGACAGTTTGATTAGATTCTATCTTGGGGTAGTCTTATTTGAATTGAATCTGATTGGAGGTTTTTGACCTTTCTGTACCTGGATATTTGTATCTTTCTGTAGGTTTGGAACGTTTTCTGCTATTATTTATTTAAATAAGCTTTCCTACTTCTATGTCTTTCTCTACCCCTTCTTGAATACCAGCAACTCATACATTTGCTCTTTTGATGCCATTCCGTAAATCTCATAAACTTTCTTCATTCCTTTTTTTTTCTTTTTTCTCCTCTGATTGTATATTTTCAGATAACCTGTCTTTGACTTCACAGATTTTTTTCCTTCTGCTTAATCAGGTCTGCTGTTGATTTTCTCTATTGCATTTTTATTTTGTCTTTTGTATTTTTCAACTCCTGAAAAATGTTTTAAAAAATCATTTTAGGCTCTGTTAAATTTCTAATTCTGGTCACTTATTGTTTTTCTCATTTCATTGAATTGTTTCTTGAAGTTTATTGAGCATCTTTAAAATAGCTATTTTGGATTCTCTATCAGGCAGTACATACATCTCTATCTCTTTAGGGTCAGTCACTAGTACCTTATTTTGTCTGTTTAGTGACGACATGTTTCCCTGATCCTTGTAGTTATGCATCAACTTTCTGTGCATTGAAGAAGTAGGTACTTATTCCAGTCTTTGTAAGCTTTTGTGGCTTTGTTTTGGAACCTCCTTCAAAAGTAAGCCTGTTCAGAGTTTCTAGGTCCCTAATCCTCTGATTGCTGGGGTAGCTTAGCATTCTAAGCCCATGGCTACCAAGGCTGGTACAGCACTGGGATGTAACTGAAGCCCTTGGCTGCTGAGAGTCTGCCTGTTGCTGTGGGTTATTTATAGCCTAAGGCCACTGTAGTCACCTGGCAGTGATGCAGGCCAGAACTCAAAACTGTGTCATAGGGGCTGCAGGTCTCTGTCTGGTGCTGGGGTGGGTCTAGAAGCTCAGTTCACAGGTATCAGCCTGGAGTTAGAGGCCCTAGGGGTCTGTCTGATGCTGGGTTTTATGGTGGCGGGCCCAGTACTGGGGACCTAGGCAAAGTCTTACACTTACTTCTCTCTCTTTCCCCCAGGCAGATGGTATCTCTTTCCACTGCCTGAGGTAAGGGGAGGGATGACATGGGAAATGCAAAATTGCCCTTTCTAGCCTCTTTGATGTGTCTTTGTTATTATTGTGCTATAACCAGGCACTCTGATCTGTTACCTGGTTTCTTCAGCTCTTGTGAGAGTATTTTAAACCATCTAAATTGATGTTTCTGTGTGGGGATAATCCCTGGAGAGTCCATTTCTGCCATTTTGCTCTACCTTCTATCAATTTTACTTCTGAGTTCATGCTTTTGTGTTCTATGAAATCTCTGCATAACTTAAGAGTGCAGAGATTTTCTCCTATATTGTCTTATAGATATTTTGTAGGTCTATCTCTTATATTTAGGTCTTCAGTCCATTTCTATAAATTTTTATTTGTAGTGTGAAGTAAGGAAATTGCTATTAAAATTATAAGTTCAAATTAATAAAACAGTGGCTTTTATAATAGCATCAAAATATGAAATACCAAGGGATACATTGAACAAAATATTTGCCTGACCTGTGCACTGAAAAATACAAAACATTGCTGAGATGCATTTTTTTAAAAAAGGATCTAAATGGATATACCAGGTTGATGGATTCAAGGATTCGATGTTGTCAGGATGTTGTGATGGTTAATTTTGTGTGTCAGCTTCTAGGCTATGGTACCCAATTATTTGGTCAAACACTAGTATAGATGGTACTGTGAAGGTATTTTTAGATGTGACTAACATTTATAATCATTGACTACTGGTAAAGGAGATCACCCTCCATAATGGTAGTGGTCCTTATCCAATCAGTTTAAAGCCTTCAGAACAGAAACTGAGGTTTCCCAGAGAAGGAGTTCTGCTTTAGAACTGTAATTTAAAAATCCTTCCTGAGTTCCCAGCTTACTGGCCTGCCCTACGGATTTTGGACTCAAGACTGCAACATCAGTTGTTACCTGAGTTTCCAGCCCAATGGCCTGTCCTACAGATTTCAAACTTGCCTCAACCAGTTTCTTAACATAAATCTCTTTATACATACACACACATGCATGCACACAACAGTCGAATCCGTTTCTCTGGAGGACTGTTACTGATACAGACGTCAATTCTCCCCAAATTGATCTATAGAGTCAATGCAATACCACCAGGCCTTTTTTTCCTTCAAAATTGGGCAACCTGATTCTAAAATCTATATGAAGATTTTTGTGGCAAAGAACTTAGGCAAAATAACTTTTTAAAAGAAGAATAAAGTTGGAGGACACATATTACCTGATCTCAAGTTTTATTGTAAAGCTACAGTAATTGAGACATTGTGGTATTGGCACAAAGGTAGACTATATGGATTAGTAGAACAGAATAGAGAATCAACAGATATCTAGATTTTTTTTTAGAAAGGTGCCAGGGTAATTCAAAGGGTAGTCTGTTAAAAAATGAAAGGGTAGGACAGGCATGGTAGCTCACACCTGTAATCCCAGCACTTTGGGAGGCCAAGGTGGGTGGGTCATCTGAGGCTGGGAATTTGAGACCAGCCTGGCCAACATGGCAAAACTCCGTCTCTTCTAAAAATACAAAAATTAGCTGAGTGTAGGCCGGGCGTGGTGGCTCAAGCCTGTAATCCCAGCACTTTGGGAGGCTGAGACGGGCGGATCACGAGGTCAGGAGATCGAGACTATCCTGGCTAACACAGTGAAACCCCATCTCTACTAAAAAAATACAAAAAACTAGCCGGGCGAGGTGGCGGGCGCCTGTAGTCCCAGCTACTCGGGAGGCTGAGGCAGGAGAATGGCGTGAACCCGGGAGGCGGAGCTTGCAGTGAGCTGAGATCTGGCCACTGCACTCCAGCCCGGGTGACAGAGCAAGACTCCGTCTCAAAAAAAAAAAAATTAGCTGGGTGTGTTGGCACATGCCTATAATCCCAGCTACTTGGGAGGCTGAGGCAGGAGAATCGCTTGAACCTGGGAGGCAAAGGTTGCAGTAAGCTGAGATCATGCCACTGCACTCCAGCCTAGGTGACAGAGCAAGACTCTGTCTCCAAAAAAA
>NW_016806112.1:3394564-3542069 GCF_001698545.2 Rhinopithecus bieti
GCTGAGATCTGGCCACTGCACTCCAGCCCGGGTGACAGAGCAAGACTCCGTCTCAAAAAAAAAAAAATTAGCTGGGTGTGTTGGCACATGCCTATAATCCCAGCTACTTGGGAGGCTGAGGCAGGAGAATCGCTTGAACCTGGGAGGCAAAGGTTGTAGAAAAAGGAAAAAAGTCCCCCCCCCCCACAACCGGGGGAAAAAATAAAACTCTTTCACAAAAAAAAAAAAAAAAAAAAAAAAACAAAAAAAGAGTAATCTATTAAAAAATAATGATGGAACAGTTGGATATCCACAGGGAAAAAAAAAAAGGAAATGATTTTGGATGAAATCACTTTTCCAATACAAAAGAAGAAAATAATTATCTTTATTATTTTGGAGATGGGCACAGGGAGCCAGGGTGAGGGGGAACCTGGAAGATGGGGCTAGGGTGAGCTTGAGGGGGAGGTCGAAAATAATTACCTTTAATTTCATCATCCAAAGATAGGTAATTGTGGTGTTTTCTCTTAGATGTTGTCTTAGATGTAATGTTATCTTAGATGTAATGTCTTAGATGTTTCTCTTAGATGTAATGTACAGATAACTTAAATGTATATATTTTTAAATGTACATGTTTGGAAACCTTTTACTGGATTTGCTTTTTACATATTTTTATAACATCACAACTTTCTATCTGAAGGACCTTTGAATTACCATATTATACTAAGTCATGAAGGTGTTCCATATTTTGCCTAATGATTCTCTACTGTTGGAATTAATAATAGTGATAGTAATAGCAGCTTCCATGTATTGATTACTTTCTACCTGGAAACTAGACTAAGCAGGTTATATGAATTGTATTATTTAATCCTTATGACAGCTCTTTCAGTTAGTTGGCTCCATTAAATAAAAAGGAGGGGAACCAAGGGTTAAGTCACTTGCCTATCTCTAATGTGTGAAGCTTGGATTTATAATTAATCATTTTTTATTTCAATACCTGAGAAAAATATACTGCCATTTTTTACGCTGTTTATAATTTTTTGCTACTTAAATTCTGAAGCAGATATCTTTGTGTAGAAATTATTGTCTACATTTCAGACATCCGAACTTCTTCTTTTCTGCTAGTCCTTTATATGTTTGATCCATCTTCACCAAATGAAATATTTTCAAAGCCTGTGTAGGTGTGCAATGTAGCACGCAGGGCAAAACAGTGCACAAACTGCCAAGCTGTTCTTTTGGTTGCTGGCGCCCTGAGCCAAACAGCACCAGGCCATTATGGGCATTTATATAGGAATGCAGATCTGCTGGGGAACAAGTCTAAGGGATCTGGAGAGCTAACTATTTGGTGGTTAGACTCATGTTGTAAAACAAAGGAGAAACAACTTTAGTAGTCTGTACCCTAGGACATTTTTAAATGAAATTATATAATGTTGGTCCAGTGACTTAACCCTCTGCCTTGCTTTTTCCATCTGAGAGAAGATCACTAAGTTAGAGCTTTGTCTCCAACTAAGATGCCCTAAAGAGGTAGTATTGCCCAATGAGCAAAATCATATCTGTTGATGATTTGTAAGTCACTAAGGGGGCGGTACTACTACACTAGTGGTATAGCCTTGAAGCTAGAGAGATTGAGGTTCAAATACAGCTCTAAACCATTTATAGTTTACCAAATGATTTCAGCCAATTTTCGTGAGTCTTTTTGAGCTGTGGTTTTCTGATTACTTGGAATGTAAAACAAGTACACAGTGATCTTGAAGCAAGGGATCTCTTCTCATGACTCCTTGATTTGTTCTTTGAACTTTTCCTCACCTTATTTGGGCTATGATTTTGTAGAAGAATCAAGGTCCTCTACTCCTCTGCCACCTCCCGTGTGATCTGAGGCTTCTTTTCTCTAATGAGCAACTTATTTCTGCTTCTTCTGTATTATACGATAATGATAGAGTTAAATCTTCTCAGTCCTTAACTTCTATTATCTGCAGGTCTGCATATCTTTTGCATTCTCTTAACCTGTTGTTGACAGCAAAAGTGGCCTAAGTGAGATAGGAGGTCATGTCTAAATGTGTGAAGAGTTGTTTTTAAACACCTAAAGATTGTGTTTATATTTAGAATGTCTTTTCACTTTTATTTCCAAGTTTAAGGCTTATGTACCATTAGTGTTAGGGTAAAAAATAAATAAATAAATAAATAAATAAATAAATAAGTAAAGCATAGTAGCTCTGTCACTCCAGTACACCTTGTGTCACTCCACCACTCCTGGGGTTCCTGGTTTTTCTGTATTGAGGCTTCAGGAATCCTGGAAACTCACTGCCGAAGTCGGGGGACGGGGAGGAAGGAAGGAGGAGTGAGACTGTGAAGTAACCCAGGAATGGAAAACCAAACACCATATGTTCTCACTGATATGTGGGAGCTAAGCTATGAGGATGCAAAGGCATAAGAATGATACAATGAACTTTGGGGACTTGAGGGGAAGAGTGGGACAGGGCAAGAGGTAAAAGACTATAAATAGGATGCAGTGTATACTGCTCGGGTGATGGGTGCACCAAAATCTCACAGATCACCACTGAAGAACTTACTCATGTAACCAAATACTACCTGTGCCCCAATAACTTATGGAAAAATAAAAAATAAAATAAAATTCTGTAACAACAACAAAAACATTGGAGAAAGATAGCTGGTGGGTAGAATAATATGGGAAGTTGTACTTTTAAATTAATTTTGTCTTATATGACTAAAGACACACTGAGTTTTGCCTAGAGAAACCTTTGTTGAAAATGGTTGTTTTTTAATCCAAGAACAAAGTGGGATATGGAACCTAGGTGGGGATGAAATAAATATGCATGTGTGCATAATGTTTTCCCTTTTCTCCTCTTAAAATGGCAAGCAAGATATCTGGGGAACAGATATATTCTGCAAGCGGATCTTCACCATGTCGGAAGTTGGGGATTACTCTTAATGCAAAAGAAATGCCCCTTTTATGGTTTGTATAGCTCCGATTTCCAATTTAAATTTAACTGGCACAGTGGTAGGTATTTTGTAAGATGTGGCTGATACGTAGCACCTTACAAAGTTTATTTTGAGTGACTAACAAAGAATACTGGTGAATAGAGACCTTTTTAGTTGTGTTATTCTTATTTCTTTATTTTCCTATGCCCAGCCCAACTAAGCTTGAGAGGACATGATGTGGATCAGATCACCATAGTAGTTTAGAAAGGAACATGCTCTATCCCTGCCTCTTCACTGTCTAATGAGTTCATGTAAAAAATATATCAAAAGAAATTCTCATCGCAGAATCCTCACATTTCAAAGGAGAATATATTTATTATAAGAACTGCTGATTCATTAGGAATGCTTCCTAATTCGAACAGCAACAGCTGCTTCTGGTTAGAATAAACTCCATCTCCTCTTTTGTTTCCTGTCTCTCCAAAGGGATGTTAAATTTTGGTTTAAGACTTTCTCTTGCTTTAGCTTTTTCTCTGCCACTCTTCCTCTTTCCCCAGTTGTAATGCTTTATTCTTCTCAGTGTTCATAGGATTTGAACAATCTACTGTACCCACTCCCCACCTTTAAAAATAACTTTGCTTAAGATTACAAATGCTAACAAAACTCTTCTGATAATGTGTTTTGTTTGCATTCACAGTGGCAGCGGAGTGTATTGTACAGCAGTAAAGAAAAAAGTTGAGATACCTTGTAGTCATAAATTCTAAGTGTAATAATTTAAAGTACAGGCAGCATTTCAGAAACTGCCATTGTCCATTAAATGAAACCACTGTATAAACGTATCATAGCATGCTGTTCTAATCACTTTTCTCCGAATACCAGCTTTTGAAAGAAACATGGCTGTATTTTTTTATACAAAATCTGAAATCATGTAATTGAATAGCTTGGCAGAATAGGTAAATGAATGTAGCAACATGCATTCAAATATGTCTCTTGGGTTTGTAATGAGCTGATTGAAGTTCACAGTTGTAAGAGTTGCCATTTTATATCCTGATTTTATATTCCGGACCCAGACAAAGGTGCCAGTTTTTTTTTTGTTGTTGTTGTATTAACAGGAAGAGGAAGAAGAAAATTGTTCATAAAAATCGGTTTGCCTTTTTTGGGCATCACTACTGGAGTCTGTGTTCTAGTAACCTTTATTCAACTGTCCTTCTATAAAATAAAGCATCTTCTAATGTGACCATTTCTACTTAATTTTAGAATTATTAACTGCCTCTGTTAGAGCTGAAACAAATTCTGTCACGTTGGCCGGGGTTGGTAGTCTGCCACAGGTGTGTACCCACACTAGTATGAGAGAGAGTTGTTGCCTGTGCATACTTATCTCATAGCATTAATCTTAGTAATTACACTTGTTGATTTATAAGTCTGAATCCCCCACTAGACACTGAGTTCCTTGAAACTAGAGATTGTATCAGAATCATCTGTTAGCCCCAGGACCCAGCAAAGGACCTCACAGTCAGTGAATAGTTTATGACCAATGAGCTATAGAATGCTGTGTTAATCAGAGTTCTCCAGAGAGACACACTAATAGGATATTTATATACACAAATATATATATATATACACACACACACACATACCAACACACACACACACACACACACACACATACACATATATATATAGAGAGAGTTATTAAGTATATTAAGTATTAACTTACACGATCACAAGGTCCCACAATAGGCTGTCTGCAAACTGAAGAGCAAGGAGAGCCAGTCCGAGTCCTGAAACTGAAGAACTTGGAGTCTGATGTTCAAGGCCAGGAAACAATCCAGCATGAGACAAAGATGTAGGCTGGGAGGCTAGGCCAGTCTCTCTCTCCTTTTCATGTTTTCCTGCCTGCTTTATATTCGCTGGCAGCTGATTAGATTGTGCCCACCAGATTAAGGGATTAAGGGTGGACCTGCCTTCCCCAGCCCACTGACTCAAATGTTAATCTCTTTGGCAACACCCTGACAGACAACCCCAGGATCAATACTTTGTATCCTTCAATCCAATCAAGTTGACACTTAGTATTAACCATCACAGCTGCTAAGCCAAATGGGTGTCCGAGTAGGTACCAAAATGTGAAGTATACAAAAAGATCATCGGCTTTGGAGCTAAAGAGACATCATTTCAAATCCTGGTTAAGTAAGAGACTGGGAATTACTTATGGAATCCAATTGAGAGTTTGATGTTTTAGGACAATTCTACATATTGAGAATAACGACTGCGCTACTATACCTTCAGACGAGAAACCATGTATTTTTGGTGGGAGATAGGGCAGAAGAGAAAGGACAGAGTAATATTGGGAGATTGCCATTCACTGGGCACAGAAAGATCTACTTCTGGGTTTGTCGGGATGTCCTTTAGGCTATGCAGATGTGTGGCTCTAGGTAAGTCCCTTATATTCTCTGAGCTCATCTTTCTTTTGCTATAAAAGTAAAGAGTTGACAGTTTAGAGCAACTGGCTTATCTCCTATTTCCTTTGCCTTACCTGGTTGGGCTAGGTGACAAAGAGCTTGGGTTTTACCTTTTCTTTTCAAGGAGCAAACCCTTGGCACCACTCATGGTATTATGGCCAGACCTCTGGGGTGGGCCTCTCCTTAGCTAGGAGAGAGCTTGGTATAAGTAGGAGGTTCTCAACCCGAGCATACATAGACAGATTTGTTTTATTTCACTCCCTTGTGAGATGTTTCACAAATAATTAGTTAGTATTAAATAATATAGCTAGACGAGGTGTGGTGGCTCATGCCTGTAATTGCAGCACTTTGGGAGGCCAAGGCAGGCATATCACAAGGTCAAGAGATCGAGACCATCCTGGCCAACATGGTGAAACCCTGTTTCTACAAAAAAAAAAAAAAAAAAAAAAAAAAAATTACCAAAATTAGCTGGGTGTGGTGGTGCGCGCCTGAAGTCCCAACTACTTGGGAGGCTGAGGCAGGAGAATTGCTGAAACCTGGGAGGCAGATGTTGCAGTGAACCGAGATTGCGCCATTGCACTCCAGTCTGGTGAAAGAGAGAATTTCCGTCTCAAAATAAATAAATAAGTAAATAAAATAATAATATAGCTAATGAAACTTGTGGGTGATATACTGTTTTAATACATTAGGTGGACTGAAGACATTCCTATACTGCCTTTCACTTGAGGTGGAGTGGCAGCTAGCACCATGGGGTTGTGATACATGGGCATATGCCCATGGAACTATATTACCATGAAAACTTGTCCTTCATTGGTCAGCAGTCAGGGAAAAAAGCTAAAATATACAGTGTGGCTTAAAAGATCATGATAGAAGCCAGACTCAAAAGGCTACGTACTGTATTATTCCATTTCTATGATGTTCTGAAAAGAGAAATTATAGGAATAGGAAAGAGATCAGTGGTTGCCAGGGCTGAGATTTGGGGAGGCAAGGTTGACCACAAAGGAGCAACACAAGCAGGCTGGGTGGGGTGTGATGGAAGTGTTCTATACCTTGATTATCTGTGGTTGTTACACCAATGTGGGCGTTTGTCAAAAAAGTGACTTTTACTGCATGTTTAAAAGAAGTGAATTTTTAAAAGAGAGATGGTGGGAAGGACAGGTGGAAAACAGATGATCTCAGTGCTGTGTGCTAAGAGCCATGACACATTAATAGACACTCAGCAAGGGAAATTCTGTTGGATGGGGCACAAGCAAACATTTGGGGGTACTGGAAATGTTGTATAGATTCATTGCGGGTGGTGGTTACACGGCTGTATGCAGTTGCCAAAATTCATCTGTATGTACACATAGAATGGGTGGAGTTCATTTGATATAAACTATAATTCAAAGTTGATTTTCAAAAAAGAAAAAGGATCATGAACTTTGGAACCAGAGAAACCATACTTCAAATCTGGACCATTTCTTTACTTGCTTGGTGATCTTGAGCAAGTCACTTCATGTCTCTGAGCCTCAATTTCCTCATCTGTACTTTATAGCTGAAAATACTCATCTCGCATAGTTGAGGAGAGGAATAGAAACAATGCCTGATGGAGCTAAGGTACCAGATATTTTCATTTTCATCCTAAAAGTGGCCCAGAGCACAGAACTGGTCTTTAAATTAACTGAAGCTGCCCTATTTTAGAGTGATAATAAAAGTTAAGTTCAAACATTTGTGAAAGGTAAAAATGTTAGCAACCATATGTTTGTTTAATAATAGCTCTTAGAATCTTATTGGCTTTGCTATCTTTTATATCACTATAGCATGCTAAATCTTCTAGGGTTAAGCCGTATTTAATTAGTTAACTAAGAATAATATACGCTGTTCCTTCAGTCAGGAAAGCACAAGGAATTACTTGTATTGTTAGCTTGGAAAGAGTCATTCATTGAGGAATGATTGAAAAAGTACTAGTGACATATTTATCATCCCCATCTTTTTTTTAATTTGCTTTCATTCTGTCTTTGAAATGAAATCTTTATCTTGGGTTAAGTGAATAAATATTAATTTTAGAAATCCCTATTGGCCCAGCCCACTCTTTTGTGATTGACACAATCTTAAAAGTAATTGGAAAGAATATCTGTGTGCTTGTGGCACTCAAAATTTTAAAATCATTCAAAATGTGGTTGAGAACCATTCTTTCTCCTAAGAGAGTAGACATCTACCTAACAATCATAACAAAGCTACCTATTTTTGAGTCTCTGGTTTGTTTTGTGAACTGTGATAGGCACTTTGTGTTATTTTGCTTAATTTGTTCCATACCACCACCTTGTTAGGTAAACAGGAAGTGTTGCCTTTTTGTAGAGGAAAGTATCCTTGGTGAGATGAAGGAACATCTCTCGGGTGAGCCTGCTTGTCAGTGGGAGGACCGCACCTGCTGCTCTGGATGGTCCAGCTCCCCTCCTCTCCTGCCATGTCTCCCAATGGACACTGCTTCTGAAGGAAGCAGGCAACCCTCTGCCTAACAAGTTCAGGTCAGTCTTCTATATGACAGGAGCTCCTTTGTTAGCTCTCTTCTCCCAGAGTCGAATCTGTTTTAAAAATTTTATTCAGTAAGTAAAAGAGCACTGATGGAGGCCCTCATTTTTGGAACTTCCTTCTTCCTTGAGGACTTTTCACCAGCCACATTGGTTTTAAAATTGTTGAGTTTATCTGGTTCCAGACTATCCTCCTTCTAAAGTGGTCTTTTTACAAAGACAAAACCAGATCTGTCCACTGCTTAAAACCCTTCTTTGATTTCAGGAAAAGAGTTAAACTCCATGGTCAAGCATGTAAATTTCTTACAAGCTGGGCTCTTTGGACTGCTGTAGTTTCATCTCTACTATTGCCAAAGATCCTTTCTCCACCCATCCCCACTCTCCAAAAGAAAAAAAAAAAATCACACAAAGAAACACCCTGCTCTACCCTTACTCTGGGATCCAGCCACCCCGAGCCATTTGTAATTTTTTGTTTCTTTGCATCTGTAATTTTTGGTTTCCTCCAGACGGAATGTGCTTCTGTTTCATCCAGTTCCTCTTCCTCACTTTGCCTACACTGCAGTCTAGTGGAGATGCCCTTCCTCAGTGCTGCCACAGCCCTTTGCCCACATGTGTAGAAGCGTCATCAGGTAGCATCGTGATCCATCATTTGCAGGTCTCTTCCCCAAGAGACTTAGAGTTCCTTGAGGACAGACAGCACCATGTCTTGTTCATTTATTTATTTTAGCTGTCTAGGACAGGGCTGGTATTACATCTATGCTTACTAAATGGTTGTATGAATGATCCAGCCTTGCAGATTTGGCCTGAAAATCTAACAGGGAAAAAATAGATTCTGACCCCCCGTTTATTCCCTCTCAACTAAGAGTGACCCTAGGTAAGGCTTTCTTCCTGAGCCTGCCAGGATTTATTGAGGCTGACTGTACCCACATTAAGGAAAGATCACTGAAAACCTTATTAGCTCACCACCCTTGCCCTGGAACTGAGATCCATGATAAGCATGGTGCAGGAGGAAGAGCATGAGGCTCTGGTGTGACCAGTTTGTTAAAGAGTACAAACTTCCGCTTCATCGAGACACCCTGTTTTGGAACTGGCTCATCACAGTTATTAAGCTCACTCACAGAAGTAGGAAGGCTGTTGTCTCTTCATTCTATTCTCCCTGACCAGTCCACCTCCCTAGCCCTTTGGCAAGACCACTTGGAAGTTGGTAGGCAGCGGGGAATCATAACTGTGGCTGTTTGTTTGTTTTTTTAAAGAAAGAAAAGGAGGGGGAATAGTTTTATTAAGAGTTAACAAAATAATACATGTAGACTAGAAAGTTTGGAGAATATAGGAAAACACAAAAATTAAAATGAAAAAATCATTTGTATATATTATAGAGCCTGCTTTTATATCTAAATATATTGTAAATGTTTTTCCGTGTTAAGTATTCTTCTATAGTCTGATTTTAATGAATATATAATATTCCATAATTTTGATAGTTCATAATATATTGTAATCATTCTATTATTATACATTTAGGTTGCTTTCAACTATTTTCAATTACGAATAACAGTATTTAACAGGCAACTTTTTTTCTTAAATTTTAAGGCACTGCATCCTCAATACATAAACTGTAGAAGACATAGAAAAGAATGCAGAAGAAAAAGATTATCTACAATCCCATAATCGAGCAAAACCACTATTTATCTTTTCTTCTGGTCTTTCTAGGAGCATATATGATTGCATATGACACATAGTGGTGTATACCCCGTGTTTTTTTTTTTCTTTCCCCCATCTCCTTTTCTTCTTCCTGCCCTCCTTTTCTTCCTCCCTCCCTCCCTCCCTCTTTTCTTCCCTTCCTTCCTCCCTCCCTTCTTCCCTCCTTTTCTTCCCTTCCTCCCTCCCTCCCTTCCCCTTTTCGCTTTCCTTTTCCCTTTCCCTTTCCCTTTCCCTTTCCCTTTTCCTTTTCTTTTTTGGTATAGACTCTTGCTCTCTCACTCAGGCTGGAGTACAGTGGCACAATCTTGGCTCACTGGAATCTCTACCTCTTGGACTCAAGCCATCCTCCCACCTCAGCCTCCTGAGCAGCCAAGGCATACAGGACTACAGTGACTACAGGCAGGCGCCACCACACCCAGCTAATTTTTGTATTTTTTGTGGAGACAGGGTTTCCCCATGTTGCCCAGGCTGGTCTTCTTGAACTCCTGGGCTCAAGTGACCCGCCTGCCTCGGCCTCTGAAAATGCTAGGTTTATAGGCATGAGCCACCACACCTGGCCATTCTTTTCAATCCATATTATTTTGTGGACATTTTCCCATATGATTAAAAATAATCTGAAATATGCTTTTCTGTTGCCTGGATTTGCTATATTCTATCTAACCATTCTCTTAGCACATGTTTAGAGAAGTGTGTGTGTGTGTGTGTGTGTGTGTGCATGTGTGTGTTGTGCTATTGTAAGTGATAAAAGAACTACCATTTAAAATATATTACCAAAAAAATTGTCACAATATTTAATGCCGATTAAAACATAGTAAAATGATTCATACATACATTTTCTGGCCTTCGTTTTAATTTTCTGCTTTTTTGTAGTAACTCATTAAAAGGCAACTTTCCTGCATTCATTCAATCCTATATGAGTTTATGAATTTACATCAAAGTCCAGGTGCAGTGGCTCACTCCTTTAGTCCCAGCACTTTGGGAGGCCGAGGCAGGTGGATCACTTGAGGTCAAAAGTTCAAGACCAGTCTGGCCAACATGATGAAACCCCATCTTTACTAAAAATACAAAATTTAGCCGGGCATGGTGGCATGCGCCTGTAATCCCAGCTACTTGGGAGGCTAAGGTGGGAAGATCGCTTGAAGCCAGAAGGTGGAGGTTGCAGTGAGCTGAGATCATGCCACTGTACTCCAGCCTAGGTGACAGAGCAAGACTCTGTCTCAGAAAAAAACAAAAAAGAATTCACATCAGAGAAACCTATTTACATCAGAGAAACAGATTTCTGCCAGGAGGTTTGCTGACTGAGCATCTTTTCTCTAAAATTTAGTTTTTAGGGTTTCTGTTTTGAAAATTATAAATTCAGTCATATTTTGAGGGAGTTTTTTAAACAACAAATTTAGGCTTTTGTAACATTATGGACTGCTTCTCTTGGCTTATAATAAAGCAGTGCCATCTGTACAAAGGTTATTTTAAAAATCAGGAGTGACTGAGGGTAAGAGTCCATCAGCATTTCAACAGAGTGACCAGTGGCATTTTATGTTGTAGCTTTGGGTACTTTGTCGTGGATTCCCAGCTCTTCAGCCTGCTCGTGTTTGGGGCCCTCTGTTCTGTTGAAAGGTTCATTTGGGAAACCTGCCTATTTCATGCTGTGGCTGCTGTCTAGTTTGGGTGCAGAAGGAATGCGCATCATACCTCTTTTCAGGGCGGCCCAACCATTACTTATCACATTTTCCAAGCTCTGCACTTGTTGCCTCTATCAGATCATTCCTAATGCCATGATGACTTCTCACACAAATCTAAACCAGGGACCAACTTTAGTGGAAGTTATGCCATATTTGACTCTCTACTCAGTGCCTGCCTTATACATGTTAGGCAATGAATGAGTGAATGAATGCTGTCTATAAAACAAATGAGCTTAATTATGATCTCATTTTGACAACACCTAATCAAATGTAAAGTATAATCACTGTGTAACATATACTTTACTGAAACCATTCCCAGGGATTTTTTTTTCAGAAAAGTACTTACTAGTATAGGAAGTCACACAACTGGATTTGACCCTGATCTACTTTGTGACTGTGTGACTGTGAGCAAGTTACTTAGCTTTTCTGTGCATCAGTTTTGCCATTCGGTATCTGGGGATATGATGGTACCCTACTTAAAATTACAGTGAGTAAATAAGCAAAGGCATGTAAAGCTCCTGGCATTTGGTAATTCCTAAATAAATAGTGGTCTCTACTACTATTAAAATATTTACCACTCTACTTCTAATACTTTGATCGGTTTGGTGCACAGCAGTCAATGTGCTTGGACCTAGGTGGACCTTGTAGTTGTCGTTGAATAGATTCAATCCTCTTCAGGGTTGCTGGGCTTCCATGTGATTAATTGTGTACAAAGAATTTTGCTTCCCTCAGCCTGACCCAGGTCTGCTGCAAAATTAGATAGCCGTGAAGGTTTTCCCCAGAATAGGAAATCTGGTGGGCCAGAGAGAATCCCATGGCAGAGTGAAGGAAGAAGGGCTGCTTGTCTTGCACAAATTCTTGCTTTACTGTCTCTCAAACCCCTTGGTTTCATTTTCAAAACATTTTGGGAAAAACTTCTTGGTGAAAGAGTTGCTTCGTCACTTAAGGTAACTTGAGAGCAGGCCAGTTTCCGGTCTGTCTTTGTTGCCAGCTCTCTAGTTGAAAGGTTCTGCTTCATACCCGAAGGAGGCTTTGAACATCAGCTGTCTGGAACAATCTCGGGCCTTATCACTTATTTTAATGTTCCTTGCACAGGGTCATTCTTGGATGTGGTGCTCTGGGCAATCTCACCCCAGAATGCTTCCCTTCCTTTATTTAACCTCTGACCTGTGAAAACAAGAGTTAATCAAAAGTTCTAAGGTAGCTAAGAGGAAGGGGAAGTGTTTGGTTACAAATTAAATATGAACAAGTCATAAGTCATAAATCCCCAGTAGTGCCACCAGTTGTGTGTCTCAAGTTGCATATGGTACAGAGTGTTTGGGTTATAAATTCAAGTTCAGAGCTCTCTGATTGCTTGGGGGTAGGTGCGAGACTCATTTTATTTTGGCCTAAAACTCTGCCTCCTAAAACATTACTTTTATTGGACGAGCTTCATTCATATCCTACTTTATCTGTGTTCCCGTCTCTCCTTCTTCCTTTCTTTACCTGCCTGCCTACTTGTGTTGATTGGTGTGCTGTTCTGTGAATTGAGACAGAACTGCTTCCCTGAAAGAAGTTAAGCATATGGAAAAAGTTGCCAAGGAAAGGCATTGAAGCATAGAGCGTAAATGGGTTTAAGAGACAGCCAGACACTTTTATAGAGAGATTTGCGATTGAATGATATAACATTCAAGCAGAGATCTGGGGTGGAAATGAACTTAAATGAGTACTATTTGTGGAAAGCTGATGCCCTGTCTAATCTAGCATTTCCTTAATTGTCACCATAAGCATACATTTAAAGCTTTATACTTTAAATTAAAAAAGGCAACACAGTCTGTTTAAGAATCTAAGACATAGGCCATAGTTTTTCTAGAAAAGTTCTTAAAATATGCATTTAGGGTATAGCAGAGGCACTGGGTCTTGACACGAAACACTGGAAACTTAAAATACTCTTCTGCCGTGTTTGATTAAAACATTTTAAATTGAGCTATTTATATTTGTGTTTCTGAATATAACATGTACACTAATTCCTGAAGCAATAAAGAGCTGACACATGACTAGTGTCCCTGGAGCTGGCAAAGTAAGAAAACATGCTGAATTGTTGGGAGGCAGCCAGAGTTAGATTGCTCAGAACACTTTGAGCTGAGGGGCTTTTGGAGGCGAGCTTTCCTTTATCTTATCAAGCACTACAGTGAGAACCACAAGGTAAGAATTTTATATCCTAATCTCAGGATTGATCATTGTGCGTGATCATACAATGTATTGTTGAGAGCAAGTCAGACTTAGAAATCATGCTGGACTGGTTTTGTGTCTGATCTGTGGTTTTAGTAGCTGTGTCATCTTAGGGAAATTACTTCACTTCTCTAAGACTCAATTTTCTCATCTGTAAAATGGGATAATTCATCTCACAGAGTTATGAAGAGTAATACTTCAAAGCACCTAACACTTGATATACATAGTTTCCCCCCTTACTGCATTAGCTTCTCCTCCCCAGCCCTAAAATGAGATGAATATCAAATGGCATCCGACTGGGATCATTGATTTTTTGTTGTTGTTGTTTATTACTGCAAGTAGGACAGGGCTCCTCGTGTAGCCATTTCTTCCTTTTGTTGTGTGTTTTTTTTTTTCCAGTAGAGACAGTGTATTTCCCCAGCTTTGAAAGCTCCAGTAGGGTGGGCCTTAGTTAGAACCTCACTAACCCGTTACATTATATTACAGTAGTTATTTAAACCATGAAATAAGATACTCTGAATGGGGAAAGTCTTGCAAGTGTGTGAATACAGGAGTAGGCAGCTTCATAAACTCTCTTAGGAAAATGATGAAAGGCCTATGTGCTCACCCTGCCTGGACTCAATGGAAAATATCGAGAATTACACGGAATTGTCAGTGCAGGTGCTATTATTCCAAAGATCTCATGTTACCAATGCTTCACCAGTGATAACAAAAAAGTGCCTCTGTGCTTTCCTCCTGACCAATCTCCTTCAATCAAAGTAATACTGTCATAGAAAAGAAGATGACAAATCCACTCCCTAAAAGCAACAATTATTGAATACCCATCAAGAAAGAAAAGAGCCTTGTTTCCAAAATCAAATCCAAGGGTATGTTTGGGTAGATTTATATAAGCACATGTTTTATGGGAGTTTTTGGTGTTTTTTCATAATGCAGATTAATATTTTTACTCATTCAGTACATATAATATATTTTCCTGCATAGATATAATAGGTATCACAATGGGATGTTAATTATGGACATAAATCAGAGAGTCTTGAGCTTAACTAAATATCATAATCAATTTACAATTTGAGATTAGCTGCTGTGAGCAAAGCAGAATGCCCAGACTGGGTGAGACTGGCTTAGAGCTCCCAAAGAGGATTGCTTTTCTCTTATTGAGGTTCCTTTGACTTTTGATGTTATCAAAGAGTATGGTATTATCAGGGTGAAACAAATCATGCTCAGTTCCAGGCACTGTGATAGGTGTGTTTACATATGTTTCAGCCTCAAAAGAACCACGTAAGGGTAGATATTATATCCCCATTTCACATATAGGGAAGGAAGAACATGGCTCAGGCCACAGCCAGTAAGTAACAGAGCTGGTACTCAAACCCAGGTGAGTCTCCTGACTTTGCAGTCGGTGTAAAGTTGATCAGTGAGGTGTCACTTCCTCTTGGAATACTTTCCAGAACCTCTTCTCTGTTCCCTTTGTGAACCTCTATCTAAGCACTGACCCAGTGCTGCAGACATTAGCTGCCAGTGTGTCTGCTTCCCTCTTTAGACTGTGAGCTCCCCAGATACTGAGACATGGGCCTTATTCCCCCATGTACCTAGCAGAGGGCCAGGCATGTACTGGTGGGTCTTAATAAGCATGGGAAAATTTGTGGGTAGATGCCATTGATGGAACATTTGAAAAATGATTGATTTAAAAACATCATTTTGGACTGGAAACATCTTCTCAGTTTTAAATTCTGTAGAAATGTTCGTTGAAGCTAAATGTGGTTGTCTCAGGAAGGTGAGGTGTGCTTCTCCCTTAGGGAGGAACCACATATAACCTTGGTGCTAAAGTTATGGTTTGAGAATCGTAGACCAGCACACATGAGTGATTTCTGTTGCGCTTAAAGGTGGGAATGCTTGTTGACTGAGTGTAATAGGGGAGAAGATATGTCTTATAGAAGGCAGTGCAGTTGGGCTCTAGGGTCTTTCCTCCTTCCCACCTCGAGTTAGGAGGGAGAGGGAAAGGAATGAGAAGTATAGGAGTGGGAGAGCTCATGTGAAAGCTCTTCTCTTTAGTGAGTTTGGAGAGAAGAGTATCTTGTGAAGAGAGGGACAGAAGAGGAACAATGTTTGGGGCAGACTGGAGGAGGTGGATAACAGGAGGCTTGTTGCACTACAGATTAGAGGATTCTTGAACAATTTTAAGGGTTCACATGTGCTTGAAAAATTAGGTTTTCATATGACTGTAATCAGCCTGGTTTTGTGAAGTTTTTCCATAGCAATTGAAATGGGAACGAAAAGAGTAGATGGTGGGGTTTACTTGTGTTGGGGAGATGGGCAAGGGACAAGAAATCTTGTTTGTAAGTATTCTTTGATCTACTTTGAATAATCACTTGCTCTATACTCATTATCCCAGACTCCAGTAGGACATTGGCAGGAATTGTTTTTTAAAAACTGGGTCATTTTCCAAACCCAAATGCTGCCTGCTCAATTTGGATCCCCACCTCCATCTAGAGTTGGTTGACTGTTACTCTATAGCTCTAGTGGTAATTAATGGCCTTAATAGAACCTATAGAGATGAGTTATATCTATCAAGGGAAGCTACGATTTATTGAATGTCTCACATGTGCCAGGAATAATTAGGGGTTAAACAGTCAATACACAGTCACCATCCTTGCTCTCATGGAGTTGACACCAATGGAGAAGACAGACAAACAAGCATGTATTACAAACGATGGGGAGTTTTAATGTAGAGTAAGCCCAGGAGGTCTTCATATTCTGGGAATAAAATGCATCTATTTAATTGGGGACCAAAAGTTCACAGTAAAAATGAGGAAAAGGTTAGGATTTTATCTAGAAAAAGTGTAAAAAAGTATAAATTTACCTCAACAAACTCTGTCTCTTAATTCCAACAATGCATTAATTCTTACAAAGAATGATGCATCAAGTATTGCGGGGGAGAGGAGGTTATAATTTTTCTGACTTAATAACACTTCATAGTTGACTTTCACAGCATAATCATAAAAAGAGTCATTTTTTTCCTAAAGTATTTGAGGACTTCAGTTTCCCAAAGGTCTCTTTTACCCTTTGATATTGAAATCATTTTCTTTTGATGTGACTGTTGTGTTACTATCCTTGTTTTTCTTGATTTTTCTCTTTATGTCTTGTTAAGTGGTCTAATACAGCCAGGTCTTCATTTGTCGGTGACTTTGCCTCAACTCTGAGCAGGTATCCGGCATGTCCAACATGGGCTTCGTAAAATCCAGTCTCCTTTGCAAGAGTTGTAGTTTTATAGCAAATTTGCATTTTATTATAGATGTTTCACTAAGATACAGACAGAGGAGCAGGGATAGATTGTTGGTGAAACTGGAAGGGTGGAGAAGGGGACGTATTGTCTGGAAACTGGAAGGGTAGAGAAGGGTCGTGTTGTCTGAAGCAGCCACATTGTTGGTGAGTATTTTCCTCTTGTAACAGCTTCTGTTTTCCTGCCCATTCTGGTTGACCGCATGGTATGAGGAATTCCTGTAGAGTGCTGGAGGAGCCTCTGATCCAGACACCAGGAATCAAAGAGAGCTTCCCAAAGCTGAGACTGCCAAGGTGGTCAGGCAGGGAGGGACAGGAAGAGTGTTCTGGATTGGTGGCTCTCATGTCCATCGGGTACATTAGCAGGTGGTGCATATCTTTTCATAGAGGAGGAAACTGAGTTTTGGGAAGACTGCTTTCCCGAGGTGTCACATCTAGAAAGGAACAGAACTGAGATTCAAACTCGGGGTTACCAGACTCAAGCCTGTGTCCTCCCCAGCATATGCCATGCTGCTCTGCTTTTTAACATTGGGGGAGGAGATTGATATATGTATATATTTTTTTAATAGGGAGGCTTTAAATACTGAGTGCCGAACAGTCTTAACCAAGGGATGCTTTGCCATTGGATACATGTTGGCAAAATCTCCTGACAGAAAGAAAGGGATACCTCTCCTCAAGTATCCAAGATAGAATATCAGGAGCTCCTCAGACAGTAGAAAGTCACCAAAAAAAAAAACCCTGAAAGCCTGTGTCATGTTACTTTTCTTAAACTCATCAGTCCCAACATGAATAGAAGCAGCTCTGCCACAAGTCTTCCCCAGGGAGGCACTGCTTCATTGTATCATCTATTCTAATGGTGCCTGAGTGTTACATCCTAATATTTTATTGTAAATTACTTTTACTTTGATTTCTCTTTTATAGGAGAGCCAGAGCATTATTTTGGTTTTGTGAATGACTAGATTACATTAAGATTTTGTTTTTAGGAGAGCAAAGTCTATGCTGATTCTGATAAGGCTGAAATCCACTGGGCTCTGCTGAGGTCAAGATGAGGGGAAAGAATTACTTCCCACCTGATTCTAAAGCCATTGCTCATGCACTTTCTCCTGCCTGTCATGCAGATTTTGTCAGTGGGATCCCCTCCTCACCGACTTTTGTGTCCTGTTGATATGTCCCGATCATGTGTTGAGCACTGCTATTTTTTTTTTTTCTAACCCAGCACAGCATTTCCAAGCCCCAGCCCTAGAATCAGACATTTTTTTCCAAAGAGCCCAGGTTCCTATTACTGGAGAATAGTATTTAAAAACTAATATCTGGTCACTAAGTGTGCTCATTATAATTGGGATATCTCTGCTTCCAGGCCTTCTCAGTGGCTAAAACTAGAGAATATATGTATGTACATAGATTTCTATTTCTATTTATTTTATCAGTCTTTACTACCTATCTGCAGAACATCATGATTCCCCATAGGTACACTCAGTTCCAGTATGAACCCATGGGGTTCATTCCCATTCTTTCCCTAACTGGATTTGTAACTCTCTTCTGATAGTAAGACACCTGCTTCCCGTTATATATTTACCTGCTTGGTCAGTCTTGATCTGTTCCCGATTTGTAACCAGTCCTCTGCTGCAGCCCCCTTCCCACACAGCGCCACCCTCCTCACGCTGTTTTTACAGTAGCATGTGCTACTGTTTGGACTGTGGCACCTTAGGCAGAGCTGCTGCTGCCCCTTCCTATCATGGACAGCATTCTCAACCACATGGACTCTGCCTCGCCGGGCCCCACCCCTTTTGTGGAAGCCCTCCCACCCCTGAGGCTCTGACATCCCACATCGAACTGCCTTCCAGATGCTCTTTGTACTCTTCTGGGTTCTGATACCATTGCTGGTCAGTCCCTCCGCTCTACATAGATGCTTTATCCCATGCCAGGCCTAACCCTCGTTGCCCCCTTGAGTCATGAAACTCCAAGTCAGGCCTCCCCCATGGAGACTCCCTCCTTATTCTGCTTGGACACTGACTTTCCCTTACCAGGCCTCTCACTCTGCTTGGGCCCCAGCACACCATGCTGGATCACCCCTCAATGGGACACCCTTCTCCTCCCACTTGGACTCTAACACCAGGTTGCCCCTCCGGGAAGGCAACCTCCTCTTTTCACCTGAGTCTGACGTCCTGCTGTGGACCATCATTCTCCCAGGTGGTTGCTACCTTCCTCAACTTGGTCAGCCTCTCCTACCATCCCTGCCCCCTGCTCTCTTCCATACCTACCCTGCCTGGTCCCATCTCATGGCTTTGAACTGAACTAGTAGAAAGAGGAGTCAGAGAGCTCTTAAAAGTTTTTAATGGTTTTCTGTTTTAATACTTAAAGAAGTGGAATCCCTTTATATTCACGCTGAACTTACACAAGGCCAGTCATCCATGTGTACACAAACTCACCAGTTGGAGTGATTATTATCCCAAGTGGAGTGAGATTAGAAAAGGGATTCCTCTGCTCTCAGTTCAGCTCAAGAGCCAGCAGCTCACCTGGTCAACAGATTTAGATGCAGGATGCTGTCATTCAGCCTGACCCCACAACTCAGGCTAACTGCTTTGTGTTTACACAGACCATGTCCGCCATATTTGGAGGGTAATTTAAGGACTTTTTCAGGATGATTTTGACTATGGGCTGTTGCTACCATAAGTGCTGTCTTTAGAACCTGCCCTTGCCCTCCTTACAAGGGCCAGTGGGACTCCAGATTGGGAAGGCAGTGGGTGGAGGAAACTTCTCAAGTTTAAAACTTTTGACTACCTTACATGAAACACAAGCCTCTCCATTTGACTCTCAGGCCTGGGAGTGAGGGCAGAGCCTGGGACAGAGTTACCCGAACCACAGTGGGTGAGAAGGGAGAGAAGCCTGGATCCAGGCAGGTGCTTCGGGAGCAGGCTGTTCCCTTTCGCTTTTCTCTGTCTTCTGATTGGGTCATGATGATGCTCCATGATCATCTTCTACATCAGTCCAAAAACCTAAACTAAGTAAAGCACTTGGGAAAGGCTTCCAGCTCCTTCCACCCAAACTGTCACTCTGTTGTGGGTGTGTGTCTCTTTCTGATGAGGACCATAGCTTTCTTGAGTGCAGGACCCTTTGTGCCACAGCCTGGGACAGAGCCCTCCACGGTGGGGGACTCAAGCCGTCACACAAAGGCAGCAGGCAGAGGCAGACCACAGATGGTCGCACCCCATTAGATGTCCAAGGTGGTGCAGTGTACTAGGGTGTTTGTTTCTGTCTTTGGACTGGGAAGGATTGTTTATTCAACGATGACAGACACACGCAGACTGGAGTGCAGGGTCCCTGCAGCCTCACCTGCAGCCTGGCAGACCGCGCAAGCTGTTGTGGCGGCTCTAATGAAGCAGGACAGGAAACGCCGCTGGATAGAGCTCCGCTGTGAACCCTGGCCTCTCAACAGGGGAAAACAGGGGCCCTTTGAAGAAGAAGACAGCTGGGTTTTGGTTTCAAAACCTTAACACTGCCATCGCTAGATATTCATCTGTCAGTGCACAAGGGACAACATGTGGGGAACAGTTGTGTCCAGTCAGGCCAAAGAGAGAAAGAAATGGGTGATTTCCAGGATAACTGCAAAACTTCTTGTGGCCAGTGGTTCTGCTTAGCATAGCCAAAAAGAATTGATTTGGTAAGGCTGAGGCTGAGTATGAGAACCAGGGTGCCGTCTATAGTGGGCTAGGAACTCCTTCCCACTTCATCTCCTTCATCCTCAAAGCAGGTGACAACGTGGAGGCTGGAGCTTCTGTGCCCAAGCCACATTGGTCAGTTGAACCTAGTCATCCAAAACTACTTCGATGGATACTGTAGTCCTAAACTGTCAGAGCACCCAGCCTGCCCCATATCACATCACCAAATATTTCTAAAATGATTCAGTTTTTCTCTTTTTTACTTGAAGTCACAATTTTCTTGCAAGAATCTGTTTCCCCTTCTTGCCTTTTCCCCCCTTCCTCCTGACTTTCTGGATTTAACTAGTGGTATTTTGCTTTCAGGAAAAAAAAATTTAATTTCCTAAATTTCCAGTGGCTGGGTTTAACTAGTGGTATTTTGCTTTCAGGAAAAAAAAATTCTAATCCTTGGTCGAATTTGTTTACCAAGAGTCATCTAATCTGTGCAAGAGTTTTCTTCTGAGGGGATTTCTTGTTCATACTATAATGGCTTTTAACTCAGCCGAGGTTTATTTAACAGAATAGGAAAGGAGAAACTTATCTGCTCCCTAATCCCTCTTGAATGTTTACATTACACTGCCAAAGGAAATGCTGTGCAAAGTGGCAGCAGTCATTTGCTGTGTAATAGTCAATATGCAGCTGCCAGGGCTGACTGAAACATATTAACATAAGTGATAATACTGTCATAGAAGTGAAAAGTTAAGTTGCTTATCAGTATATTTTGATAAGCTACTTAAATTTTACAGTAGCATGTGCTGGCTTTAGACAGACGTTACTGACAGAGGACTGTGCACTTTATCTGTTCTCTTTGTTGCCTCTCACTTCATTTATTACCCTCAGTGGCGCAGCCGGTAATCTGTACAGGGCGCTGATTCTCCTCTCCCTGGCAGAATATCACATCTGTGCGCTACCTCGTGTCCATCTCTGTCGGTAATGGACTCTGTTAGCGCAGCAGGGCAGACACGACCAGGCCGGCAAGCGCTTGGTACGACCTTCTTCTCGCTTGCTGTTAGATGTAGCTTCGCAAAATTTCCTTATAGAGAACAAAGCCATTGAAAGTAAGTGGCAAAACTGCTTGGGGGTGTGGATACTTTTCAACAATTCCATAGGATGCATGCGCCCTTGCTGTCAGTCTTTGGTTTTATTTGCTCAGTAAACGCTGAGCACTGACGGTGTGCCAGGTGCCGTTCTTGGCAGTGGAAAGACAAAGTGAAGAAAGATAGGCCCCTTCCTCTCTGTTTGCATGTGGTCTGTTAAGAAAACAGACATGCCATTGAGAACTGCATCGTGTGGGGAATGTTCTGACAGCAGCATTCTCATGACCAGGGCAGCACAGAAAAGAGAGAATTAGGGCACATGAAGTGGGGATGGGGAGGAGGTGGGGGACCGTTAGGAGGATGAGTAGAAATCGGCTAGACTAGACCACAGAGGTTGGGGAGAAAAGGGCCCAGTGTATGTAAGCCCAGGCAGTCTCAAAGATGCCAGGTTGTTCCCGGAGTGACAGGAGTGAGGGGAGCATATCTATGGGGAAGTAGAGAGAGGACAGCCGGAGAAGTGAGCAAGGGCCTGGCAGTGAAGAGCCCCAAAAGTCCATCCTGACAAATATGGACTGGATCCTGGAGTGATGGGCATCATTGCAGGAATTAAGTACAATGCATGATGGAGATTTGCATCTCAGAAAAACCATTCTAAGAGCCATGGCCAGGTGGCTCACACCTATAATCCCAGCAATTTGGGAGGCCGAGGCAGGCAGATCACCTGAGGTCAGGAGTTCGAGATCAGCCTAGCCAGTATAGTGAAATCCCATCTCTATTAAAAATACAAAAATTATCCAGGCATGGTGGTGCACACATGTAGTCCCAGCTACTTGGGAGGCTGAGGCAGGAGAATCACTTGAACCTGGGAGGCAGGGGTTGCAGTGAGCCAAGATCATGCCACTGTATTCCAGCCTGGATGACAGAGTGAGACTCCACCTCAAAAAAACAAAACAAAAAAAAACAAACCGCACAGAGTGGACCACAGGACTGAGATCAGCAGCCAGGCTGCTCTGAGTGAAGGGGAGCAATGGCCAGGATCTGGTGGAGGGCAGTAGGGATGGGGAAGTGGAACTCATCTTGAAGTGGATAGAGAGATGGTGAGTGATGGGCAGAATGTCTGTTGCAGCAACATGGATGGCTTTGGGCTCATGGGGACTTTGGGACCCTTTGCAGATGCCTGCAGTGGGAATGCTGTGTGTGTATCAGTGTGTGTGTGTGTGTGTGTATGTGTATCAGTGTGTGTGTCTGTGTCTGTCCCATCATGAAAAACTGAATAGAAGATTTCCTGGCAAGGGTGGGTGTGCTGAGAGAGGCTAGGGGACTACTCAGAGTTGGTGCCTGATTGTGGAGTCTGCTTTGAATTTCTTTTCTGTGAACTGTTCTAGCTCTGAGGCATGGGAATAATTTATAATGGACATTCAATCCTCTGCCTTACACAGGCAAGTTTTTAAACTCTCAGAAATAATTAGCATTTCACCAGTCTGTGTTTCCACCAGTCTGTGACAGGAGGACTCTTCAGGATGTAGAGCAAAACTGAAATGTATTAGTCTTGAATTAGATCCTGGTTAAAGTTTTTGACCTGCATACTAATATGTCATGTGTTTCCTCTTCTTCCTCCAGCTATCTCCCCTGGTTCGAGGTATTTTATAAGCTGCTTAACATCCTGGCAGATTATACGACAAAAAGACAGGTATTTGCTTATTTAAAATAATTCTTTTTAACAAATAAGCTTTAATTTTATGATGAAAAGTAAAACATGCCTTATATTTTACCAAAAAAGTGATGCATGCCCATTATAGAAAGTTTGGGAAATTCAGAAAATAATAGGAAGGAAAAGAAAATCACTTTTAATTTGCCCCTACTCTCTTCCCTAAAATAAATATCGCTAGCATTTTGGGTTGTTTTCTTTTTTAAGTTTTTCTTTGCATTAAATAAATGATAAAGAGACCCTTAACATTCACAAAGTTAATGTTCACAATTTCTAATATTCCCAAGCAGCCCGGAAAGTTTGTGACATGTATTAAATTAGCTGAGGCACATATTTGAATTGCTTATGTCATGCTGCAAATCTGGGCTTTGCAAGTAAAACACTTAACTGGCAAGTGACCTACCCAGTTGTCCTGAGTTCCCGTTGCAATAAAGCTTTGTGGTGCTTTTACAATAACTTTTGTAGGGGTCTGAAAATTACGTTAAAAATTCATCTGTACCTTGCTGTACTTTTGGAAGAAGTGGTAAGGTAAGGTATCTTCCATGGATGTCAAAGGCCAATTGGACCTTTATGTAGATTTTTGTAGCCCACATTTTCAGATACCATTATAACGAGCGTGCCTCCCACACTGTTAAAAATGTTATAAATATTTTTCATGGCTGCATACCATTTTATCATGTACCTTGATTTACTGAAGAATTTCCTATTATTGGGAATTGTTAATTGTTTGGGATTTTTCTACTGTTATGAGAAGTGTAACCATTCACATCTATGAGAGTAAAGCATTTTCTTCATTTTGGATTGTTTCCTTAAAAGGAGAATCCCAGATGGGCCATTGTAAGGTCAGTGGACATAAACATTTTTAAAACATTTGCCAAACTGCTTTGCAAAAGAATTCTGCTGTTTTCTTAAAGGATACCCTTTACCAGCAATGTAAGAGAGTGCCTAGGTCATGATACTCTCTCATCAGTACCATTTGTTGAATTCATTGTTTGACAAGTAAAAAAGTCTCATTGTTTTAATTGCATTTCTTTGATTGTTAATGAGTTGAATATTTGTCTATATATCTAATGTCTTATATTTTCCTTTTGTATATGACCTAAGATTTTAATTAAAGTGATCAATTATTATTAAATGTTAAGGAAAGATTTCCCTTAATTTTTTTCTGTTGAATGTTCTGAGCAATTTGAGTGTTAGTTCTGAGAAATGATCCATGAAAAGGGTACCAGTTCAGTCACACTGGGGTCCAGGGGAGGGAAAGCTGTGTTTCATTTCTATCTCCTTAAGATTCATTTAATGTAAGCTGTACGAAGTCCTGCATTGGAGAAACCTGGGTCACCTGTGCTTCCCATCTTGTTTTGCCCGAAACCCCTTTAATTTTGTGATAAATCTTAGCATTCTGAGATAGCAGTGTTTCCTGGAACACACTTTGGGAAATGCCGTTTTGGAGGAAAGGGGGAAATTGTGTGTATAATGACTAAATCATTTTTTTAGAGACAGATTTACTCACTGGCAAATGTATTCCGGAGGTCACAGTAAATGGAAAGAATAACTAATAGAAATGGCTTCCTTGATCACTACACTCACTGTGAAAAGAAGCTTAGATGTCAGGGGATTCTGTCATAAAAGAAGTGGATTACTCTTTGATGAATGAGTTAGGAGGTCACCTTGGGTCTGTTCATCGATTTCTGATTCACAGTTACTTTTAGTCAGACATTCCGGTTTTCACTCAAGTTTGAAAGGTGTCTTTAATAAATAGAATTGTGTAATATGTGGGCTCTTAACAGGTTTGAATTGGAGATTGACTCACATTTTTTTCCCTCCATATGTTCCAGTCCAAAAAAAAGAGAAAAAACTCAGTCAAACAAAGAACTTAGTACACTTTTTAAAACATGTGATTCAGGAAAGATTATAAAAGGGTAGGTACAACCTACACATATGGGAAATGGATTATTACCCTGTAAAATTGGTGAACCTTTCCCCTGGGCCATTGCTCCAGCAGGACTCTGCCTCTTGGGATGTCAGAGGCTGAGATCAGTAATATGTTTTAGTTGGAATCTATTTCTCTTGAACCCAGGACTCTTTTTTCCCCCTTTAGTTAAAAGAATTTGACACAGATGATAGGAAATCTGCCTACAACTGGCTTAATTGTTGGCAAGATTTTAGTCACCAGATTAGAACAGGAAGAGAGTTTTTATTTAAAGAAACAGAATCTACCTCCTGCACCAGGGCTGAAACCTTCCCTTATCCAAAAGTCATTGGGAAGGTTGGGAAGCAAGATAGGCTTCTATTTTCTCTCTCTCTCTCTCTCTCTCTCTCTCTCTGTGTGAGAGAGAGACAGACAGACAGAGACAGAGAGATTGTGATGGCTAACCATGGGGTGTGGGAGACCAAGGTGTGGGTAACTGGGGTATCCGTTTGGGCCATGGACCCATCATGCTCATCAGACCTTGAATGGCCACCCTTGTGGAAGGGATGGCAGGGCAAGGGGGGGGGGGGTGTCTGAGCCAGGGAGCAGGGTGTTGGAGCCTGAGGGAGAGAAAGATGTTTATGTGGGAGCATGGTGGTAGAGGCTCAGCATGGGATGTCAGAACTCAAGTAGGGTCCAGAAGAATCCATGTGAGAAGGGAGGCAGTAGCTGTGGCCCAGTGCTGGTATATTGGATCCTGAGGTAAGGAAGGCATTTGTGTGAGGGGTTGGACAGTAGAGACCCAGCCCTAGATGTCTGTGTCGGGGAGAGGAGGGAGGGCGTCTGGGTAGGGAAGGAGGCAGGGATGGCAATAGAAGAGTGGTTCCATACAAATAACCAAATATAAAAAGAAAATACAGGCAAGTTTTTTCACTCTTGTAGGATGATGTCACAGATATGTAGAGGGAGAAAACTAGAATAATTTTTATGTTGGATTGGAATAGGAGCCATTGGTATGAACCCATGGTTTTCAATATTGGAAGATGGATATGGAAATAAATAGATATGTGAAGTGCCTATTGTGGTTCCATGTGTGTATTATATATTATCTGGCTCCACTAACTGAAAGGGCCTGGCATAAGCAATACTAAGGAGCAGTGAGCACACGTGGTGCCCAGATCTTGGTTTCTAAATACCATTGTCCACTAAAAGAAACCAGGACTCATTGAAGAAATAACCTGATTCTGGGGCTGAGGCTGGGAAAGTATAAGATGAACCTGAAATATCTTTTGTGCCAAAAAGTAAGGAATTGCTAAAAACATGATGGGAACATGTCAGAAGGGCACAAAAGCAGTAAGAGGACTCCCACTAGTCATATCTGGAACAAATTGAATATAAAAACGAATTAGGATAGTAAAGGATTATAGTACACTGAATAAAACAGGAAACCATGGACCCATGGTAATAAAAATAAGTAAATGGATACATTGAAAGTTTGAGGAATGGGATATTTACATAAAGTGTCAATCCACAAAATGGTTATCTACTGCAAAGAGAAAGAGTAATGTTACTTTAGAGATATCAAATGAATTAATCAGTTGATGAAAGCAAACATCATGAGTAAAGGGACATTGAAATCAGACTTTAGACAAAACATTAGACAACTGAAAGTTATTCTACAAAATGAGTGGTCTCATTGTCAAGGCTGTACAAATCTAGAAAAGACTGAGGAACTGTTCCAGACTAAGGATGAGTAGAGTTGCAACTACTAACTGCAACATGTGATTCTGAAGTGGATTGTTTGCTGTCAAGGATATTATTGGCACAGGTGGCAAAACTTGAGGATGAGGTGGTAATTCTGCATCTCAGTGTTAATTTCCTCTTTATTATGATTCTCTTAGTTTGTTTTCTGCTGCTATAACAGAATACCACAAACTGGGTAATTTATAAAGAAAAGACGTATATTTGGCTCACAGTTCTGGAGGCTGGAAAGTCCAAGAGCCTGGTGCTGGCATCTGGTGAGGACCTTCTTGCTGGGTCATAACATGCAGCCCTCAAGACAAGAGACACAAGATGGGGGCCAAATTTATCCTTTATCAGAAGCCCACTCTCACAATAATGGCATTAATTCATGACGTAATCACGTCTTAAGTGTCCTGCCTCTTAATACTGTTACAATGATAATTGTCAGCACATGAACTTTTGGGGGAAACATTCAAACCACAGCAATGATTAATTGTGGTGATTTAGGAGAATGCCCTTGTTTGTATCTATGGATGGTGGGGCATAATCTTGGCAGCTTATTCTCAAATAGGTCAGGAAATAATAAAAGTTTTTTTTTTTTTAACAGTTTCTACAACTGTTCAGTAAGTTTGAGATTGTTTCAGAGCAAAACTAAGCACATGCACACACACACACACACACACACACACACACACACACACACACACACGTTCATCTCTCTCCTCTCTTAGAAGCTTGTTTGATTTGTCAGAGCTCAGACTGAAACAAGCTTGTAGTCTGGGTACATCTTCTTTTTCCTCTCCTTAAATTCACTACTTAAAGAAAGCTGTAGTGAAGCTAGGAGGGCTCTGGAGCCTGCATTTCACCCCTTAGCTGTGCAACTTGCTAATGGGCTGATTTGAGATGAGTTGCTTCACCTTTTGGAGGCTCAGTTTTCACATTGTTGAAGTGGGTAGTTGGGAGGATCAAATAGAGGATGAATAGATACAAATATATACTTATCAGTATTATATTAGCACAAATAATTCCACAGGGTGGGAAAAATAGCATTTGGATAATTCTGTGAGCAGTATTCTTTTGAGCATTTTAGAGGCGAATCCATTTTCAATCAAATAATTTGTATTGCTTTGTATGTCATTATGTTGCTCAATTTCACGAATTAGAATGCATAGCCACCATCCTATATTGCATGCTGTTGTACTTAGTTCATTTCTAACTTTCCATAATTGGAGGCTGCCATGTGTACCCAGTGAACACTCAATAAAATTAATTGAGGGTAATGATGATGAAGACAAGATCTATAGTGTCATCGTTATTTCTCCAACCACCCCCGCCCTGTAAGCTAGGATTGTTTGCATTTAAAAGTTGTTGCTATGGAGTTTAGGGGATAGATTTGCTGAGAGCTTATGGTATATGATCCATAAAAGGCGGTCATGGTAGGTGTCTCACTGAGTAGAAAATGTCAAACTTGGTGTAGGAGGATCTATTTGGCTCTTATGTTTGAGGCATACGCAGTGTCTTTTGTCAAACCCTATGTGAATATCAAACCTATTTCTGTACTGGGGCCAGCATCTCCCCAACCCCCTCAGTCATGTGTGCCCAGACCTCCCTGCAGGTATCTTACTAAGGGCTGAGCCTTGCTTTTGTTACTTAGGCCTTTTATTTCTTTCAGGAAAATCAGTGGAATGAGCTTCTTGAAACTCTGCACAAACTTCCCATCCCTGACCCAGGAGTGTCTGTTCATCTCAGCGTGGTAAGTGGGGCAGAGTATTAGCCATCACTGAGAACCCGTTGCATTATTGACAGTAAGAAGGAGGTAGCTGAACAGGATTGTATTTTGTCACCTTTACCTACCCTACCCCTACCCCCAAATACTCTGAGACCTCTGAGCTCAAGATAGGCCAGGGAGCTGAATTTCTTCCTTTCTGTGAGATTCTATAAGAAACAGACATGTCCTAAATGTCCCTAGGCTCCTCCGTAGACATCATGCCATCACCAGCATCTCTTGGATCACAGATGCTGGGCTGAAATAGGACACCTGGCTCTGCCTGCTTCTTCAGTCCCTGTCCCAGCCTCTCTGTATCATCCTTGCCCTTCAGCACTGCTGTGCGTGTCCCTTTGCTGAAGCCCATCCTGCACCCTCAGCTTTCAACATTTCCTCTCCGCTGTTTGCCAGGGTAACACATATTCATCCTTCAGAACTCAACTCTGATTTTATTTCCAGAGAAATCCTCCCTTGATACTTCATAGGTTTTGCCAAGTTTACCTCCTTCCCCCCAAGCATCTTGCATACTTTGTGGTACTTAGTTACACCCTATTGGCATGCTTCCTTTTCCTGTCCCCCTCACTGGACTTTGTGTCCCTTGAGGACAGAGAGGGAGAGTGCTTAGTGTTGTTCCTGGCCTACAGTAATAGTTTCTTTGAATGCCTATAAATATATGCTGCTACTACATGTTCTGCACTGTGCTCTGAAATACCAATTGGGAGATTTCCATCCTAGTCATTGTCTTGCCAATGACCTGAGTGACCTTAATCAGGACCTTTAACCTTGTGGGCTTCAATTTCCTCATCTGTCAGATAAGGCATCAGAAGAGGTGTAGGAGATCTTTTCCATATTTTGGTTCCAGGATTCTCTAATTCCCTAGGTCAAACCCTCAAGCCCTTGTCACTACCTTCATCAGAATTCTCAAATGGATATACTTTGACCAAGTATTGATTATTATCCAGGGGCTATTTCCCTTATGTCATGGGGCCTGAGAATTTTAAGAGTTTTATCTTTCATCTTCATTAGAACCAGATACAGTGTTGGTATTCAGTGGTGGAAAGGTATCTCCTCTCCTAAAGAAAATTAATATCCCTTACAGGTTTTTTCAGAATGATGATAAAATTGAAAGCAGTGTTACTACCAGTAGTTAATAATAGGTCTACTCTTTTAATAAGTTCCTAACTTATACTAAATATGTATCTCTAATATTCAAAACAAGTCTACAAAATAGATATTAACATTCCCATTTCATGGATGAGATTTCAAGAGGAAAAAATACTTGCCCTTCCAAGGTCGTGTGGTTAATAAGAGATAAGACTTGAGTTTTCAAAGCCAGGGCTAACTTCAAGCCTATGTTCTTCCCACTGTGCCATTCATGTGGAAGAAGAGGGAGAGAAGGAAGGAAGAAAGAAAAAAATGAATTTACAGAGACTTTTGCCCATTTTAATAGAGCATAGGAAAGAAAGAAACCTTGTTACAAAAATCTCGTACGGCAGGGGAGACCATCTGGAAAAGATGACCAAATGAGCTTTAAACCTGCCCCAGTCCTTGCTGTATAGCTAAGCAACCCTGCCTTTGTCTCTGTCCTTTTTCCTAAGCAGCTTGATCTCACCACTTCCGTCCATAATGACATCCGACAGGTAGCTGTGGAGTAGCCTGGCTGGGTCACCAGCTGCTGGGGAGGAAGGTCCACTCCTTCCTAAGAACGGCTGCTCAGGCAGTGTGCATGCCAGGCCTCAAGGACAAGCCATCTCAGGGGCAGCAGGAACTGCTGGGGTGGCGCAGCTGTTTCATGCCAGTGGTTTCTAGGAATGTTTCTGACCTCCCCTGGTCCCCAGCATTTCATGGGCAATGGAGCAAGACAGAATCTCAAAGGACAGCCTGGGGACTACTTGGTTTTGGAATTGTGTTGGCTCACTATTTACTATCAATTGCATCTATAAAGGCAGATATTTTTTTCTTTCCTTTTCACTGGGAATTCCTCTCTCCATATTGCATTTCTGATTTTGAAGGGCCACTCTCATCTCGGTTATACACTGCAAGAGTGTATTTTTATGTTTCTTATATGAGTGATGATAAAAATAGTAATATGAACTAGCAGTTCAGGGCAATAATAATTTTATATTAAAATACCATTTATTGAATGGTAGGCATTCATATATATAACATTTATTCTTCACAACAGTTTTGAAGTAGATAATATTCCCATTTACAGATTCAAAAACAGGTTCTGTGCTATTAAGTGAATTTGCTGAGCTACATAATCACCACATGGCCATTTGTTACTGAACTAAACTTCTAGCCCTTTGGTGTAGAAGTTGGTATCTCATGAAGTCATATTTGAACCTTGCATTTTACTTTTCCTGTTTTAATCCTCGTTGTTGAATTAATCACTTACTAGTTTCCATGCTACACCATCTCTACTGAAATACTTCATAGGTAGTATTTTGATATACACACAGATTTTGGAATAATGCATTGAAGAAGGCTTTTTTAAAGTTATCTATTTTATACTTTTTATTTTTTACTTTTTTATTTGTTTAAATCCCTTTAGCTGTCATCTGCACATAAAAAGCACAGGTATAACAGTCTGTCGTGGTGGAAAGAGCACAACTCTAATTACACAGATTTAGTTTTGGTCCATATTCTGCCACACACTAGCTGTGTGACCTTTGACTGACTACTTGACCTCTGTGAGCATTAATTTACCCATTTGTAATATGGAGATAATATCTATCTCAAAATTTGTTATGGGAATTAGAGATAACATTTACAGAGTACTAGACATAATGCCTTTCATGTAGCAGGTATTCAACAAATATCTGTTGAATATTGGACAAGTACCTTATACTATTATTGTTGTCATCATCATCATTATGATTGTCCCCAGGGCCTTTCATTTCATAAAGCCTATACAACTCATTCTTCTAGACACCTACCTATTTTGCAATCACCCAAGAGTGGGGGTTGGGGTGGACAACTTCTTGAAATGTCACTTGGGGGTCCAGGTTTGAACTTAGGCCATGGCTAAGCTGACCTTCTCTGCATGTGACTTTTCCTGGCCTTTGCACAATCCCATCTTTAATTGGCCGGCACCAAGCTCTTTCCGTTCCTGCTTGCCATTGTCTTCTGAGTCTTTAATAGCAAAGGGTGTCATCAGTTCAGCCTGTTGTCATTTAACTCAGGGATGCATGCTTGTTACATATGGAGATGCCTCATTGGAAGTTCTTTGAAGAGGTCAAGTTTTCAACTCCACTGAGTCTCCAGTCAGGAGGCTTATGATGGAGTGGGCTTCGGGGGCAGAATTTCTCTACTCTTAGTCATCTGCAATGGTCTCAGTTCCAGTGCTCCAGCAACTGGAGCTCTTCCGAGCATTACTTAGGCCTTTGGGGCAGATTTTGGTCACATTTTGTAGATGAATATAATCTCAGATGCTGAAATGAGATGACAGGTTTGGTTGGTAAAAATCATCGCTGAGTGAATCTGGTGATATTTAGTTCCTAGAATACACTTGCCTTACTGAACGATAAATTATGAAACCAATGCCTTTCATGTGTTTAGCCATTTAACTTTTTTTTTTTTTTTTTTTTTTTTAGTAGAGATGGGGTTTCACCGTGTTAGCCAGGATGGCATTTAACTTCTTTGAACTATTTATTTATTTATTTATTTAGAGACAGAGTTTCATTCTTGTCACCCAAGATGGAGTGCAGTGGTGCAATCTCGGCTCACTGCAAGCTCCGCCTCCCAGATTCATGCCATTCTCCTGCCTCAGCCTCCTGAGTAGCTGGGACTACAGGCGCCCGCCACCATGCCTGGCTAATTCTTTTTTGTATTTTTTTTTTAGTAGAGATGGGGTTTCACCGTGTTAGCCAGGATGGCATTTAACTTCTTTGAACTATTTATTTATTTATTTATTTAGAGACAGAGTTTCATTCTTGTCACCCAAGATGGAGTGCAGTGGCACGATCTCAGCTCACTGAAACCTCCGCCTCCTGGGTTCAAGCGATTCTCCTGCTTTAGCTTCCCAAGTATCTGGGATTACAGGTGCCCGCCACCATGCCTGGCTAATTTTTTTGTATTTTCAGTATAGACGGGGTTTCACCATGTTGGCCAGACTGGTCTCGAACTCTTGACCTCATGTGATCCACCTGCCTTGGCCTCCCAAAGTGCTGAGATTACAGGCATGAGCCAACACTCCTGGCCTGAACTCTTCATTTATATCTCCCAAAGAAGTTCTCCTCTCATAGAAAAGAACTCCATCTACCAAAGTGATGATTTAATGCATCTGGTTCAATCTGACATTATCCAAAGAAAATATTCCATGGGTGTTTCTTCTGAGTGAAACCGTTTCCTTATCTGAGTAAGAAAATATTTTCCAATCATTTACTTGAATTCTGAGTAATGCAATTGTTAAACATTTTAGCAGAAATAAATCACTTTTGCTTTTCTTTTCTAGCATTCTTATTTTACTGTGCCTGATACCAGAGAACTTCCCAGCATCCCTGAGAATGTAAGTACTTGGGAAGAAAAAATTAAATTTTTATTCTTTTCTGTTTTCTACCTATTTGTTTTAATAAATAAAGGATGTGATTTAAAGTATAATTATAAAAATTATGATTTTTAAAAAGAACACATTATAAAAACAAAAATAGAACTGAAGTGTATTATAAAAACAAAACAAATAGAGAATATTTGCAAAGTATAGAAAGTATAAAGACGAGGGATTGTTATTCCTATTTCTCAAAGGTAATTATGTATTAATATGATATTTGATTCCCTCTTTTTAGAATGTATTTTTACATAGTTAAATCACCTGTTATAAAAACATATTTTCCATTTTCATTCATGTGACTTATTTTTGTCAACTATGTAATATTCCATTTACTCTGTAGTTTATTTAGCCATTCTCTCACTGTAGAACATTTAGATTGTTTCACATTTCTGCTATTATAAGTGAAATGTTTCCATATAAAGAATTTTCCAAATAGAGGTTTATTAGGGTAGATCAACTCAAGCAGAATTACGCTTCTACTTCTTACCCTTGTATATTTATCTTTCAGAGAATAAAGTATTTGTGGGTAAAGTATGAGGGCCTCCATCCCTACCTCCAAAGGACATAGGAGCAGTGAACTAGAGTGTGAGAGAGCAGAAGGTTGATGTTTGCCTTCTGAACAAGCTGAATGACATATCTAGTCTAGCGCTTGACATGTTTTCAAAATGTTTTACTATGATTATAAATAGTACTATGTAGAATCAGATAAAGAATGTCTACCACTTAGACACTTGATTACTTTTTTAAAATTGTGGTAACAAATACATAACATAAAATTTACCATGTTAATCATTTTTAAGTGTACAGCTCGGTAGTTTTGAATGCATTCATATTTTGTACAATGTCCAGAACTTTTTGTATCTTACAAAACTGAAACTCTGTACTCATTAAACAATTCCCCATTACCCTGTCTCTGCAACCGCTGGCAACCATCAATCTGCTTTTTGTCTCTATGAATTTGACTACTCTCCATATAGTACTTGACGTAAGTGAAATCATACAATGTTTGTCCTTTTGTTCTGAGTTATTTCACTTAGCATAATGCCTTCAAAGTTCATCTGCATTGAACCATATGTCAGGATAGCCTGCCTTTTTGAGGCTGAATGATATTCCATTGTATGTATAGACCACATTTTGCATATCTGTTCATCCAGCAATAGATACTTGGATCAATAGATGTTGTTTTTACCCTTTGGCTATTATTAATAATACTGCTTTGAACATCGGTGTACAAATGCCTGGTTGAGTCTCTGCTTTCAGTTCTTTTGGGCGTATACTTGAATGCTTGATTAGAAAAGTACTGGAATATGTGGTATACCTTTTCATAACTACTGTAGATTCACAGAAAGGAAATTTTTCTAAGGGTTGTCTATAGAACAGATTACAAATGTCAGGTGATCAAATGTAACGAATGAAGTTAGGCTGTAATATTGTGATTAGATAACAGTCTTGATAAGTTGGGATTATCAAGCATATCCATGTAGTGTATTATCTGTATGATCAAACTGTGGTAGGAAATATTGCCTCCTTTTTGTTTGACATTAATTAATAAGAAATTCAAACCAGAGTTCCCATTTCAGCAACAATAGATAACGTTGATTGAGTACTACTACTCGAAATATGGTATATTTGGTACTTTTCTCCATTTTCATGTTTAGCTCTCTCAACAAGCTTACATGGTAACTACCATAATTATTTAATATAAGGAAACAGAAGCCCTGAAAATTTAAGTCACATATTCAAGATCCTACAGGAAATAAATGGTAAAGTCAGAATTCAAGTATTGGTCTTTCTGGATTCTTGAGGCTGAGCTCTTACATACTGTGCTATAGTTTGAGCCCATGATTTTTACCTTTCATCTCTCAGAAAATTCCATTGAAATGATGAGCAAAAGGAGAAAACTATTTCCCTAATGACAGAGGAAGCTACCATGAGCCAGAGAGTTTGGGAATTTGCATAATGTAAAGGAGATGATTACTAATAGTTGCAGTCAGTTCAGTGTAGACAGTGGAGAAATCCAAAAAGAAGTGGGAAAGTAGTGCAGGCAGAGCAGAAGCAGAGGCTGTGAAGGAGGCTACTGAAGGATTATTTTATTTTATTTTATTTTACTTATTTATTTATTTATTTATTTTTGAGACGGAGTCTCGCTCTGTCACCCAGGCTGGAGTGCAGTGGCGGGATCTCAGCTCACTGCAAAAAATAACCAAAACTAGAAAAGAAATAGTAATTTAATTTATTAGGGAATATTGTTAAAGTAAAATTGGAAAATAGCACTTTTAAAACTGAATTTGTGAAAAGAATACAATTTTAAACTTATTTGATAAATTTAAAGATTGTGAAAAGAGAAAATTTCTAGAAAAAGACAAATGATAGTTGGCTTGAGAAATAGGCAATATAAATATAGAATTATAACTTGAAAAGATTAGTAAAGCTATATTGCAATCTCCATCCTTCGAAAAATCTATCAGGTTTAGGTGGTTATATAGGTGTTTCAGGAACAGATAATTATTACTTAAATAGTACCAAATCATAGGAAAGGTATGTGTGTATGTGTATCATACAACAGTGAAAGAAAAATCAAGCATAATCCCCCATCTCAGAGATCTATTTCTGAGGTTTTTCATCCTTCCTTTTTATGACATGCAGTTTTCAAACTGTGCCACCGGGAACCCCAGTGTTGCTTTGGGAGCCCTGGAAGGCCTCACAGAGGTAGATGGCTAACTGATCAGAGCATTGGATCCCTGCTCCTGTTTTATTCAGAGCAGGTTAGTTTCCATTGCTTACATTGGGGGTTGAGTAATACTTTGTTTGAGACAAAAGTATTCTTTTAATTTTTTTCTTAAGTTTCGAAAGTTACATTTTTAAAAGCACACAAAATGTACACACTTTGTATCTGCTTTTCTTATAACAATGTACTATGAACATCTATGTCATTAAAAATTCTTCACAAATATTTTGTTGTAAAAAATTAATACTAATACATAGAGAAAAAAATGAAAGGCCCCTATTACCACCATCCCCCCCCCAACCCCAATCCCACTGTCCCTCAAGTGTTTGATGAAATCTTTCTCTAGGAATTTAGTGTTATATGTGTGAGTACCTGTGTGTGTTGTAGATGATTTTTAAACATAAATATGATGCTATTTTTTTGGTTTAATGTATTCTAAAAGTGTTCATATCTACCTGCTTCATCCTTTTAATGATATACTTATTTAGTGGTATTTTTATTCTTATGAAAGTAATGCGTATTCATGGCTTAAAAACATGTAGTGCTACATAGTTGTTGATGACAACCAGCAATTTTCAAGTTGCCCAGCTACTTTCAAGTTTTTAGCAGCTGTGTTTCCCTCTGTATTTTTGAATAACTTATTCATATTGCTAAATCTTAATTTTTTTTTTCAGTTACAGATGTCACTTATTGAATTTCCTATAGAAGATGAGAGTTTTGGTCTTTTACCACCTATAACCCTCCCCACCCCAAAACACACAGAACAGCATTCTCTCAGTCACATATTTTCCCTCTCCCATTCTTTCTATACCTTTAGAGCATTTTTACGTTAAATCAGAAGTTACTGTTTATGTTTTAATGAGCATGCTGAAGCAGTTAGTAGATTACCTTTCCTTTCTTATACAACTTTTTGTCCCATAAGCGTTCTTGGGTTTCACATATTTCTCATTCTTGATTTTATTCCCTCATTTTGGTGAAACATGTGCCAGTAGTTTTCTTGAGAAAGTACTTGTTAGAGGCAACATTTTTAGACCTAGCATGACTAAAAAGAACTTCCTTCTTCTTTTTTTGAGACGGAGTCTTGCTCTGTCGTCCAGGCTGGAGTACAGTGGCACAATGTCTGCTCACTGCAAACTCCACCTCCTGGGCTCAAGCGATTCTTCTGCCTCAGCCTCCCAAATAGTCATGGCTACTGGTACCCCACCACTATGCCTGACTAATTTTTGTATATTTTAGTAGAGATGGGGTTTCACCATGTTGGCCAGGCTGGTTTTGAACTCCTGTCCTCAAGTGATCTGCCTGCCTTGGCCTCCCAAAGTGCTAGAATTACAAGCGTGAGCCCAGTTTCTTTATTCTTCTTTTGATAGTTTGACTGGGTGTAGAACTCTAGGTTGGAAATTACTGTATCTTCCAAACTTTGAAGATGTTTCTCCACTGACTTCTAGCTTTGCTGTTGCAACTAAGAAGTCTCAGCCATTCTGATTCCTGTGATTTATTTATTGTAACCATCCTTTGATGGTCTCTCCTGGTATCCTGAAATTGCAGTGATGTGCCTTGCTAGGGGCCTGTTTTCATCTATTGTGCTGGGCACTTGGTGTTTCCATTTAATCTGGAAACTCATGTCCTTTAGAGCTGAGAACTTTTCTCACATTATTTCTTTGAAAAAATATTCTTCATTTTTCTTTCTTTCTCCGGGGCCTCTGTGATAAATGTTAAATCTCCTGTACTGCTCCTCAAATTTTCTTGTTTTTTCTGTCCTATTTTCCATCTCTCTCTTTTAGTTTTCTCTCCACTTTCTTCAGCGAATCTTTCTACCTTTGGAAATTTACTTCTGCCATTATATTAATATTTTCACTCATCTGTGGGACTGTTATTTATAGATTTTAAAAATTGTTCTTCTCCTTGTATTATTTTCTTGCTCAATATTCCTATCTTCTGTTTGTTTTGTTCCATAACTTTCACTGTAGAGCCTTTCCTCAAATGGCTGACCCGTCACATTTAAGAGTGAGGCATTAAAAAGCTGACTGGATGCTCTGCCAGTCATTTCTGGAGCTTGGAACTAGTGTGGCTATTTTCGGGGCAGGGGCCTCTCAAATGTCAGTATCAGAATCTTTTCCTTTGGATTGGTCTGTTTTCTTTGCCTTGGGAGTGTATGCTTTAATACCAGTGTTCTGGAAGCTGAGTAGGAATGGTGGGTTATGACATGTCAACATCTAATATGTATACCTTCATTTAATACTCATTTTCAGTGTAAGGCTTCATTGCCTGTCCTCAACTATACCTGGTGTCCCCAGGCCTTTCTGATTCTATTCTTCTAGAAAGTAAACACATATTCCTCTGGAGAGGTGCAGGAAAGTCTGTTGACTAGCTCAGTTAACTGGGAGAGGAGATCCTTGGGATTGAATTACTCCTATTTTTATTTGCACCCCCTCTCCTCGCCTTCAGAGATTCTGGGTGTCTCCAGTTCCTTTTGGAATTGTTTTGTGCTATGAGTTGGGTTGAATGCTCAGTGCTGTGCCAGCCTACCTTATCCGTAGCTTTCAGCTTTTTTTCTCAACCTCAGTCACATGCTTGTCTGCTTGGGCCAGATCATTCTTTGTTGAGTGGGGCTGTTTTTTACATCATAGGATATTTAGCCTCGGTGGGCTCTACTCACTACATGATGGTAGCACAGTCCCCTCCAGCTGTGACAACCAAAAATGTCACCAGGCATTACCAAATACCCCCTGGGGCACTAATGGCCCCAGATTGGAAACCACTTCTTTAGTCACATCTGCTTTTTGGCTTTCAACAATTTGATCTCTTTCTTCCATTACTAACTCTTCTCCTGTTTTTCGGCATTTGTGCCTTTTAAAATTCTTTTACTGTGACTTTTCTGGGAGGGTGGTATCAGGAGAAAGAAAAGATAAATGTACGTTTAATTCACTGTATTTAACTGTTTTAACTATGCTTTCCCTACTAATAGATATTTACATTTTCTACTGTAAATAATGTTATGATAAAAATGATTGCCTAGGTTAGGTACATTAAATTTTTTTTTCTTTTAAGAACAAATAATTTCTTAAGAACTTGATTTTAAGGTACCTAGAAGTTCTGATCATTTCTAATTTTTCAAAACCACAGTTGAGATTAGGAAGTTTTTTTTAAAGTCCTCTCATAGCCTTACCTCCAAAGCCTGTCTGCACTGTATGCTACCTCTCCTGCCCCCACTATTTAAAAAATTTACGTTCCTTCTGCTGGTTTTGCCACTAATGAACCAATTCCCTGTGCATGACCCATTGTCCCTAAATCCTCCTTTGCAAACCAGTAAAAGGCTAGCCTTGTTTGTTTCTAAGCGGAATGGTAATACCAATCTGCCAGACTCCTACCGTACATGATTCTGCTTTAATCCTTAGAGCTACTCCGAGAGGGGTAGACGTGAGCCCCGTTTTAGACAGGGAGCCCAGAACCCGTAGAGCTGAGGTGGCAAGGTCTGCTCGTAAGCAGGGTGTAGCGACCCAGGTTTGTAAGGTTTTGTTCCTGTTGTACCCCACTGCCTCCCTGGAATTGATGTGTTCTATTCATGAGGAAAAAAAAGGAAATGATTTTTTAAAAAATATAGCAAATTACAAAATGAAGCAGGAAAGCCTTTCCTCTAAGGAGAATCTGAACTTTTGTAGGACCAATTTGTGTGGTTTTTGACGTAGAATCACTATTGAGCTCTAGCCATGTTCAAATTTGCATATTAATCTCTTGATAATTTTTCAAGGATTAATTTAAAATTACTAAATTGCTGCATTGCAAATTGAAACAAGCAATAGCTGTGGGGTTGTTATTCCTTTATGATCTGGTGTAGTGGAAAGAACATGAATTTTAGAGACAACCAGATTCTGGGCTTCACTACCCTGGGACCTTGGAGCAATTTCTTGGAGCCTCTAGGTCCTTATCTACAAAAGGAAAATGTGAGAAACTCATGAAGTATTAAATGTAGAGTCCAAAGACAATGTCTGGTGTGATGGAGATGCTGCTTTCAGTGATCTGGTTCTTTTTCTCCTTTTCTTGGTTCTCCCAGAATTCTAGTCTTAACCTCCCTTGAGATCTGAATTGCAGCTGAGGGCTGAAGAACATTATTCCTGGAGCACATCTTTTCTAGGTTTTTGCTCATATTTCATGGTTATGGAGATTAATTTCCCTTCATGGGGCATATATTTCACAGAGCCTTGAAAGGGTCTTAGCAGGCCCTTTTCACACCAGAATGTCTGAAGCTTGGAACTGGTGTGGAAATGGAGCCCAGGGCTCCGCTGCCTGTAATATAGATGGTTTGTAAATATTTATTGATTATCTCCTCTAAGGAACATAAGCAAAAAAAGGATAAATAGGCTTTGGGATATGGAACTTAATAATATTCTATCACCAGATAATCCTGTTCTCCTGGACAGCTTCAGAGACGTGTTAGTGTAAAAAAAGAGACAAAGGAGCTGGTGTTTATTGAGCATCTACTGTGGACGAGATCAGGCACTGTTTGTTATGTTCTGAAATCTTCACAACAGCCTTATAGTATGATTGTTATCTCTGTTCTGGAGAGGAAATGAAGCCCAGAGATGTGAGGTAACTTGCCAAACCAGGAAGTGCTAAAACCAGGATTCACACCTGTCAGTATTATCCAAGCATTGAGATGCTGCTGGGTCTGGGCCCTGGCTCCGTGGCTCCCCCTACCCATCTAAGAAATTGCTCATCATACGTGTAAGTTATATAATTAATTGTTTGAATGTTTGGTAAAATGTCCTCTCTTCCTCTCTAAGGACAGGGATCAGTATTTTTTGTTTCACTGTAGCACTATACCTAGAACAGAATAGATGCCCAATATGTATTTATTGACTGAACAAATGACTGAATGGATGAATTAACATGTAGCCCCCCCCCCAGAAGAAAAAAAGAACATTCCTTTCAGTTGGCTTTTGGGCCAATTTGTCTGCAAGACATTAATGAAAAGCAAACGTAAAAAATAAATTCTTTAAATTCTTTTCCCTTTCAGATCCCCATTGAAGTTAATTCTCATTATTTCTATAATTTCTTTGTAAAAATATTTTCTTTCTTTTCAGTGAAAAACTATCACTCTGTAATTGCTCATCAGGGTTTTCTCTGTCTATCAAGATAACACATGTAGGAGTGAATTTTATGCAGGCAATAATTAAATGAACATAAATCTTTATAAATTTTGAACAGTTGACCTGCATTTAAAAAAAGTCACAGATCATGAACAGTTACATAGTAATAATTACATTGTAAACCAGCTATATAAAGGATTTTTTTTTACGTGTCCAGGTTTTGAAGTTTACTTTTGATTAATGGATAATCATATAGACCTTCATTTGGAATATTAAACAAACCTGTCTTAATTATCTAGTTGGTGTCATACCAAGTGGTTAATGATGCGAGGAAAGCAGTTAGAATGGACAGTTACATATAACATTGCCCAGACTCCAGTTTGTCAAAAGATGCACCATGATATAGAAAAGATTTATGAACTCATCGTGACTTTCAAACATAAACAAAGTTGAAGTGGTAGTAGAAGACCTATTATCAAGAACCGCGATTATAGAGAATTCCATTGTTGCTCTTAAGAGTTGTCAGGTAATTGTTTATTCTAATGGTTTTTCCATTCACTTGGAGGGATGAAAGTTGACCTCTGGGTAAACTCTGCTTTCCTTTCTAGAATACACTTCTCTGATTTGATTGCTTATGTGAATTTCTGGGATTCTTTCTTAGGCAGATTGTTTTCGATTCCAAATTTACAATTCCCTTTAAAGAATCCCTCCCAACTAAGGTTACTTAAATTCTTAAAAAAAAAAATCAGTTGAGGGTTTTAAAATTTATATTATGGTAAAATATAATTTGAACAGGAGTTATTTCAGTAAACAAGACCCACTGACAAAACCAAGCCTCCTGCCTTGGAAGCTGCCTTCAGACACAAGACAGTACGTCTTTATCTTGTGTACCATGTATGAAGTGGAAAGTCACAAAGACTAATAAAATGACAGACAGTGGGGCGGACTAGCATCTGTTTCGAAGGCTCCAAGGAGTACCCAGCTTAGAGTCAGTTCTTTGGTTTGAGGATTATCTCATTTCCCTAAGGTATTGAACCTAAGACGCTTTCTCTCTAAGCCCCACTATATCCCCTCCCATCCCCACCCCACTCCAACTCACCCCATCGCCACCACCCCCACCTGCTTCGTAACCTCAGGCATGGATCACAGTGAGCCTCAAGTCTCCAGCCACCTGGATTGGTACAGGAGCCAGCAGGGACAGCTAGAAGGGAGCAGCCATTATGAGGCTTCTCCTGGGAGGATGGGGGTTTTGCCAGGTGCCATTCCCTTTCTCTTTGTCTGGATTTAGAGCCATGGGGGTTTGCACTGGACCTGATGCTTACCAATGTTTCTTTGCAGAGATGAGAAGTGGGAGCCAAGAATCTAAGGAGCTTGTGTGTTGCAGGCTTCTTCTGAAGTGCACCTTGCAGGCTGCTCTGTCCAGAGACCTTCCCCAGATTTGAGCCCTTTCCAGCCTGGGTGGTGGATATAGCTTTGTAGCTGTGCTACCCAGCCCTAGAGAGTGTGGCCAGAAGAGATGCTAGGTAGAGAGGCACATGCTCATGGGGACATAAATGTATGTGTAACTGAAAGAATGTTTAAACTCCATGAGTAGGAAAGGAATATCCTCAAGCCTAAAAACTTACTGGCACTAAGAAAACCGAGACCTTTTGAGCACAGGAACTGGGAACTAGTCCTCAAAGCAAGGTTTTCCTTTCCAAGTAGGTGAGTCACACAGAAGTAATTGGCAGAGAAGAAGAAAGTGATTACTTAGGCTCAGCCATGGTGGCATTACAGCCCAGGACGCTAGGCCTAGGACAAGGTGGCCAGGGATACCATGTTTGACAGGAATTATGGTACTTTTGAAGGAGTATTTATCCTTTATTAAAAGAATGGACGTTTCCTTTAAAAACCTATTTGGGCGAGTGGACAAGTATGGTGCATAGTAATCTGGAAGCCCAGGAGTCATTTGAGATTTTTTTGTCCTTCCCTCCACAAGCCTACTTCATCGCCAAGTCCTGTAATTCCACTTTGTAGATTACCTGTGACATCCACACCCAAAGCTTTGATCTGAATTGATATTTTAACGTATATTTTAATCATTTCTTTCCCAGAATATGACAGCAGCCTGTTAGTTGACTGTTCTGTCTCCTGTTTGCCCTCTTATCTGTCTCCCACAGAGCCTCTAGGAAGATTTTTCTGAAACACAAATAGGATCATGTCAGGATCCTTCAGCACTGCCCTGTCCCTAGCTCTCTGCCCCCTGCTCTCCCGCCCCGCCTGCCCCTCACTCTCCTCCCTGCCTGTAGCTCCTCTCCCCACCCTGTCTTTGCCGCTGCCTGGAATATGCTTCTTCCCCTGTCCACTGAGTAAACCCCTGTTAGGAGGCCCAGACCAAATGTCTTCTCTGTCACACCTTCTCCAGCCTTCTCCTGCATATCCATCAAGGGGGTGAGGCTTCTCAGCCATGCCTGGAGTGTAGTCTCAACCATGGTAGATTGCATACTGGATTTCTGAGTCTAATGTCCCTCTCACCCCAGAGTAAGCAGGAAAATGGAGATCACAGTTAGTTTATCTCTACAGGCCTAGCTCCCAGGAGGGTGCTAGGCACATAGGAGTTAAATAAGTGTGTGTTGATTGCCTGATTATAGGAGATAGAAATGAGAGGATGGGGACTTAGTCCACGGAAGAAGCAAAGGGCTGGGAGAGTGGTTTATCTCGTATCTTTTATCAGCAGAAGCTCATAATGTGTTCTGGCTGTAGTCTTGACTGAGGACAGCCTGCTGCGGAAGCTCTCCCTTCTCCTATCCTCTGATCTTATCCATTGGAGAAATGTGGTTGGCCTGGCTGTGAAATGAACACCTGCTTCTGTGTATAGCCCTCACCCCAGTTACCTGATAAACCACTAATTTATTTACATTTTTAATAAATGTAGCCACAGATACCATGAAAAGTCACCCCTCCCTCCTTCCACCATCCCCAGCTACTTACCAGCCTTTGTGCAGCTTCCAGTGGCAGTTCTTTTTCTATAGGTTCTTCACCATTACTGAGTAATCAATCGCTTCATCCGACTCAGAGCCAGGTTTTCCAGAGTCACATGCTACATTCTTCCTAATGTCCCACATGGTCCATCTTCTTTGCTGGTGCGTTCCTCGCTGCACTGCTCTCGCCCGAGTGAGTGACCAGCGCCCTCAGCCATTGCTTCCTCCCTGCACCGAGCTTGCTCTCATCAAACTGCTGGATGATGGGAGAAGCAGCTTCACCCAACAGGACCTCAGTCTCATGGCAAAAACATACTTAAAAAAAAAACTGAGTTACTGGAAGATGGGGACAATGGAAGCATACAGGGGAGCTTGATAAATGAGTTGAGGAAGTCTCCTAGGAGGAGGTGACATTGGAGCTGGGCCTTGAAAAGTAAGCAGGTGTCCTCAAGGAAGAGTGGGGCATTTGAGGCAGAGAACATGGCAGAAGTAAAGGCCTGTGGGTATGAAAAGGCATGGCAGGCCTGAGAGAGTAAGGATTGGTGTGGCTGGGGGAGGGAGATTCCTGACTCTATGGGGCCTGCTTCTGAACTGAGGCTTGGTGGGAGCTGTGAGTGCTCCCTGCAGCTGCTCCTGGGGCCCTGCTCTGCCCCACAGGTGCTCCCACGGCTGAGCGAGGTTCCCAGGGCTGTTGGCACTCCCACCCACTCCCACCCGCTCAGGCGGGTGGCATCCCAGAAGGAAAGAGGCAAGGGAGGAAGCAGATAAGAAAGACAGCTTCTGTTTAGACACAAATATCTTGGTAATCAGCACAGATGGGATGAGAAATACCAAAAAAAGTACATGACAGTTTAGAGAGAATTTGGCTAAATGTTACATATTTTTAACATACCTGTGTAGAGTTTTTGGAACAAGCACCTGAGTCGCTCAGAATCTGATTGGAGATGGGGAACATGCCTCAATCAAATGGTGTTTTTATTTCAGAAATGTTCCCTTCTCCATCCACAAAAGTATCCTTGTGATTTTTTTTTTTCTCCCACCAAAATAAGGCGCAGGATTTGTCTCTGACGCTGTGTCTCCCTATTTGGACGGCAAGCTGTGTAACATATTTCTCCCCAGCGTGAAGCTTCTTGGCAGACTCTTGAGGCCACGTTTTGGTGGCTTCAGAGTTATCTTTGGATCTGTCAAAAGTGCTAATGGGCTTTCTGGCCTTCTTTAAGCTCCTCATTTCTATTTTCTTTTTACTTCCATCCTCTCCTAAAAGAAAATTCATGTAATTCATCAGCAGTTAAGCTTTTTACCAAAATGCTCAGTGAAGGGCCTCGTATTTTTGTTTGTGAGGAGAGCTGTGCCAAACCCCACCCTTACATCATTAGCTCTGCATTCCTCCATCCAGTGGAGGAACCAAGATACACTGGTTGACTCCTTCTGACTGCCTTTGGTGTTTGCTGTTTTGTTTTTCACTGAGTTTGTTAAGAGGCAAGTTGGTGTGATGGTTAGGGTATGAGTTTCGGATTGAGGAGATGTAGTTTTGAAACATGGCTCTGCCCTTTCTAGCTGGGTGACCTTTAGACATCTACTGAGACTTCCTGAGGCTCAGTTGTTGTTTTTTTCCTCATCTATAAAATGGAGATGATAATACCTGTCTCAGGCTTGTTGGGAAGATTGGAAAGAACACCTGTTGCCTACCACATACAGATCACTCCGTGAATGGGGTAACAGTAACTTTTAACAGAAGCATTTCCCTTTCTTTAGGCATACTTGATCTTGTTTTGTTTCTTTTTCCAAATATGAGTTTTACCTACAATTTTGTGTGGAATAAAAAGAGCCTGGGTTTAGAGACAGACCCACTCAGGACTGAATCATGTCACATCCACTTACCGCATGACCTTTGTCAAATTATACAACTTCTCTGTGCCACTGTTTTCTCATCTTTATAGAGGGATAATAATACTTAGTTCAAGGAGCAGTTTGAAGATTAAGTGAAATGTTTAATAATAGATGTGAACCTTTCCCATGGTGGATGTGTGTAAGAGGGACAATGTGGTGTAAGGGAAAGCGTATAGGCCGTGGAGTCAGATCTGACTTTGCCAGTTACTGACCTCTCCCAGACTTCTTTATATTGGAAAGAATAACGCCTCACTGGATTTTTGTGAAGACTGCACAATTACACATCCACAGTGTCTGGTACAGTGGCTGGCACTTGAGAGGTAGTTAGTATATAGAGCTATTAATTCAGTTGCTCTGTATTTATAAAGGTTGATGGTTAACCTGGTACTTCAGTCAAACAATAATAAATTATAAGATAAGTGCCCAGTTTTACTCCCAGCCCATAATGTTGTTGAAAACACTTTATGCTATTTTGCATGTAAAATCCACCTGGTTTACTTCAATTTATGGGTTATAGATCTTTAATCATTATAAACTGCAACCCCTGGCAGTAGCATTCCTTCCCTCCCCAACCCCTTTCATTTTCAGAGGATTATATTGTGTGGCATTGAAAACCTGTAACATTGAAGAAATTAGCATATTCATGTGTATTGTTAAAGTCAGGTGGGTATAGAATGCGTTGTGTAAATGAAACACATTCCATTTTTTTTCTGAAATCTGAAGAGTACCAATCTATAGTACTAATTAAAAGAATGAAGCCCAGGCTACAGGGGGGGGAAAAAGCTAGTTAAAACACTGCTTTGTCACAACTTGCTGCTGTTTGTCTTCAGTTTTTTTTTTCCCCTTTTGAGTGAAATACCTGGAAATTGTAAATGTTCAAAATTGCCTTAATTCCAGCTGAGCCGTTTTAGCGAATGTAAACTGTGAAGGAGGGGACACCAGCAGTGATGACAGGAGAGGAGCTCGCCTGGCCTTTGTGGGTGGCATCTCCTGGACAGAAACGGGCTCAGTGCCAGAAGCATTTTGGTCCCTGGGTACTTTCTTTTGCTTAGGCGTATGGCACAGCACATCGGGAAGGTTCTAGGATCTGGGGCCCAAAGATTTGAGCAGCAGTCCTGTCTTCATTGCTTATTAGACTGTTCCATCTTGGAGAATCTCTCTGAGTCTTGGTTTCCTCATTTGTAAGATACATGTAGAATTCCTGTTCTGCTCACCTTTAGAAACTGACCTAAGTGCTGTATGCAACCTCATGTTGTAATCACCACACAAAGATGTAATTGCTCAGGCTCCTTCCTCTCTAAGGTGTCTTCCAACTTTACGGTTCATGATTTTACACATGAGGGGGATTTGGCCTCCGGGGTAGAAAGAAAAGGACAGGGAAAGAAGAGAGTATACTTTCTGATTATTTTCTGTTTCTTATGCTCTTATTAGATACTGTTATAATAAGAAGAAACAAAATCAGCCACAAACCGTGCCTTCTTCTTTCTCCTAGAGAAATCTGACAGAATATTTTGTGGCTGTGGATGTCAACAACATGTTACATCTGTACGCCAGTATGCTGTACGAACGCCGGATACTCATCATTTGCAGCAAACTCAGCACTGTGAGTAGACAGTCTTAAGACTGGCTTTTTAATGATTTAATTTTAATTGAAAGATACATCGGCAAGATGAAAGAAGATTTTAGGAAAAGGAGTCAGCTACAGTCCCCTTATATGGCAGCATGTCATTTTCATTAATTGTTCATGTTTTTTTTACAGTGCCAATGCACATTTCATTTATTCCTGTAGTCTCACAGTCAATTATAAATAGCTTTCCATTTGATTGAGTGTTATGAACATGTTGCAGATTTCTACATGAGCTTCGATTATTGTCATTTTTTAATGTTTACACCATATTTCATGATACAGATGTGTCATTATTTACTATATCCTTCTTCTCTTGATGGCCATTTAGGTTGTTCATTATGATTTAATCCTTTTAGTAGATAATACTGCAATGAACATCTTTTGGCTTCTTTTGACTGTTACAGTTATATTCTAAGGAGGGGGACACCAGGTCACAGGACTTGATAAGCACTATGATTTAGGGACTGCCAAATTGCTTCCCAAACGGGCGGTGCTTGTTTACAGTGAAGGCTGCCAGCTGTAGATGAGTGCACCATTTTCACGGCAGCTTTGCCAGGCGAGAGAGAGAGTGTGCATGCTTGCACGTGCATGCGCTCAGGTGTTTTAATTCTGCTAAGAAAGTAGATATGTTATGGTATTTCAGGCTTGCTTTAATTTTAAAATTACATCTTTGGTTAGCGGTAACTGAATATTTTCCATGGGTTTATTTTTTTATTTGTGTTTTGTTAGTATCCTTTCACATTTATTTTATAGGTGCCTTGATTTTTTTTTACAAATTATAATGAACTTTCTATATAACTTTTGCTGTGTGTATAATATAAATATTTTATATTCCTTTTATTTTAGTTTTTCACTTGCTAAGTATGAGAGTTCACATTTTCCCCAATGGTTTTTATGAAAATTCTTAAGCTATTATAGAAAGTTGAAATAATTTTATAGTGAATGCTGATATACTTCCATCTAAATTCTACTAGTGACATTGTGCCAGTTGCTTTATCATGTATTTATTCAACTATTCATCATCCATAGCATCCATTAGTCCATCTTTTTTTTCTTTTTTTGAGACAGAGTCTCACTCTATCACCCAGCCTGGAGTTCAGTGGCGCTATCTCGGCTCACTGCAACCTCCACCTCCCATGTTCAAGTAATTCTGTTGCCTCAGTCACCCAAGTAGTTGGGATCACAGGCACGCACCACCACACCCAGGTAATGTTTGTGTTTTTAGTAGAGATGGGGTTTTGCCGTGTTGACCAGGCTGGTCTTGAACTCTTGACCTCAAGTGGTCCACCTACCTCAGCCTCCCAAAGTGCTGGGATTGCAGGTGATCCATCTTATTTTTTATGCATTTCAAAGTAAATCACAGGCGTCACTTTACTTTCCCCTAAATAATTCAATATCTGTTTGCTGGGTTTATTGTTGTTTTTGTTTGTAGACAAAACTTATATACAGAAATTGACTGGGGGTAGAATGCCTAATAGGCATCCCTCTGTTAGAGAGAGTAGAAAAATATTTTCATAAGCGGAGAGTTCCCTAATGAAGGGCCTGTGGATAAAGTCAGTTATGTGTTTACCTATGAATAAAAGGCACCTAATAATGAAAACTCTCTGAGACTACTAGAGTTTTCCTTATGGTTTTTATTATACTTTCATTATTTTATTATTTCTTTGGTTATTGATTACTCATCAAGAACTCAGTTTTTTGTTTTTTGTTTTTTTGTTTTTTTTTTTATTGCCCACTATGTGTTAAGAATAGCCTATAGTCGACCTCTTGCTTTGTTTTACATTTTATTTTACACCATACGTGCAGTTCATAATTTCAGGGCACAAACACCCAGACTGTTTCAGAATGAGAATATTGTCAACCACATCAATCATCACCTCTTTAAAAGAGTCTAGTCCATAACCAGTTACTGTTGCTTTAAATTGTTAAATTTCAGTCAACAAAAACGTGACGTCATCTCAGTGGAACTGAATTCCCTATCATTTAATCATGATGTTTTTGATCCCTTATTGTGTGCTGAGTCCCAATGTCACTGAGTAATGTAGGGGTAAAAATCCTCAAATAGGAAGCAAATGATTGATGATACTAGAAAATCTATTAATATAACTTAGATATTAACATATTAAATGGGAAAACTTTTATGGTCCTCAATAGAGGGACAGAAAGCACTACCATGTTCATGAATAAGAAGACTTAATATCTTGAAGATTTCATTTCATTTCAAAGTGATGTATAGATTGTATACAATTTTATTCAAAACCCCATAGGGTTTTACATAGTGCCTGACAAGCTAATTCTAAAATTAATATGGAAAAGCCAGAGAAAGAGCTACAACATACTTGACAAAAAAGAATGGGTTGTGGAAGCTTGCTTTACCGGATATCAAAACTTTCTATAAAGTTGTAGTAATTACGATGCTAGTACTGGGATGAGGATACACATATGGGCTGATGGAACAGAATCGAGAGCCCAAAAACAGATCACATGTATATGGGCTCTTTATATCATAAAAGGTGGCATTGCAGAATCTCTGGGGAATCAATGGACTTTTCAATAATTGGCTGTCCACATGGGAAAAAAAAGGAAGACAGTTTCTATTGTACACACACAAAAATAAATTCCAAATGGATCAATAACTTAAATGTGAAAGGCAAAATTTAAAAACATTTAGAAGACAAAATAGAATACTCCTTGATGATCTTTCGAGTAGAGAAGGGCTTATTTAAAGATGGTCCAAAATATACATTGTATAAAATAAAATATTAAAATTGTGAACTTTTATTCATTAAAAGATACTTTTCCGTGAAAATGACTGAAAAGTCACAAGCTGAGATTTGCCGTATAGAAAAACTGACAGAAAATTAGTATAGGAAATAAATACAGAACTATGACAATTACCTGTCAATGGAAAAATTGGCAAAAGGCATGATTTAGCATTTCACAGAAGAAATACAAATGGCCAACATCTATATGGAAAGATAGTCAATCACATTAGTAATCATCAAAAAGCACATTAAAACTACAGTGATTATGGCTGGGCACAGTGACTTACACCTGTAATCCCAACATTTTGGGAGGCCAAGGTGGGAGGATTGCTTAAGGCCAGGAGTTCAAGACCAGCCTGGGCAACATAGTGAGAGCCCTGTCTCTACAAAGAAAATTAAAAATCAGCATGGTAGAACACGCCTGTACTCAGGCAGAAAGATCACTTGAGCCCAGGATCATGGCTTTGCAGTAAGCTATGATCATACCGCTTCACTCCAGCCTGGACAACAGAGTGAGACCTTGTCTCTAAAAAAAAACAAACAAAACTAACAGTGAAACCCTAGGTTTGTAAAAGATTTGGTGGCTGACAAAGCTGGGTGTTATATTGGAAATGTATTAGAGAATATCGTTTACTACTGTTTGAAGGGTATGTGCTACAAAACTATTTACGTATGCCCATCACTCAGCAATTCTACTCCTAGGTGGAATTTTATGTGTATACACACACCCCTTGGTCATGTATGGTGGGATACATGCACAAAAATGTTCACAGGGGCTTTTTTTGGGTTTTATTTAAATCCTGGAAATAGTTCTCATGACTACCAACAGAACTGATAGACTGTGGTGTCATCACACAGTGGAATATCGATCGGATCAATGAAAATGAACTGTACTGTCAATATGATTATGTCTCTAATGTAGAAGCTGAGTGAGGAACTGGGTTGCACAAGGATATACTGTACAGTATGATTTCATTAATATAAAGTTCAAGCTAGAAAAGCTAAATGGTATCTCGTTTAGGGATTCACACAAACTACAAAGGTAAAAAGAAATAGTTAACACAAAATTTAGGTAATGGTTTCCTCCCAGGAAGAGAAAAGACTGGTTTGGGAAGGGTCGTGCAATGGACATCAAAAGTTTTGCTTTCTGTCTTAAGCCAGGTGAGGAACCAACACATTTTGCTATAAAGGGCCAAATAATAAATATGCCTTTGCGGGTCATATGGTCTTTGTTACCACTGCTGGGCTCCGACCTTGTAGTTGACCAGAGTTAAACTAATGTGTGTGATTGTGTGCCAACAAAGCTTTATTGCCAAAAACAGGCAGCAGGCCAGGCTTAGCCTTTTCGCTGTAGTTTGCTGACCCCTGAGCCAGGTGATAGGTTTGGGGTTCTTACATTTTTTTTTCTTTAAAAGTTGTTTATATGCCATACATACTTAATATATTTCACAAATTTTAGAGGCCTAAAAGAAGGTACAAAGCTCCTGTTTCATGAAATTTTAGAATAGAGTCAAAGCAGTTCTTGTACAAAGATTAAGAATCAACATTGCCTGAGATTTGGCAGTGGCAGTTCTGGAAAGCAGAAGACAGTGAAGCAGTGTCTTGACCTTCTAAGGGAAAATGATTTCTAACCTAGAATTCTATACCCATCTAATGGAAGCCCTCAGGAGAGAGTGCCAGGAGCCCACACCACATTGCTCAGCCTCCTGGGGCCTGTACTCCTGGACTCTGCCTTCCCTTTGCAGATGAACCGTCTGTCCTCTCTGAGGCCAGTCACTCTGCTTGTCCAGCTTGCTTCATGCTGCAAATATTTATCATGAGGTTGCCATAGGCACTGGGGATACAGCAGTGAACAAAACAGGCAACAATCCCTGTCCTCATGAAGCTTGCATTCTAGTATCGTAGGTCCTCGATAAGCCAGAGGAGTTAAATATCTCATACAGTAGGAAATGGTTAAGTACTAAGGAGTGAAATAAAGCCGAAGAGAGAGGATGGGGAGTGGAGAGTGGCAAGGATTGCAGTTTTAGATGATGGCCTCGGAATGCCAACGGGAAAGGCGACACTGTGGTTTCCTTCAAGGAAGTTGCTCCAGCAGTAAGCAAGCTCTTCTCTCCTGGATCCATTATTATTTTCTCTTCTCTCCTAGCACATTCTTATGAGCATGCCAACGTGCTGTGGAGGCTCCCAGACTTCAAAACAAAACCTTCTTGACCCATATCCCCTTTATCCCATTTCTAGTCTCCCTTTCAGAACAGAATTCCTCAAGAGAGTTGCCTATTCACTAATTCCTCTTGTCTCATTCTCTCCTCAGTCTTTCATTAGGATTCAGTCCCCACCTGTCCACTAAAACAGGTGGACTTGTTTTAGTGTCTTTTTCCAGTCACCAGTGACCTCCTCTGAAGTAAAATTAAAATGAGTTAATACTTGCATAGCTCTGAGAACAGAGCCTGGTGTGTAGCCTGTGCAGGCATTTATAATAAATTAATATATTCTATAATGGGAAATAAAATTTTAATGCCCAGTTTATTAAGGGCCTACCCTACTGGAATGTAAACTTCATGAAGACAGGGATTGTTGCCCATTTCGTTCACTGCTGTGTCCTCAGTGCCTGTGGTAACACCACGATAAATATTTGTGGAATGAAGTCAGTGGGATAAGTGGGGTGACTGGCCTCTGAGAGGATAACAGTTCATTCTCAAAGGGAAGGCAGAGTCCAAGTCTTAATGTTGAAAATGTTAAACCAAGAATTGGTGATTTAGAAATCAGGAGATAAATCCTTTGTTGAGTGTGATTACTTTGAGTGAAGGGTGTAAGGAGAATGGTGAAGTGGACTGTTGTTTTTCATGATAAGCCTTGACTACTTTTTGTTTTGAAAGCTATGAATATGTATTACTTTGACTTTTAAAAGGCTTTTTTTTTTTTTTTTTTGGAGACAGAATCTCACTCTGTCACCCAGGCTGGAGTGCTGTGTGGCCGGATCTCAGCTCACTGCAAGCTCCGCCTCCCGGGTTTACGCCATTCTCCTGCCTCAGCCTCCCGAGTAGCTGGGACTACAGGTGCCGCCACCTCGCCTGGCTAGTTTTTTTTTTTTTTGTATTTTTAGTAGAGACGGGGTTTCACCGTGTTAGCCAGGATAGTCTCGATCTCCTGACCTCGTGATCCGCCCGTCTCGGCCTCCCAAAGTGCTGGGATTACAGGCTTGAGCCACCGAGCCCGGCCAATTCTTAACTAGGTTGGAAGTTTTACAGATTGCTGGTGGAAGCCTCTCTGGAGGAGGTGGGGTTCTCCTTGTATCTCATGTGCAGTTGGCAGCATCCTGAGCGGTTCTGCGGAGTTTGGGAATGACGTAGCTGAGCAGACTTCTGTTGTATTCACGCCTTTGGGCCTCTTCAGATTCAGAATTTGAAAGTTTTCCAATTGTTGCCTTTTATTTCCTTAAGACTGGCTTTTTATTATCTTTTAGATGGGGGCCGGTGCGGAGGGGGAAATGCAAAGGCCATCTCAGCCTGAGATTTTTTGAGGACACTCTCTTGACAGATCCTGATGTGGCCTGCAATAGTTGACAAACCACATTTTTCTCAATTGTGTTTGATAAGATGGAGGCTTAATGCTCCTCAGAGCCACCAAGCACATGAAAGATAAAAGCACTCGAGTGCTGTCTTCTATAAAAATGACTGTGTCAATAGAGACAAACCTAACAATATTTAGTTCAGAGGCAGGTAATATGCATTTCAGGGTTTCTCGGTCAATAACACTGTGATATTCTGTATAAGAAAAATGTAAGTTTTTGTTCTCTTTGCTCAGTTAATGTATATTGATTGTTTTCCTTTATAAATGATAAATAGGGAAGGCTTAACTAAATCTTGTTCTCTAATGTAAATACTTCAGTGTGATTCCCTCTAGCACAAAGGCCTCATTTTTCTTCCATATTTTCATATCTGAGTTTAATTCATACTGCTTTTTGGAACTCTATGGAGAGCAAGTAGGTCAAAGGTCTTAATAGAGATAATACAATTCCATCAGCATTCCTAGAAGATAGATATTATTCCCATTTTACAGAACAGCCAGTCCATTTGGAAAGGTGGGAATAACTTGCCCAAAGTCATGTCCTAGTCAATGGGAGAGATGGCCATGAATATAGGTCATTATGATGCAGTGTCAGGGGAAGAAGGCTTTGGCTTCTGGAAAGGGAGAAACATCCAGGGATTACACACAAACTAATCTTAGCCCCTTTGAAGTGCATGCCTGGGAACCAGGTTATGTCTGTTGGATGCCATTACTTATACCATTTTCCAGTCCCTTATGTGGGAACTGTCACAAGAGCCAGAGGCATGTTGTTAGGAATAGCCACCCCACTAAGGGAATTTGAAAATTCTTGTAAAGAGCCAGAAAGATACCCTGAGCCATATCTGGTGGATAAGGTAACTAGTGGAGCTGTTTGCTATTGGTTTGGGTGAAAAATAAGACCTGATTGTATAGTACTTAGAGTTTTGCTTTTTTGTTTGTTTCTTGTAGCTTGTAAAGCTCCAAGACCACCAAAGAGCATTCACAGAATAAATGTGTAAGAATATCCTTAAGTAGATTCATACTCAGTACTTTATATGGGAGCCCCCCAGTTCTCCCCGCCCCTTTTAAAGTTCTTTTAAGTTAACCTTTTGAGCCGCCCCCTTCCTGTGTGCCAGGCACTATGCTAATCATGAATGTGATCATTTTTTTCATTCATTCCTGCAGCAACCCTAGGAGCTTGTGGGATTTCTTCTCCCTTTGCAGATGGGAATGTTAGCACCCCCAAAAGTTGATGTGCCTTGTCTAAGATGGGCAGCAAAGATGGAATGAAAACCAGGCCAGGGTCCTTGCCACCTCATACTACCTTCTTGGTAACTCTCCACTGTCATGAGTTCCCTGTGACACTTGTACTCAGAGAAATATTCTTAGCATGACCCTGTTGGCCATGGATCTAAAATAATGTAAAGAACCTCTGCCTGATTGTCACTTTTGAATGCACACATTAAGCTTTTCACTTCAGATTCGGCAAGCCCCGTCTGTACGCCTGACACTACTCTAGGCACCAGGAAACAGGAGGCAGATCTGTGAATTCCCATTGACACACCCAGTCTGTTAGCCAAAGCTCCATTTCCTTAAACACTTCAGATTCCATTCACTCTGCCCATGCCTTCTTAAACTTGGCTGTCTCCCAGCAGCTCCTGCACCCTTCTACTACCATGAGCATGGCTTTGGTGGAGCCCTGGGGCGTATCTTCTCTAACTCACTGTGGTTTCAGCGTTCATATACTGCAGCTAGGTATCTTTGTCCTATACAATAAAGAATAAAGAACCTTCCAGGGTTCATATGTTGCAGTTCCTTCCAGCAGTGTATCTTGGTCCTAATCGCCCCCTTTATAATTTAGGGATACTGAAAGAGATTTGGACAACTAAGAATATCCAGTTAAATAATGACAAAGGCATATTTACTTTCCTGAGAAACATCTGTTTGTTTTATCCAGTGGATGCTTTTCAGAAGGAAATATTGTATAGTGGCAAGACCACGACCTAATTAGCCTCCACACCATAACCGAAAACCATTATTACTTTTCTGATGGTACCTCATTTAGGGAAGAAAAAAAATAAACTGGCACCCTCTCCCTGTCAGTTTCTTCCTAATTGTGTCAACAAAAATTAGTCCCTGGGCATGTGGGAGCTGGGCAGGACCGGGTACCCTGTGGCCTGAGGAGTGGTGGGTGAAACTTCCATCTCCCCACCAGCACACAGTCTGGCCCTTAGGAGATGTACATGGAGACTTTTCCAGCCTTGCCCCAGTCCTGTCCCACCACTCCCACTGACAGCATCCGTTGTCTGAGTACCATCTGGTCTTGAGCCCTAAGAAAGGGCCAGTTTGTGGACTGGGCAGCTTTTCATATTTGGCTTCATTTTTGCTACTTTCCTGATGAACGCCACCTTGTCATGTCGATGCCAGCCTGTGTGATGAGCTGGGCACCTGAATGATGCGTGCAAAACTTTCCTAGCTCTTCTGGACTAGAAAACACTAATCCTGTTTGCTTATCTGCCGCCCTTGAAGCAGAGATGAGAGTGGCAGTTGAAGGAGGTTTGAAATCCTGGAGCAGAGCCAAGGCCTCTTTGCCTGCACACTCCACTCTGCATGTTCCAGCCGTAGGAACAAACTGCATTATTTTGTTTCAAACTGTGCTCGAGGGAAGCCAAGACCTTGTAACTGGAAACTTACCAAACAGAGAATTCTAAGACTAAATTTAGTGTTCTATTTAAAAAATAAAATAAATTGAACATTTTGTTTATCTTCTATATGTTAAAAAAGAGAGAGAGTAACCTGGTTCACACTAACCACCTAAGAGTATTCAAAGAAGTGAGAAGAAAACTAATCCTTTTGGTGAAGAGGGAAATTCTTAAGAAATTATAATGAAGTGGCATGGAATAGAGGCTTTGCAGCCAAACTTCCAAGTAACACAGCCTCTCTAATCTCCGTTATATACATTTTTTTTTTGTGGTCCAGAGAATATTAAAAACTTAAAGGAACTTCCATGGACAGAAAATAGGAGAGATTGGTGGGTTTTACTTATGCGGGCATTCTCTGACTTTAAAATGTATAGATAATTAATTGCTTGTTGAACTGTATTCTTCATTTAATTATGTGTGAATTGGTTTTCTCTTATTCATGTTAAACTCTAATTGGAATGAAGAACCTTGAGGTACCATAGAGACTGTGTAATATAATATAGAATTTCAACAGGTTAATTTGTGACACTTTGATGTGACTTCAACCAGCCATGGTCTCTCTGCTAGCTCCTACCTTCCTCTCTTGCCTCTTCTCCCATTGCTTCAACAAACATCAAGCACCTGCTTTGGATGAGGCACAGGATTCAGATTGTCAGTGATTCCCCATTTCTGATCCACGGATTAGCATTATATTAGAACCACCCAGAAAACTTGTTAAAATGCAGGTTCTTGGGCACCATCTCTAGACGTTCTGGTTCACAAAGTCTAGTATGGAACCATGGAATGTGTATTTTTTTTTTTTTTTTTTTTTTGAGATGGAGTCTCGCTCTGTCGCCCAGGCTGGAGTGCGGTGGCCGGATCTCAGCTCATTGCAAGCTCTGCCTTCCGGGTTTATGCCATTCTCCTGCCTCAGCCTCCCGAGTAGCTGGGACTACAGGCGCCCGCCACCTCGCCCGGCTAGTTTTTTGTATTTTTTAGTAGAGACGGGGTTTCACTGTATTAGCCAGGATGGTCTTGATCTCCTGACCTCTTCTCCTCCTGATCCGCCCGTCTCGGCCTCCCAAAGTGCTGGGATTACAGGCTTGAGCCACCGCGCCCGGCCCGGAATGTGTATTTTTTAAGGTTCCCTGGATGATTGATACACAGCCTGATTTGGAACCAGTGAATAGACAGTTCTGTAAGACAAAAACAATATTTATTCTTATTGTTATTTTGCATTGTTAGACTCATTTTCATGTTGACATAATAGAGACTGATCAAGTTCATTTAAAAGATGTTTATGCATACCGACTGGCACTTAAAAAGCTCTTTGTTTCCATATTCTCTTTGGGAGAGCTTTGATTGGGGCCTTGGCTAGTCTAGAAAAGGGCCATAGCTAAGTATAATCTGTTCAGGCTCTCAGTAATTTTACGGAATACCAATGCAGTCCACCAGTGTAATTTGGGGTGCATGTGTATAAACAGATGATGTTTCTTTTTCTTTTCTTTTTTTTTTTTTTTTTGCCATTTCGTTAAATTCATCCCATTTCTGCCATGGCAGAAAATTTTATTGTTTTAGTAATGCGATCAAGTCATGAAATAAATTGTATCTTTCTTAGATTGTAGGACTGAGAGCTTCTTGTGTGACTTATGAATCAAAATTTTAATGGATAATATTTAAGTCATTGGCATCATAATCTACTTAAAAAGCCCTAAATGACACCCACTTTGGCAGACATGACAGTCATAAAAGAAATTTGAGCACCTACTGGGTGCTTATGATACTGGGAGCAAGGACTCATAATTTCCCGTGTTGTTTCTGCAGACTGAAAGTGTGGTCACTTTGGTGAACCAAGGTAGTATGTTATGAGGTTAGACCATGCCATCATGGGTCAGTGCAGACACGGAGCACGTTCACATTTGTTCTTTTCTGCTATCTTGGTAGCTTCAGAGTCTACCAGCTAGATGTGTCAGACAGCCCTGCTGGAGGTATCTTTTCCCAAGAAAAAAGACAGCAGGAGTGGAGGAGAGAGTATCAGACTGCAAGTCAGGATGGCTTTGTTCCACTTCTGCCTCTGCCTTGTACTTAATCCTCCCTGTGCCACTTTCTAGCCATATGGCCTTGGGCAAGTTGCTTGACCTCTCTGAGTCCCTCTGTCTTCTTCTGTGAAAATGGGGATAGTATTCACACCTACCTCAAGGTGGTTAAAAAGATCCAGTGACCATCCAGACATGAAAGCACAGAGCCCAGCACTGGGTGCACTGTTCACTCTGTAAATGTTACTTGAGGCTGAATCTCATCCTTGCAGGCCATAAACCCTGATTTGACTTTCAGAAACAAGGAGAGCGATAAAGATCCTGGGAGAGTTCTGAATATTAGGATCACCCTGATAGCAGATAGGGAGTGAATCCAAGCAAAACAGAATAGTCACAGCCAACTCCCATGAAGTTTTGCATCCGGACCACTTCTCACTAATCATTTAGTCGTTGAATAAATTGTCATTTCTCATTCAAGTCCTCACAGAGCTTGAGTGGCCTGAGAAGCTGCTGTGTTCGCTTGACCCACCCTTTCCCCCGACTGGCCTCTAGCAGGGAAGAGGACTAGCAGCTTCTCTGTCTTCAACCTTCAGGGCTCTGATGTCTCTGTCTCTGTGAAGCAGGCCTGATTCTTGCCCCAGGCAGAATTAATGATTCTTTCTTTATATGCTAACACACTTGAACCTCTATTATAGCACCTCTTTCATAATGCTTTTGTGTGGAAGTTGATTGTTTGCATTTTGATCTTTCTCTCTCTATTTTAAATTGCTTGAGGGCATGGCATGTGCACATAGTGGATACTCAGTAATTGTCGGATTAATATAGATCAGAACACAGAAGCAGTTTCATGGGAGCTAAGAGCACAGAATCCAGAGCTCAACTTCCCTAGGTTCATATCCTAGTTCTGCCGATAGCTGTGACCTTACACAAGTTCCTCAACACCCAGGAGCCTTAGTTTCCTCATCTATAAAATGGGGACAATAATGCTACCTACCTTATAGGGCTGTTGTGAAAATTAAATGAGTTAGATATATGTGAAGCACTGTTCTCAGTGATTGGCAGATAGTAATGTGAATTCAGTGTTCATGATGGTGGCCTGTTTTTTGTTGTTGTTGTTTTGTTTTGTTTTTTTGAGATGGAGTTTCATTCTTGTCACCCAGGCTGGAGTGCAGTGGCGCGATCTTGGCTCACCACAACCTCTACCTCCCGGGTTCAAGTGATTCTCCTGCCTCAGCCTTCTGAGTAGCTGGGATTACAGGCATGTGCCACCACTCCCAGCTAATTTTGTATTTTTAGTAGAGACAGGGTATCTCCATGTTGGTCAGGCTGGTCTCAAACTCCCCACCTCAGGTGATCTGCCCGCTTCAGCCTTCCAAAGTGCTGGGGACTACAGGCGTGAGCCACCACGCCCAGCTGATGGTGGCTGTTTTATGGCTTGAATCTTTCTTCTGAGTTTTTTTGTTTTTCTCTGGGACAGAGTCTCACTCTGTTGCCCAGGCTGGAGTACAATGGCGTGATCTCCGCTGACTGCAACATCCATGTCTCGGGTTCAAGTGATACTCATGCCTCAGCCTCCCAAGTAGCTGGGACTACAGGTGCGCATCACCACACCCAGCTAATTTTTGTGTTTTTTGGTAGAGAAAAGGTGTCACTCTGTTGGCCAGGCTGGTCTCAAACTCCTGACCTCAAGTGATCCACCTGCCTTGACCTCCCAAAGTGCTAGGATTACAGGCGTGAGCTACCACCTGCAGCCTACAGTCACTTTCTAAGGTTAGATTTGCCAAAGAAAACAACAGGGAACAGTCCCTTTTCTTTTTCTTTTTCTTTTTTTACTATTTATGCAAATTTAGTAACTCACCACCTGAAGGTTCCTTAGTTTCTTTATGTGTGGATACCTGACAGATAGGTACTCACGATTCCATGTTCAGTTATGCTTTCTTTTTAAAAGTATGATTCCTTATTAAAGCAATAGTATAGATCCATTAGCTAAACATAAATTATGATTTATATTGTCAAAGAAATAGAAATATCCACTTATACTAGATTTGAGGTGTCAAATCAATTTCTTCTTGAGTGCCCACTTTGATCCATTGATCAAAGGGGCATGTGAGGCTGGGCATGGTAGCTCACACCCATAATCTCAGCACTGTGGGAGGCCGAGGTGGGCAGATCACTTGAGGTCAGGAGATCGAGACCAGTTTGGCCAACATTGGTGAATCTCCATCTCTACTAAAAATACAAAAACTAGCTGGGTGTGGTGGCATTGCGCCCAGCTACTCAGGAGGCTGAGGCAGGAGAATCACTTGAACCCAGGAGGCAGAGGTTGCAGTGAGCTGCGATTGCACCACTGGAACGCCAGCCTGGGTGGCAGAACGAGATTCTGTATAACAAAAAAACAAAAAAAGTGCATATGAGGAAGGATTCTGGGCCACACCCCGACTCTGTGATCGGTTAGTAATGTCTGTCACAGATATGGTGCGGAGGAGTGGCGGCACATTGACTGTCCCTGTATTGAATAAATTGTTATCAGTCCCTCATGTAACCTTGCCTTTTTCTTTTTCATCTTAAAGATGAAAAGAAAGCTCTTTCCTCACTCACAGTGCTGTGGGCTTATTTACAATGTAGTTTACCACACCATAGTTTTCTGCCTCTGCTTTGGTAGCTAAAGCTTTTCTCTGGCAGTTTTAGTTGCTTTGATGTTGTAAAGTGTCAAATCTTGGCACGAAAGCTTGTTGCCCCAGTTAATAACTTACTCTAATTACTCTAGTAGATAGCTTTAAAAAAAAAATGGAGAGAAGTGATTAAGCAGGCGGTTGATTGCCTGTGTAAGCTTTCTCCTGACTAGGTGATATTGCTGTTGGGGGAAGATGCTTTCCTTCACTCCTTGTTGGGTGTTTTTTTTTGTTTGTGTGTGTGTGTGTGTGTGTGTTTATTCCTTCCCTTTCCCAAAAAATAATGGAGAAGGAAAAAGTAAGATGAGTTCCACCAAATTGAAAATGAAGTAGTTTGGAAGAACAATTGTTCCCATTACCCCCTAAAAAGAAGCCCTGCGTTTCAGCTGCTAAGAAAAGCGAGACACTGTTTGCTCTTTCCTTCTACTCACATGTCCGGCATCTGTCTAGACTAGCTGAAGGTTCTTTGATTTCTGAGATGTTCTAAGTTGCCTTTCTGCTAGAGTATCTTTGATAGTTTCTTGAAAGCCTATTCCTCCCCCACTAAATACAGTAACTACAATTTGAACATAGCTGAACCCTTTATAATTAAAGGTTTTTCTCATACCCATGGAAGGGTTGAAATAGGTTAACTTCACAGAGTCCCTGCAGATTTTGCTTAAAACGTTTTGATGATTTTAGAGAGGATTTGTCATTTGAGAATAAATCATAATCAAAACAAACAAAAACCACAGTAGTGTTTGAATCATGACACCAAGATACCTACGAAGATGGTTTATAATTAAATAAAAGAATCAAGTTCTCAAACTGAGAAAGGGAACAACTTCCCAAGACACACAGCATTTTTTACAACTGCTCTAAGTAAGATGATCCATGGTCAAAATGAACAAACTTAAGAATGACCTCCCTTTAAAGTCAGTAATCTGGTATCCTTTCTATATTTATCATTTTATTCATTTCTCTTTGTTTAGGTTCAGAGGGGAAATCCAAATGCCTCTAACCCTGTGAAGCAGGTGTTGGTTTGATTATTTAACCTTTTGAATTCTAGGATGGAAAGAATGACTGTGACCGTCTGATTATCTTCCTCTGCCAGCTTTTAGAGCTTGGAATCTTAATACTTTTTCAAAAATGTACAGCCTCTAGTTGTGATCTATTAGGCAATTGCAATTTGTTAAATGTCTATAATCCCAGCACTTTGGGAGGCGGGCGGATCACATTAGGTCAGGAGTTTGAGACCAGCCTGACATGGAGAAACCCTGTCTCTACTAAAAATACAAAAAATTAGCCGGGCATGTTGGTGCATACCTGTAATCCCAGCTACTCGGGAGGCTGAGGCAGGAGAATCGCTTGAAACCGGGAGGCAGAGGTTGTGGTGAGCCGAGATTATACCATTGCACTCCAGCCTGGGCAACAAGAGTGAAACTCTGTCTTAAAAAAAAAAAAAAACTGTCTGGTAATCTTGCCTATTCTTCCTCATGGTATGAATCTGGAGGCATTCTCCATTCCCCCAAACTCAGCACCAACTCAGCACCAACTCTGTGTCGAGCATAGTAAGAGGTAAGAAGAGGAATATTTGGCAGACCAAGGAGGGCGGATCACCTGAGGTCAGGAGTTTGAGATCAGCCTGACCAATTTGGCGAAACTCTGTCTCTGCTAAAAACACAAATATTAATTGGGTGTGGTAGTGGGTGCCTGTAATCTCAGCTACTCAGGAGGCTGAGGCAGGAGAATCGCTGGAACCTGGGAGGCGTATGTTGCAGTGAGCCGAGGTCACACCACTGCACTCCAGTCTGGGTGACAGAGCAAGACTCCATCTCACAAAAAGGAAAAAAAAAAAGATAGAGTCCAATGTGGTCTTCGTCCTTGATGAGCTCAAATCCATAGCCCTTGTGTTCCTGGTCACCTGAGGTCATCTACCTCTGAGTTATTCAGAGTATCAGGGGCCAAGTAAGGAAGAGGGCTATGCCCTGGTCCAGTGATGGAGATGGGGTGACTGAAAGGTAGTGGTTCCTACATAGCTCATGAATTCCAGCTGGGCCCTGGAGCTGCAGAGATGAGAAAGCAAGACCAGCTTAAAGACAGACCCTGATTTGCTTCGGCTTAGTGCAGCTGAAGAAGGTAAACTGGGGCAGAGAAGGAGACTTCTTCACATCAAAGGATAGCAATTCCTCCAGAATTGTGAGTTGTCAAAGCTGGAAAGGAACACAGAAATCTTGTAGCCTAGTCTCTTGGTTAACATACAAATTGAGACCTAGGAAAGGAAGTGGCTTGCCCGGGTCAAAAAGTTAGAAGAAGACTCCAAACAAGTATGTGAAAGGGAACATGACAAAAAGCAAGACTTTCCAACACTTTCAAGCCAGCCTGTCAGATATATGTACTCAAAATGGAATGTAAACCCTTCTCTTTGAGTAATAATAATTACTTCATTGTCTAGAATTTCCTGTGGATTAAAGACACTGCAACACCTTAGTTAAATGTAACTCATCCCCAGGAAATGATCGGATCTGTATTTGTTTTAAAAATGATTATTTTCTGTCATTGCTATTTTGTCCCAGACATTTGGACATCTAGCAGCAAGGCAAATACATATCTGTGTCATTTAACAATGTCAACAGGGACAATACCTCATCTATTTCAGAGTCCTTTGCACCGTGGATGGTACAGGGTATGCACGCGAATACTTTTTGAGTTTATTATGCATTGTGGAAACACCGTGGCCGTTATATTCTGACAGACCTGGATGTGAGTCCCAGTTCTGTCACTTACTGTTGATGTGGCCTTGGGGGAGTTATTTCACCTCTGAAACTGTTTCCTTATCTGTGAAATGTGGTGATGAGTGTATATGTGTATCAACACACACACACACACACACACACACACACACACACACACACACACACTTTCCTTTAAAACAATACTTTGCAAGGGTCTAAACCCCAACGTGGTACCTACACATATTATGGTTTTGTCTTTTGAGGGGGCATTCTTATTTTTATTTCATGTTAAGTTGCAGAGCTGCTATTAGGATTCTGCAGAGGCATTGGAATCTAAGACTGTGACAATCTGGGCTTTATCTCTGAGATATGACTGAAAAAAAAAAAGGTGTCCTTGTGATTTGCCCAACTCCGTCATTGATCATTCTCCATTCATGTCCTACCCCCACTGCCTTCTCCTCATCTCCCTTTGCCTCAAAGAAAACTAACAGAGCCATATAGAAAGCTCTGAGATATAAATGACCTTGTGCACCTTTAATTGAGGACAGAATTTGCTGAAGTGCATCCCAAAATCCACCAGTGGTTTACTTTACAGTCTGTGTCCTGGCTAGACTGGCTGTTGGCTGTATAATTTGTCTAGTTTTGTCTGGAGTCTTAGACTATTCAGCTGCTTCAGGGCAAAATCTTTTGGGGTGTCATTAAATGAGATTGATAATTGGCTTCTGATGAATATTCATTGTGACTAATGACTTTGGGCAAATTTTACACATACTATCTTCCCATTCTCCCACTGAGTGAGATTTTGATAGAATCATTTTCTTCAACTTGCACTTCAATTATATATTCACAATACCCCTTTGTTGACTACACTCCAAATTACATACTTTCATTACTTTTAAAGTTTGTATTCTGTAAGGAATGAACATAGGCCTTTAGGACTTTTATTTTTAGAAACAGGGTTTAGAATTATTTTAAAAATAAGCGGCAAGCGATACTTTACAGAACAGAGTGCATTATTTCTGATTGGGTATAGATATATAGTAAGACTTTTCTTGTAATCAACTGACTGTCCTTAAGTAATGATGCATATAGTTTATGTCATTTAGTATTTTGGAAAAGAGCCATATAATTCCCTGTTTTGTTTGTTCCTTAATCAAATGAGTAATGTATTTTACCCCAATTGCAGAGATTTGGCCCTTAGAAAACCCACTAATGAAATGATCAAACACCTTAAAAGTTTGATTTTTTTTTTTTTTAAGAAGGATAAGTAGTTTTAAAATCTTGGCATTGAGGTTGGTAGGTTTGCTTTTGAGGTTAAAAGACATGAAAAGAACATTATCTGAAGATGAGATCTCTGCTACTTTATCGGTTGAAATAGGCTTTTGACCCAAACCAGTTTAACCTAAAAAGAGTCACATAATCAAGTTCTGGCTTAACCAGGTTCATTCTATTAAATGACTTTTTCAAAGAGAATCACAAATTAATTCATATGATGATGTTACCTTCATTTGTATGGGACCTTATAGATTTTGAAGTGCTTTTATTTATTTATTTATATGTTGGGGAATTAGAAAGTAGGCACATGATTGAATGGGCGAATGGATGAATGAATGACTTGGTTTTCCAAAAGTGCCATGCTTGTGTTTCTAAGCTTGCTGTTTTTGTTTTAGACATTTTTTTCTGTCTTTCTTTTTTGGGGGACAGAGTCTCACTCTGTTGCCCAGGCTGGAGTGTAGTGATGTGATCTCAACTCACTGGCAACCTCCACCTCCTGGGTTCAAGCAATTCTCCTGCCCCAGCCTCCCGAGTAGCTGGGACTATAGGCATGTGCCACCATGCCTGGCTCTTTTTCTGTATTTTTAGTAGAGACGGGGTTTCGCCATGTTGACCAGGCTGGTCTTGAACTCCTGGCCTCAAGTGATCTGCCCACATCAGCCTCCCAAAGAGCTGGCATCACAGGCGTGAGCCACCACGCCCAGCCTGTTTTAGACTTTGAGTCATGTACCTTATTCTGCGAGACTCACGGGAATGTTGGTATGCTACTGATAAAAGCCAAGCTACTAAACTGTCTTTGTATTGTGAGTATATTCTAAGAAAAAATAGTATTTTCTTTATTCAGGACACATGCCATTAACTAGTGCATGTGTGTGTGTTGTGTATTCTGGGCCACTGAGAACATGGAGGTGAAGACAGGATCTTCCTGTACTTTACAGTCAGGAGACAAACATGCAGCCAGTTATGGTCCAGTTAATAATGAGTGCCTGTGGGTTGGATGCTGTGGCTCATGCCTGTAATCCCAAGATTTTGGGAGGCCAAGGTGGGTGGGTCACTTGAGGTCAGGAGTTTGAGACCAGCCTGGCCAACATGGCAAAACCCTGTCTCTACAAAATATACAAAAATTAGCCAGGCGTGGTGGCACACACCTGTAGTCACAGCTACTCAAAAGGCTGAGGCAGGAGAATTGCTTGAACCCGGGAGGCGGAGGCTGTAGTGAGCTGAAATCGCACCACTGCACTCCAGCCTGGGTGACAGAGTGAGACCCTGTCTCAATCATCATCATCATCATCATCATCATCATCATCATCGCCTATTCACAAGGAGCCAGGGAAGACTTTGAAGAGGAAGTACTTACACAGAGACCTGAGGGAGGAGTTTGCTAGAGGCACAAATCCAGGCCAGTTTAGGGGATGGGTGGAAAGGGAGGGGAGGAAAAAGAGTACATGACTCTAAGTGATGTATTCCAAGGACAGACTTGGAGAAGACGGTACAGAGTGTGGCTACAGATGGCTGCTGTAAAGCTAGACTGTGGGCTGGTGGAGCCATCCGGGGCTAGCCATGCCCCCAAAGACTTCTGAGTAGGAAGTGATGGGCCGGAACCTGCACTTGAGGAGGAGCGCTCTGGCAGCTAGTTAAAGATGTGCAGAAAGAGCTGAGACCCGAGGCCAGTGGAACCCTCCAGGCTGACTTCAGGGTGGAATCAGGTCAGAGTTGATTCATTCTCCACTCACTCAATACCAGCAAGGAGTTTTCATCTCTAAGAAGCCCTGAAGGGATTAGTTTGTGTGTGTGTGTGTGTGTGTGTGTGTGTGTGTGTGTGTGTGTGTGTGTATGTAAAATACAGAATATACTTATATATGAAATATATAAAGATATATAATATATATAAAACTAATGATATGATATATATATAATTAATGTTTTGATATTATATATATGTGTGTGTATATATATCAGCCTCCTTTATATGGGTACTTACGGAAATAGAATGTGAAGGGATGGGTTAAACCTGCCAGCCTTGACGGGGTCACTGGGAACAGTTCTTGGGTGCCTGCTGAATGAGATCTGGTTCATGGCATGGCCCTGGCTTCAAGAACGGGGTCTAGAGGAAAGAGTCAGGGCAGGCGGGGGTGGGAGTGGCAGCCCTGGCTTTAACACACACTTCTCACAACTGGGAAACATCAGCAGAATACCCAATTTAAAGCTGTTCATGTTACACTAACCTCTGGGATGCTTTTAACTGGGCCTTGGCACGTCACTCTTTTGCCACGCAAATGTCCTTCTGTCAGCAAAGGCCAGTTAACAGCTTCCGAAAGAAGCGAAGTCCTCATGGGAACAGGCTTCCCTGAAACCAAAGAAACATTAAAGAAAAAAAGACAGAAAGAAGCATGTGTTGTTGGCCTTGTCACTTCATAGCTATATTTCCAAAGGTTGCTTTTTCCCCCTTTCTTTTCACTATATTGAATTTTGTAGCAATTGTATCCCTTTATATTATCTTTGTTTCCTAAATTTTTAATTGTATAAAATACTGATTATATGATGTCTCTAGCTCTTAAGAAGAAAAAAAAATACAAAATAGGGGTAAGTCAAAAGACTGTGGAGAGGAAGGATTAGTCAGTAAACAGTGCCATAGCAATTGATTACCTATGTGGAAAAAATAAATTCTCACCTCAGTCCTTAAACCTAAAGTAATTCCAGATGGACTGAAGAGTTAAATGCTAAGGGAAAATTTAGAGGACTTTCCTGGGATAAAAGCGGTAGAAACCATCATGGAAGAAATTATTTGTCTATGTAATTATTTAGACCTTCTCTTTGCCCAGAAATTCAAAGAAAATTAAGTATAAATTATTTTCAAAACACTGCAAAGGCTGGATATTCTTTGCATATCATCAGTGATTGCTTATAAACCAGTAAAAATTACTAACACTCATTTTTAAAGTGGGCTAAGAATATGAATAGACCATTTGTCTATTACATAAGTACAGTCAAGAAACATATGACAAAATGTTCAACCTTAGTCCTGATCAGAATAAAAATAAAAGTAAAATAGATACAATTTTAAAGCTACTAACTTGACTACAAGGAGTAGTGCTGGTGAGGGGCAGGGAGGCCAGAATTGTGGTGGATGGCTGGGGCTGGGGAGTGTAAAGAGTCTCCATCCTTCCTCTATTCATTATACTAACATATTTATGATATATGTATTTATTGTCTTGAAATATTTATAACCTTTGTCTCTGAATTCTACATTTAGGAACTATAGATATAAATTATTGACCTGTATGATTATATTACTTAATGGTAGTAGAGTAGTTAAATATATTAAAGTATGGAAAATTCATCAAAGTATCGTTAAAAAGGTATTTTTCTAAGAATATTTAAAGAATATTCTGGATTTGTGCCTTTAAAGCATCATTAAGAGATACCTTTTTCTAAGAATATTTAAAGGAAAAATTGGCAAATCAAATAATGTTCACTTTTAGAAACCACAAAAGAATACTGTATAAGTCATCCTAATTGTATTTAAAAAGGGAATATATGTGCTTCTGTGTGTAAGAACCTACAATGTTAAATCTTCCAATGTGGTGGCATTTATTTTAATCCCTTTTCGCATTTTTAAATTTTTCTGTTCGTATATTAGCTTTATAATCAGGAAAAAAGTTTTTTTGAAAAGGAAAGGCCTTACTAAATTTTGAATTAGGGTGATTGAGTTAACTTAGAATGATTTCTCCAGGCTTTTCAACTTATCATGTAAACATGTTTGAAGAATTATAGAATTTGTATTGCTTGAAATCAAATGGCAGTGTCTCCTCCCCTTGGGATTTGTTCATTGATCTCGCTTTGCTCTGTTTCCCAGCTGACTGCCTGCATCCACGGGTCTGCAGCGATGCTCTACCCCATGTACGCAGCCACGTGTACATCCCCGTGCTGCCGCCACATCTGGCTGGACTACTGCTGGTAAGGGGCTGGCCCTGTCCCTCTGCTTCTCCTTTGCCTGAACTGAGCTGGGCATGTTAGGTGTGTCCACTTGGTTAATGCAGTTGGTGACTCTACAATTAAAAATAACTAACTTGATCCAGCCTGGACAAAGTAGTGAGAATCCATCTGTACCGAAAAAAAAAAAAAAAAAAAAAAAAAAAAAAAAAAAAGTCAGGCATTGTGGCACATACCTGTAGTCCCAGCTACTCAGGAGGCTGAGTTGGGAGGATCATTTGAGCCAGAGAGGTCGAGGCTATAGTGAGCTCTAATTGTGCCACTGCACTCCATCCTGGGCAACAGAGTGAGACTCTGTCTCAAAAATAATAATAATAATAAAAATACTAACTTCAAAGTGGCATGGATTTAAGACCACCTGATTGCATGGCCCTTTCATTTCCAGTTTTCTTTTATGTCATGACAGAGTACAAGAGAGTAGGTAGTCATTTTTCCCATTTCTCAGTTTGGGGGAAACAATGCACCAAGAGGTTGCATGTTTGTTTGTTTGTTTTTTCCTAAAACAAATTGTAAACTGGGGACAGAAACAATTGAGATCTCCAAGACCTTCAAGTTTCAGCCATGCCCTGGCACATTCCTTAAGACTCGTGCTCACTGTGGTTTGGGAGCACAAGCCAGATGGCACTAAACCGTCTGAAGTTCTTTGAGGAGAATTGCACCGTTCAGTGAAACAGACTTTAGTAGAAGGAAGAAACAAAGGTTTTGGCGACAGCCCTGCCATCTTGGGCAAGTCACTTGGCTTTAAGACTTTGTTTACTCATCTGTAAAAGGAAGTTGTTCAATACATAATCATAAAGATGAAACGAGGTAACATATGAAAGGACCCCATGTAGAAAAGCTGGCTCATGGTGGGTGCTCAGAAAATGTTCCCACAGACATATCATTGTCCTCACTATCTGTCTTCAATAGATTACCAAAACAGACTGTCTTTGTGACCGACTTGGTTCCCTTTTCCTCATGAATAATTTCTTTCTCTAGTGTAATGCAGTTAGACATTGTCTCCAAACAGTTCAAGTCAACAGAAGTCCATAAGGGGGCATGGTACACAGAGAGGGAAAGGCACTAACTGCATGCCAAATATTGAGAGCTTCAGGAGAAGGGAACCCATTTGAGGGTCATAGCCCTGTTGCTTAAGGACAGATGACATGGGACACTGACCACTGGTTCAGAGTGATTGAGTCCAGGTCAGTCATACTTTTACTGGGATCTCCAGCCCATTTTGCCGTCATCTCACTGGAAAGGTTCACTCAGGTAGCCAGATTGTCCAAGGAGCTTAAAGGCATTCCACAGTCACTCCTGATTGGAACGTGTTGGGCTCACCCTCTTCCCAAGAAGCCATGGAGATAACAAGGACGTAACTCAGGGCCATCATGTGAAAATCAGTGGCGCTCTCTCGTGCATAGCAGTAAGTGAATGGGCCTGATTCTTTCTTAATTATACGTCTTTCTTATCAAGGTAGTCATCTTATTCATGCCTTTCTCCCACCTCTTGTGAGATTAAGGGGCAATATGTTTTCTACCAAGTGGAATATGGAATCCTGGCTAATTTTGAATTTCTTCTTGATTCATCGATGGTTGAACCCCACATTTTTTCACTTTGTCTCTTCATACTTTGGTTTATTTTGGAAACTATTTTCAGTTAATGATGATGTCCAGGTACTGCTGGTCTAGATTTTTGTGTTCATCCCTTCTTGAGTGGGTAGGAGATAAAGTAATGTTTGCAGATAGGAAAGAATAAGGATGTAAACCCCTTATAACAGATTCACCATGTGACGTTAAATGTTTGCATTTGCTGTGTTCCTCAGGGAGTGTTTTCAAACCCTGGAGCCCATCCCAGACCCCTCCCCTGTATCCAGGTCTCCAGCCTCTCTCCTTCCATTGGAGACTCTAGGGAATGCTGGACTCTGCCCTAGTGAGGCTGCTCCTTCTGCTCCCGGACTCCAAAGGGAAGATTGTTAGACTCCTGTCCCCACTGCCATGGTCTGGTGTGAGCTCTGCCCTGTCATCTGGCTGCTAGCACAGCCCCTAGGAACCTTCCTCCCTGCCGTGTCACTGTCATCTGCTTGTCTCTGGGATCTTCATCATCTGTTGGTTGAGATGTCCACATCCCCTTCCCATCTTATTCTCTGTTGTCTTCAGTGGCTTCAGAATCCACGTTACTGGCCTCCTCTTATTCCCACTGAGATCACATTTGCACTGTTTTGTCATCTATAGTGAGATTACTCCCTCAGAGATGCCATGGAGTAGCACAAACAAGAATAGGATGGGGCTAAGAGGAGGACGCCTGAGTCCCTGTCTCCGCTCCATTACTGCCTGGCTGTGTAGCTTAGAGCAAGCACCTTTGCGTCTCTGAATCTCTTCTCTGTTGAGGGCTGAAAATACTGCAACTTGTTCTTTAAACTGTTTCTAGGATGAAATAAAATAACGTATGTGCTAATGCACTTTATAGACTGAAAAGCGCTGTCAGCCACCCAGCAGGGTGACACCTGTGTCATTAACCGTCTGAAGCTCACTCAGCCCCCTCTGGTTTCCTGCTGGCCTCCTTGCTTTGGGTCTTTGTGAGCTTTTTCTTTCTTTTCTTTTCTTTTTTTTTTTTTGAGACAGAGTGTCACTCTGTCACCCAAGCTGGAGTGCAGTGGCGCAATCTCGGCTCACTGCAACCTCCACCTCCCAGGTTCAAGCGATTCTCCTGCCTCAGCCTCCCGAGTACCTGGAATTACAGGCGCGTGTGACCACGCCTGGCTAATTTTTTGTAATTTTAGTAGAGACAGGATTTCCCTGTGTTGGCCAGCATGGTCTTGATCTCCTGACCTTGTGATCCACCTGTCTCAGCCTCCCGAAGTGCTGCGATTACAGGCATGAGCCACTGTGCCTGGTGTCGTGAGCTTTTTCGGTAGAGCAGATGTTTCCCGATGCTGGCCATGTCTCAGGCACTGCACTAAGTGCTGGAAGACAGGGATGAGAGTCAGTTTCCAGCAGAAGGGACTCAAACAATTGGGTGTCGAAGACACAGGCACATAGGCCAGAACTGCTCCTGGGTTTTTCACCAGTTCCTTGCAGGCTCTTGCTTCCCTGGCCTTGCCACTGACCCTGGGCACCCCTACCATTTTCTTATCTACTCCTTGTCTGGAAGATACTGCTGGTGAAAGTCTGAGAGCCTTTGCAGAGAGGACCTGCTAGAGAGTGGTACTGACTAACCTTAGCTTGCCCTCGTCCTCTGCAGTCACCCCTGAGCCCTCACTCTTCCCACCATGCAGCAGGCTCAGGGATGGGAATGCATTGTTACGTCTGGTGAGAAGAGAGGGACATAGGGTCTGTGTTCCCACAGCTGCCCTCCTTCTCATCCAAGGCTGGTTACTTGCTGCCTGCTTGCCTCTTCCTCTCCTACCATTCCTGAGGGAGGAAGAGCAGTCTGTCCAAAGCCATTGACTTCACCTGGGCCTGGGTGCTGTCTCCTGAGGATTCTCTGGGACCCATCTAGATCTCTGTTCTCTTGGGTACCATTAAACACCCCTTTCTGCTGCCTCTCCTCTCCTGCACATGTGCTTAGGTGCCCCATTCCTCAGATTTGACCTTTCCTTAAACTCCCTGTGCTTGAGCTTCTGAGCCAATGCTCTTGGTTTCTTCTCACTGCCATATATCTTCAAGGAAAGGACCAAAAGGACCCTGTTTACTATCCAGTAGTGTTTGTTGTTCAAATGAAAACTTGAGGGACTGGGCAGAGGCAGACACGGACGCTCAGAGAGGAGGAAGGAGACGAGGTGAACTAGAGGGGAGGAGAAGGAACAAAACACACATCCAAGGAAGATGGAAGGGAGAGAGAGAGCAAGAAAAAGCAGAAGGTAGAAAGGAGACACACATGCCTTGAGACAGAGTCCTGGAGTGACATCCAGCCCCCTTAGCACTTTGAACCTGCTGCCATCCCCTCTCCCCCCAGACGCACAGTACGCTCACAGGAATAGACCCCCACATAGACATGCCTGCCTTCATAGACATAGGTCCCTTCCCCACAGACATGTCTCAGGGTCTTCCACAGGGAGAGACACCCCCAACCCTGCCCCCACCACAATACACATGATAGGTTAGATGAGGTTAGATGTGTGCTCTAAAAGGTAGCCACAGGTCGAATGCGGTAGCTTATGCCTGTAATCTCAGCACTTTGGGAGGCCAAGGCAGGAGGATCACTTGAGCCTAGGAGTTTGAGACCAGCCTGGGCAAATCATGAGATTCCCATCTACACAGAAAATTAAAAAAAAAAAAAAAATAGCTAGTCATAGTGGCACACAACTGTAGTCCCAGCTACGCAGGTGGTTGAGGTGGGAGGATCGCTCGATCCCAGGAGGTAGAGGCTACATGAGCCACAGTCGAGCCACTGCCCTCTGGTCTGGGTGACAGAGTGAGACCCTGTCTCACGGTTCCCCCTGGAAGAGATTCACCAGTGGGTTTTCATGCTGTGCTTCAGGGAGGAATACCCAGGGATTGGTAGAGCTGGGAGGATCAATATAGTTCGTCTGCCAAGTAGTAGTACAATTTTATTTTTTAATATTTATTTTATTTTATTTTATTTTTTGAGACAAGGTCTTGCTTTGTCGCCCAGGCTGGAATGCAGTGGCACAATCTCGGCTCACTGCAACCTCAGCTCCCTGGGTTCAAGCGATTCTCCTTCCTCAGCCTCCTTAGTAGCTGGAATCACAGGTGCATACCACCACGCCTGGCTAATTTTTGTATTTTTAGTAGACAGGGTTTCACCATGTTGGCCAGGCTGGTCTCTAACTCCTGACTTCAGGTGATCCACCTGCCTCAGCCTCCCAAAGTACTGGGATTACAGGCACGAGCTACTGTGTGTGACCCAACTTTAGCTTTCTATTATTTGAAAAGTTTTGGTTGCTAAATTGTTAGCTAGTTTAAAACAGGCAGTTTACATTCCTGGAACTGTGGAGGGGAAAATGCTCTGTCACTAACATCAGTGACGAAGATAGCTGCCATTGTTGAACACTGGGCTATCTCCTTTACATCTGTGATGGCATTGAATTCTGCCAACAACCCTACACGGCAGATACTATTAGCCCCATTTCACAGATGATTAGTAAGCCAAGGCCCCAAGAGCTTTAGTAACTTTCCCTGATATAGGCATTATGTATTATACTATACGATCAAATTTTTCTTAAGAGAATTGTATGGACACATAATACACAAAAAATCGGATGTATATATTTATACTTATAGAGAGGCAGAAATCTGGAAAGAAATACACCAAAATGTTTAACAGAGACCCATTATGGGGAGGTGGGAGAGGATTTCTGCATGCTTTTTATTTTCCATATTTTCAAATATTTCTACAATGAAAAGTATGGTTTTATAATTAAAAGCTTTATTTTCACAAATCAGTGTTTATTCTAGCCAATTGTTCTTTCCAGCTGCCATGCATTTCTCCCTTCATGTTTTCTTGGAGATACATTAGATGTTTTATTTTCCCATGAAAGCTGATCCAAGATCATTTTTCAACCTTCTCTAACTCTAGCACTTTGAAAAACTGTTACCAGCCTGACCAAGGGCAATGATGTTGGCAGGTCTAACTTAGAAGAGAAGACTTGGCAAGGAAGGCTGCTAAGTCCTTGTCATCCTAAATTTCCACTGCAGAAAATTAAAGATGACATTTGTATTTACTGGTGCCTGAGTGGGTTTTGAGAGGAGGCACCATCTTGGAAGTTTCTGTTTCTGTAATAGCAGTCTTTCTCCTGGTCCCTTGTTTCTGTGAAAGAACTTTTTGACATATGACCAAAGGATGATTACAGGCTGGTGGGGGATTGGTGTCTGTTTGTTAACTGTAAGGTGTAAGAATGATGAAATGAAAGACTCCAAGAGAAAAAACACATCCCCCATAATGAAGGGTTGATTTGAGCACCTTCAACCACTACCACTGCTTTGGTCAGAGGCTACAAATGTCATGAAATTTGAGTCAATGCTAATAACTTCATTCTCTTATGCCTAGTAACGTTCACCACCATTGAGTTTAATCCTTGGTGGTAAGAGCCAGCAGGGATAACTAGCATTTTAAGTAAAGTGCTAGGAGCCTGAAACATGTAAATTTGAAGGAGGTTTGCTCCTCTGCAGATGATTTAAATGTTAAGTATGTCCCCATGCAGAGGATACACAAAATGGAATCTGAAAACTATTATCTCCTGTAGAAATGAACTCTCAATTTACTCACTGCACAGGAAGGGCGGATTCTAGTCATTTTCACTGCCAGCAGGTGCCCTTTCTATGCATAATAGACTTCACAAGTGTAATTAACACATGAGGACCACTGCTGCCAGTTTTTCTTCAGGTACATGCTGCTAGGAGTTTTCAGGACAACAGTGTAGGCCATAAGAGCTTTTTACATGGCGCCTGAAGATGAAGTCTTCATTGACTTCTGGACAAAAAACATGTTAAATGGGTCTGAGCCCAGACCCTGCTGTTGGTATCACAGGTCACAGTCATTGAGTCCAGAAACCCCAAAAGCTGTATTGCAGCCTTTAGTAGACCAGAGGCCATGACAGCAAAGCTCTAGTTTGCATGCAGTTAATAAATGAAAAGTAGGATACTGAAAACCCTACAATTATGTGGAGAACTAATTGCACATTCACAAATACAACAAACAATCATCTGAGTTAACTTTAATTAGAGCTATAATCACAGATTTTAATTATCTGAAAAAAAAAATCAGTTTAGTCCAAATGGGCTGCCCTAGATATTCCTCGAATTATTTTTGTGTGTGTCCCTTCCTATTTTTGGAGTGGACAGTAGTATGGAAAGTGCCTAGGTTTTGGATTTAGGCAGACCTGGATTCAAATGTTAGTCTTATCTCTTATTAACTATGTAACCATTAAAAATCTGTTTCACCTCTCTGATCTGCAATGTCTTTTTCTGTAAAATGGGTATAACTTACCTACTTTGAAAAGTGGCTATAGCAATTAGAGTTATTAGTCAAGTGGCACCTAGGGGCCATTAGTAAATATTGATTGCTTTTTTCACCATTATTATAAACATGGGACATGGATTTCAGTTTCTGGAAGGTTTAACTCACATTAAACATTATTCTTACTTCTGCTGCCTTGAGAGCTCAGGGGAAAACTTTATAATTCATCTTCTCTTTTTATCCCTCAGATTGTTTTATTTTGATTTTTTTTTTTTTTTATTTAACTTGAGTTATTGTATGGTTGTTTTCATTTGCAGCTGTGGCATAAGAATGAAAAGAAAAGAAACAAAAGCAGATGGCAGAGAAAACGAAAGGAGTAAGACATTTCCAGCCCTTATGAATATTTAAAAACATGTGCTGCTGGTTCCTTTCTACTTTAGATCTATGCCATTCCCTTGACTTTGAAAGTGAAAACGAGAATGTTCCCTACCTTAGCTGATGGTGGCCTTGACCTTGGCCAGTGTTGGGAAAGCCTTCCTGTTTCTGGGAGAAAAGGATTAACTTGCTAATGAGAATCAACATTCCCTTTCATAATAATCACCATCTATTGAGTACTGTGTATGTGACAAGCTCTTTATAAACATTATCGCAAATCTTCAAAATCAAGCTGCAAGATAAATATTTTTAGCTCCATTGTATGTATTAGGAAATCCAAGCTCAGAGAGGTTTAATGACTTACCTACTGTCACACAGCCAAGAAATAGTGGAGCCTGCCCTTGAAATCCAAGGCCATCTGATATTAAAACTTTCCTTACTAATATCCTCCGAAGTGTTAGAGAATAAATTGTACCCATCACCAAGATTTTGTGAAAAAATTCTTCATGTCGGATTCTTGATGACTTGCTAATTGTAGACGTATGTTGTCATTCATTAATTATTCATTTATTCAGCAAATATTGATAGAGCACTTATTATGTACCAGGCACTATGCTAATTAAATTGTGCTAAGAAAAGGTCCCAGTAGAAACCATATGGTATTTCCCATGTAAATTTCTTTTTCCCCCTTCCTCCTTCAGAAGTAGTCCTAAATAGGGACCACAAATCAATTCCCAACTTGAATCGTGTATTTGGTTTATTCTAGGCAATTATTAACACACATTTGTGATAAAATATTTTCAAAGCAGATCAAGACAAGCTCATGCTTTCCCCCCAAAGGACAGTCAGGTCAAAAGCCAAGTTAGTAGCTAGCTCCTGATGCTTTTTGAGGGCATTGTTGAACTGAGAAGTCAAATAGGATATGTACAGTGAAGGTTTGGATTTTGCATTTGACTTTGTAAAATGCCTCATATTTTTTGGCATTTCCAGATGACTCTGGAACCATTCTTCCTCTCAGAGTGGGGATGCTCAGATCTCTCTGAAAGATGCTAGTTTCAGGCCTTTTGCGTGCTCTATGTAGGGTTCTGAATCAGCCCCTACATGGTGCATCACATATTCCATGTAGGATTTTCAACAAAAGGTGCACAGTCCATATAGGTGATGGGGCACCAGTCTGGACACAACTCTGAAGTAACATCCAGTTAATCAGATCTGCGCCCATTCTAGTCACTATCTTCATTGATGCCATGAAATGTTGCATAGGAAATAGATCAATGCTAGATTAAGTGGAATTGTTGGTATTCTTGATGGCAGAGACAGAACTCAAATAAAGTGTGGTTCAGCGGAAACAGAAAAGTGTGGCCCTCACCTGGCTTCCCCGTTGACTAGATTGGCGGTCACTGAGCCAGCCTTTTCAGATGGAGGTGAATAGTGATTACTACTGACACAAAGCAGATGCTCTGTAAATAGTAGATACTATCTTTATGTTATTCATAGCTATATAGATGTATATATAGTCAGTATATATTAATGTATCTCTGGTGCTAAGAATTTCAACTGAGGTCAGGTGTGGTGGCTCACACTTGTAATCCCAGCACTTTGGGAGGCTGAGGGGGCAGATCACTTGAGGCTAAGAGTTTAAGACCAGCCTGGGCAACATAGTGAAACCCCATCTGTACTAAAAATAGAAAAAAAATAGCTAGGCATGGTGGTGCATGCCTATAATCCCAGCTACTCAGGAGGCTGAAGCATGAGAATTGCTTAAACCTGCACTCCAGCCTGGGCAATAGAGAAAGACCCTGTCTTCAAACAAAAAAAAAAAAAAAAAAAGAATTTCAACTGAATATTTTTTGCATCATCTAAATGTATAGACTTAACACAGAGAATGGAAGTGGAGTAGTTGGATAGTTGTGGCCAAAATCTCTTATATATGCCAAACTCTAGACTTTCTAGCTTTTGTTAAAGATTAGGTTCCAGTAAGTAAGCAAAAGCTGTATGTCATTGCCATTTTGCAGCAAGTGCTTATGAGTACTTACTATATTCCTGGCAGTGGGCATAGGAAGATAGGTGCACATAGGTGGTTCTAGATCTGAGGAAACACTACTTCACCAAAGAACTCAAGCATCCAGTAAAGATTGGGAGAATGTATATATATATATATTTAAGCTAAGAAGCAGCAAGGCGCCAAGAGTGGAATGGTGCCACTGTGACAGAGCTCATCTGGGAGGGGCGGGAGGGGATAAGGACCAGGAATTTAGTTTCAGACAGAAGAGGAAGGGAAGTTGGGCTGTGGTGGGACTGATGGTTAGGAAATGCGCGCACGCACACCTACACACACACAGAAATGTGTGTTGGTTTAATGATCAGAAATCATAGATTGCTAGTTAGGTAATTCCTCAACTGAGATTTGGCTAAACTTGACCCTGAGGCTTGAACAGAGAGGCCAAGTGAGAGAAAAGAGTTCAGATTTGGAAGTCATAAAGTCTAGGGTCCAAATCCTAGACTCTGGTCCTACTAAAGATGTGACTTTCAGTGAGTCACATAACCTGCCTGAGCCTCAGTGTCTTCATTTGTGAAGTCATTGCCAGGGAGGTAGCTAAAAGCACTGCTCTACATGAGGAGCCTAGCACCAAGTAGGCAGCTGGAAAAGTGTTGTGAGGTGATAACAGTCACTGAGTCCTACGTTGAGCTGCACCTTCGTTTCCTTGAGCAGCACCCAAGACTGAATGTGCCAAGAGCCTTGTGGGGAAGCTTTGGACAATGTCTTTTTTCCTTTTTTTCTCTCTTGTTTTTTCTTTCTTTTTTTTTTTAGATGGAGTCGTACTCTGTCACCCAGGCTGGAGTGCAGCGCTGCGATCTCAGCTCACTGCAACTTCTGCCTCCTGGGTTCAAGCAATTCTCCTGCCTCAGCCTCCCGAGTAGCTGAGATTACAGGTGTGCACCACCACACCCAGCTAATTTTTTGTATTTTTATTAGAGAAGGGGTTTCACTATGTTGATCAGGCTGGTCTGAAACTCCTGACCTCAAATTATCTGCCCACCTTGGCCTCCCAAAGTGCTGGGATTACAGGTGTGAGCCACCATGCCTAGACTGGACAATTTTGGTGTGAACTATTTTCCAGGTGGAAAAATGAGGTAAAGAAGAGACTGGGCCCTTTGTATTATCTATGTTACAAATTCTGTGGGGATCTCTGTCTCTATACTGTATACTCTATAGAGAAACTGTCTTTTCAAGTTCTCTGCTAGATTTTTTTAAGTTGAAATATAATTCACATACCACAAAGTTCACCCTTTTAAAAGTATACAGTTCTGGCCAGAGCTGCAGTGGCTCACACCTGTAATGCCAGCACTTTGGGAGGCAGGCATATTGCTTGAGCCCAGGACTTCGAGACCAATCCTGGGCAACATGGCAAAGTCATGTCTCTGTAAAAAAAAAAAAAAAAAATACAAAAATTAGCCAGCTGTGGTGGTGTGTGCCTGTAGTCCCAGCTCCCTGCGAGGCTGAAGTAGGAGAATCACCTAAGCCTGGAAAGTTGAGGCTGCAATGATCTCACACCATTGCATTCCAACCTGGTCGATGAGAATGAGACTCTGTCTCAATCAATCAATCAATCTATGTATAAAGATCAGTGGTTTGTAGTATATTCCAACTATCTAATTCACTATCCATCTAATAGATGTATAACCACTAATTCCAGATACATTAGATTTTTAATACATTCTACATTGTTAGTGAAGTAACATATCCTTATTATAAAAAACTTTTTTACGCTGGGTGTGGTGGCTCATGTCTGTAATTCCAGCGCTTTGGGAGACCCAAGCGGGTGGATCATCTGAGATCAGGAGTTCAAGACCAGCCTGGCTTACATGGTGAGACCCCATCTGTACTAAAAATGCAAAAATTAGCCGGGCGTGGTGATGTGTGCCTATAATCCCAGCTACTCCGAGGCCAAGGCAGGAAAATCACTTGAACCTGATAGGCGGAAGTTGCAATGAGCTGAGATTGGGTCACTGCACTCCAGCCTAGGTGATAGAGCGAGACTCCATCTCAAAATAATAATAATAGTAATAATAATAAGCTTTTTCAGCCTTTCAAAGTACATATAGCAAAAAGCAAAAGGTCTGTAAAAATGGGTAGTCTTTGTAGATGGTTGCCATTCAGCCTTTATCCCTGTCCCTGTAGAGGCACCCCGGAAGGCACCGATGCCAGGAGTACAGCGGGACAGCTCTCACTGGCCTCAGCAGTGTCACTCCCAGTGTTACTGAGACTTACAGGGTTAAAGAAGACAAGATGTCCCTTTAACACAGGAGTGACCCTTCCTGGATTAGGGGAATGGTGCTTGTTGGCTCAGCCACCAGCCCTTTGGGGAGCTCTCTGGACCACAACCTAATCACCTCTTGGCTACTGTATCTGCCTCTAGCCTCTGGACCTGCCCTGCTGCTCCCATCTTCCCCAGCTCCCTCCTACTGATGTTGGGAGGGGCAACAGCCTGCCTCCCCTGCCCCAGTTTCTGCTGCCCTCCGTGCAACGTTGCTGGCCCCGACTTCTGCCTACCTGCCTGAGCATTGGCCTGGTTTTCCATTTCTCATGACACATTTTGTATGTAAGTGACACATTCCTCACTCCTCCCCGATTTGGAGCCTGGCTTGAACCCAACACTTAGAAAACTCTGGACGTTCTGGGGCACAGTATAGGGGTCTCTGTAGCAACAACACTCTAGATATGTTCCTAGAAGCCATAGGTCACCTGTAAGGTAGGGGCCACAGACCAAGTAACATCAGGATCACAGGAAGCTTCAGCAGTGAAGCAAGTGACCTCAAGGCAGGACTTCTGGAGATAGTGTGCCTCTCTTAGGTGCCTCTTTTAGTGTGCACCAAGGACAGTATGTACAGCACCAGCACAGTGATAGGCTCTGAGTGACCTCTCAACAAGTGCAGGTTCGTCTTCCATTTAAAACACGCGATGGATGGAAAGGCAAGGCTGAAAAGGTAATTGGATGTATGCATCTTGGCACATGGGATGAGTTCTGGAAAAACAGCAAGAGAGAATCTCCTGTTATTACCAGTTGCACTATTTTTTATACTTTCTTTTCTGTCACTTTCTCTTCATTTATTTCTCCATAAACCTCTTTCTTTCTTTCTTTCTTTTTTTTTTTTTTTTTTGTGGCTCATTCATTTGTGTGTTTCCACAGGCTCTCATGGGCTGTTTGTGGCTTACAACTTGAGACTTCCTTTCCGTGTCTGGCTTTAGCTGTTATGGTTCTCATTGAATTTTCTGTGGCAACAGAGAGCCCTGTCTCCTGACCTTTCCTCTGTGATTAACTTCTCCTGCTGCAGTGGCCTTAGTCATGGAGCCCTTCCTGATGTTTTCCGAGTCTGTCACCTTCCGGTAGGCCGAGGAGGCACAAAAGGGCGGGCTACCCCAGGCTTTGATGTTGACCTCTCCAGATTTTTGTCCAGGCATTATCTTTGTAACTCTCGTGTTCATTTCTGTTGGGTCTAGTGGCTTGGGGCTCTAGAAGGCATCTCCGCCACCCCCACCCGCATAGGTTACCCCAGGAAGCCACAGAGCCACACTCAGAAGGGCATTGTCCTCCCTCTCCCAGTCACTGATCAGCTCCAGTGATACACATGTCTTGCATTAGCAAACCATCTCCAGTGCCCACTGGACATCGATGCACGCTGAGCTCACCTCTGCTGTGGCGGGTCCCCGTGCTCTTACTGCTGAAACCACAAATGGAAACTAGGCCATCTCTGCCTTCTCTCCTAATCCAGAATTGTTCCTGGTCTCCTCATGGATCCTCATCCTCTGTTGTTGCTCATAAATCGGAGAGGGCTGGGTTGGAAACCAGGAAAGACGTTAAATACTCTTTTCCCCTAAAAAGAAAAAGCTTGCCTACCTCATGGCAGTTACCCCATACTTTCTACTTCTCACCAGCTGTGACCTTTGTCAAGTCACTTAACCTCTTTGAGCCATGGGTTCCTCTGTGAATTATGGAGACCCACCTTTCAAGATTGCTGCAGAGATGAAACGAGGTCATCTCAGGCCCTTCTGTTGTGTACTCGACAACACCCTGTGCATCTCCTTGTAGCGATTTGCATGTGTACAATGTGCTTATTTGATCTGCTGTTAACTGTGAGCTTCACATGGGGACCAGATCTATTTTTCTCTCCTCTTGCCCCAGCCCAGCATGGTGCCTGATATTAGTGATACCTGTTGACTGACTGACTGACTGACCTGTGGAAAACACTTTTCCCTCCTCAGGAGCCTTTTGAAAATTCAAGCTCCTGGGTGGCTGGTTCATTTTTCTCCTGTGGACACCACAAAACACCTTACAATCTTGTTTCTGTCTTTGGGTTGGTGGCCAGAGTGTTCAGAGCCAAACCTGTGACCATCCCAGCAGGTGCCCCAGCATGAAATGGAAACACTAACCTTGCCACAGCTTCCTTTTCTTCCCCCCTTGGCTCCTATTTCTTTTCATACTTTTGTTGCTATGTTGAAAATATTCATAAAAATTGCCTTAAATCCTGCTTAGAACAGAAAAGAGTATCAGTCAATTCCAGCTAGTAAGGCAAATATAGTTTTATTCTGGCTATGAACCCACTAGCATTTTACTTTTTTAGCTATAATTATCAAGTAACCATTTTTTGTGAACTGTAGCATAATGGTTAAGAGAAGTCACTAGCAAGTAAGAGTAGTGTAAGAGACTTGGAAGTAGAAGGATTTGGGCTGGAATCACGATTAACAGCGTGACCATGGGCACGTTTTTGAGAATACCTTTTTAAGTCTGTAAAATGGCCAGGCACAGTGGCTCACGCCCATAATCCCAGTTCTTTGGAAGGCCGAGACAGGTGGATTACCTGAGGTCAGGAGTTCGAGACCAGCCTGGCCAACATGGTGAAACCCTGTCTCTACTAAAAATACAAAAATCAGACAGGCGTGGTAGTGCACGCCTGTAATCCCAGCGACTCGAGAGGCTGAGGCAGGAGAATCACTTGAACCCAGGAGACAGGTTGCAGTGGGCGAGGATTGCACCAGTGCACACCAGCCTGGGCAACAGAGCAAGACTCTGTCTCAAAAAAAAAAAAAAGCTATAAAATGGATGATCTAAATTGGATCATTTGAGGATTAAATGAGATAAGGTGGCTAGAGCCTCCCATGCAGCCCTTGAAATGTGGCGTGTGCTCAGTAAACAGCAGCTCGACTGTTTTTATCATTCCTGCTCTGCACGTGGCACCATGGGAGGCTCTGGGAAACAGGATTCTGTGCTTCTGTGACTGACAATCTAGAATCACCCTTCAAATCAGCGCGTGCTTTATGCCAAATGAGTAACCCAGACAAAAACCTCTACCAAGAGAGGTGTTAGCCACCACTGGGCAATCTGAGAGGCAGGCAGCAGGGCTTCAGTAGGACTTGGAGAAATAGTGAAGCTGAGGCCTGTGGGGCCACTGTGTGACTGAGATGAGCTCAGAGGCACTTTTGGGACCAGAAGTCTCCTGTAATGGAAAAGGTAGGGGAGGAGGATCTCAGACAGAATGTGGAAGCTCCTAGGTCTTGTCACAGCTGCAGGCTGGAGCAGGTTAGAGAAAACCACCTAACTTTCTTCCTCTGCAGGCTGTGGGAATGTTGATCTCCAGGAAATAAGAAGCTTACTTTATCCCTGTATCATGAACTTGGGTTCTAGTCCCAGTTCTGCCACTTACTAGCTGTGTGATGTCAGAGGAATGATTTAGCTTCTCCAATCTTAGTTTTTCCATCTGTGAAATGGTATTTCCGATAGTACCTACCTTATGCTGCTATGGTGAGAATATAATGAGAAAATGCCTTAGCCTAGTGCTGGCTCTTGGCAAATTTGCAGTCAGTGGTGGCTGCTCTTACTGGCTTCCTGTCCTACACTGGCCGTTACGTTAGCCTGAAGAGCAGCTGTCTCATCGCTCTCAGTAAGTCCAAAACTGTGATCATTCGCATTCTCCAGCAAGATATGTTCTCTGGTGTCCATTCTTGTTCTTTTTCCCACTCTCTTGTCCTTTAACCTGTCTAACAAAGCCAGGCTCATTATTTCGAGCAGAATTTCAAACCACAAGACAATCTGTGTTTATACGTTTGTGTCTTTTACAAAAAAAGAAAGAAAAGCTCACATAAGACCTCCTTCAGAGTTTTCCTTTCTGACTGTGGGATCCCCTTTGCCTGATCAGGGTATTTGGTTAATAAGGTGGTGGGCCTCTGAGAGGTAAGGTGGCACTGTGATGTGTATATTGTAACATGAATACCTATGTGTTTATATGAAAAATGGAAAAACAGTGATCTTTCCAAATCCCTAAGCTGTGTTCTTTCATGATGGCAGAGGTGTTGCCCACCTGGAGGTGAAGGGACCTCCTGCCTCTCCCTTCGTTTCCTCTCCCCTCCCACTTTGACTTGGGAAGCTGTTTTTGTTGTTGTTGTTGTTGTTGTTTTTTATTAGCCAGTGTTCCTTTATTTCACTGGACTCACTTCCAATTAGTAGCTGTTCACCTCAGGGGAACATGATTAAGAGAGCTCTGGTTATCTGGGGGAAAGGAATTAAACAAATTGTGGAAGTGCAGTAATAATGAACGAGGACTACAGGATCGCTTAATAAGTCTGCAGTTTCCGTATGCTTGTTTCTTCCTTGCTGTGAATGAGCTCATGCCGTCGGTCCTACCTGTTAGAGAAGTGCTCGGCATCACAGGGCTGGAACCGAGAGGACTGACGAATAGCCCTTTTGGTACCCCAGCGCTCTTTTCCTTTCAGCTTAAATACTGAGTATGTGCTGTGTGATATCATGCACAGAGGTTGGCCTCTCTGTTCAGCAGCCCTGCATCTGAAGTACAGCTTCACCGCTGACTAGCTGTGCGATCTTGGCAAATTACTTTTCTTTCTGAGCCTGTTTCCTAACCTGAAAATATGGATGATAGCACCACTTTGCAGAGTTCCCTTGAGCATTATGTCTGTAATGCATAAAAGTGACTGAATTATAGTAGCTCAATAAAAGTTCCTCTTCCTCTTAAGAGGATTCAAACTAAAGATATCTTCCAGGTAAAGGTTATTCTATTGTGTCTGCCTCAACACCCGCAACAGAGCCCTTTTCCTTTTCAGGGTAGAAAGAAAAGAGAGTCACTTTTACTCTCCCGTAATTGATGAAACTGATGAAATCAGATAGTGCAGCAATTCCCAGAGAATAAAAGCTTCGTACAGATACACCCCATTCTGCTGTTCTAAGATGTACAGTAGCATCCTTACAATCACTGTCAGCCATACAGCAGTTGTGACATGGTTGTCATGACCCGCCCATGCGTAAGTTTGGTTATAACTATTAATATTATCACCGCTTTAATTTAATTATGTGCATTGTTGGTTCTACACATGTTTAATTGCCGTTTAAAATGTCTTCACAATTGCACTAGGATTCAACACTGAAAGGTAAAGTCACTATGAATGCTGAAGGGTGCCAGAGCAGAGAAGCAGAGTATATACATTTGCTGTTACTGAAGCATATATTTCCATTCATATTTTCTAGAACAGCAACAAATAAGTTCTTTCTTGGACCTAAACAGGAAGATCACTTCTAGATGGATTTTGGTTTGGTTTTGTAACTGAGATACCCTTGGAAAAACATGGACGTTGATGCCTCTGAATCAGAAAAGGATTCAGATGAGTTGGATTCTGAACATGAAGAAGTTTTTTTAAAAAATAACTTAAGGCCGGGTGCGGTGGCTCATGCCTGTAATCCCAGCACTTTGGGAGGCCGGGGTGGGCGGATCATGAGGTCAGGAGATCGAGACCATCCTGGCTAACATAGTGAAACCCCATCTCTACTAAAAATACAAAAAATTAGCTGGGCGTGGTGGCGGGCGCCTGTAGTCCCAGCTACTTGGGAGGCTGAGGCAGGAGAATGGCATAAACCTGGGAGGTGGAGCTTGCAGTGAGCCAAGATCGCGCCACTGCACTCCAGCCTGGGCAACAGAGCAAGACTCCATCTCAAAAAAAAAAAAAAAAAAATAGCTTACCCAGTTTATTTTGCTATGTTTTATTTTAATGTATGCTCAAGAGTGATAAGAGGTTTTTAAAAATGTGTCCAAGTGATCAGAAAGTCATGAACCATTGTTTCCTTGATAGTTTTTCCATTATTAGTGGCACATTAGAAAGGAAAGGCACCCTCCTGAAGGAAGTGATAAGCAACCCTCCTGAACTCAGTGGAGTATCCAGGAGACAGGAGTGTGCTTGGGAGTCAGAAATCCATGTGTAGAGATGACGTGTGCCTGTCAAGGACCTCCCATTCCTCATGGCATCTTGACCATTCTTACCAGCAGTTTACCAGGTATCCTAGAGTGGGTGTTCTACAGAACCAGGACTGGAACAAGAAACCATTCTGTGGGTAGTAAGAGAGTGGGTCCAATGGTGCCAGCCATGCCAGGGGCTCAGAACCCTACCATGTGCTGCTCCTGTGCCAGGTACCTCAGAGGTTGTCTCTAATCTCTGCAACAATCCTGAAAGATTTCCACTAGGCTAGGTACTGCCTTTTTGGAAAACGCTCTGCTAGGATATAACAAATGATAAGAAACAGCCCTGTCCTTTAATTTTTAGTAATTTGGTGTCTAGGAATTCATGCAACATGAAGGTGTTCATTTTTATCACAGTGATACTTATGATAGTGGAAAGTTAGAAGCAGCTTAATGTCTACTCTAGGGATAGCATTCAATAAATTATGGTACATCCATATTTGCAGTCCTTAATAATCACAAAATTATAGAACAATCTGGGAAATGTTCATGTAGCCAATGAGAAAATAATACAATGTATGCCTTTTATGATTTCAAAGATATAAACCTGTTTAATATGAGCCAGTATTAGAAAGGAATGCAAAAGAAAAAGTAACTGTGTTAGGATAATATAATCATGGGTAGGTGTTTTTCTCCCCAAACATTTCTTTTAAAAATAAAAGACAAAGAAGAGGTTTCCAAGAAACTGAGTCAGTAGCTACAATAATTATTGAGAATAGAAATTGTTTTCAGACTGTACCTAGAATTACCCAATTGGATAAGTACCACATTGAGATGTTCAGGAAATTCTGGGTTTCTTTTTCTTCCCTCTCCCTCTCACCACTTGGAATTTGTAATTATCTATTTGCAGAGCAAACATGCAGTAGATTCAGGGAAATATCTGAGGCTTTGTACGTAAATGATGACAGTGTAAAAGGTATTTGTCCAAATTTGCATTCATATAAAACATGGAGCTGCTATGATTTCAGAATAAATGTGTTTTAAATATTTTCTAAATACAGAGCTGTTGTAGTTCTAACAATACTTGGCTAAGAAAACTACATTTCTACGATAGGGCATAATTACTCTTTGGAAAATTATTGGGCTTTTAAAAATGCCTATCTAAAGATACTTGAAGAATGAGTTCCATTTTGCCCTTTCTTGCATCTTCAGTCTTTTCCATGAGGTCCCTTTTTCCTTTCAGGGTATGATTGATTTTTATTGTAGGATGAAAGGGCATAGCATTAAAGTCTACATACATGAGATCCTATGGTTAAGTTATACAGAGGGCTTTTGGTATACATGTTTATTTTCAGCCATTTGAATGTCTTTTTCTGTGTATTAATTCATTTGTTGGAATTTCAGTTCAACAATTCTGGTTAAAACTCATGGTCACTGGTCAATTGCATGATTAAATGTAGGAGATGGGAAAGGTGATAAGATTTAGTTAAATATTATGGATTTGCGCTTTCTCCCTTCTATGTGTTAGGCTGTGCTTCTGGTCACATTAATAAATGGCCATTTTTCTGGAATTTGTACTCTTCCTGTTTCCTTTCATTACATTAGGCAAGGTTCCACTAGATGAGACATTTGCAGTCTTAAGACTTCCTGCCAGGGTTCAGACTTTGTATTTTTGACATTGAAGCTGTCGTGTTCCTGAAGCTACTTAATTAGAAACACATTCATTTCAGTGTACACTGGAAAAAGCTTGGACAGCAGAGCCAGGCACACTGGGAAGTTTGAGCATTTGTGTAGCTGGCAGCTAAACTAATGGTTTACAGTTTAGGGGAAAAAAAAAATGTCACAGGGCATTTCCTTGCCCCTAGAAGCAAAGAGAAGCTGAATGCACACAGCAGATACCTTAAAAAAGAAAAACAAAAAAAGAGAGAGAGAAGAAGAAAAGACAACTCCACTTTCACTGCAGTCGTGTGTATAATTCTTTCTTTAGCTATTATCAAATACAAACGTCTTCTAGAATAGTTAGCAAACTGAGCTGCTAATATTCAAGTCTGTTTTACATGTTCCCAAGACATATTATATTACTGCTGAGATCTGTAGTAAGGAGGACATTTTATATTCTGGGGAAAAAGGGAAAGAAAGGATTTTTGCTTGAATTTTATTTGTTGAATGGTAATGAGGGAATCGTGCCCTTTCTTATTTTTAAATGTTTGAGCAATTTAACAATATACTTGTGATGTTTAGAAACCTCCCTTGCCTATCCATTGCTTTCAGGATAAAGCCTAAACTCCACAGTATTCAGTTGGAAGCAAACCTCTCCTGTCTGATTACTTACCAATCCTTGTTTCTCCAACTTTGTCCCGAAAGAGCCATCCTTGATCATCTACCTCTGCTCTACCAGCTGCCCCAGAAGAAAAGTACCTGGTCACCCCAGTCTGAGTCAGGTGTCTTTTCTCTAGGTTCACAAAATACCATCTGCACATTTCATAGAATACGTCCCATACTAGAGAGATAGATGGAAAAGTTGCCCATCACACCCTTCCTCACTCTTCCTTGACCTCCTTCCCCTGACCCAAAGGAAAGCATTGCATGGGAAGTGAGCTTGGAGATTTCAGGTTCTATATTACAAAATCAGTGTGGCACAAAGGAAGAAATGCATATTTGGGAGTCAAATCCCAAGTCTACCACTGACTTTGTTTTGTGGTGTTAAGCAAGTGATTTAACCTCTTTAGGCCTAGTCCCTTCTCTGTAAAATGGGTATTGTATCTATGGGTATTGTAAAGTTGTTATGTGGATTAGAATAGATGAATTTGAAGTTCCTCATATAATGTCTAGCACATTTGTTATTGGTAGGTAACATAAATGATAATGTATATACACACACACATACACACCAACCCCTGAAACCAAAGGCAGGACTGGTGTATCCAAAATGCCCAGGTTTTAAACCCACTGGAGTGGAGTTCTCATGCCTTTCCTCAGTCACTGACTTAGGGAACCCGTGGCTCCGTGAATGAAGCAGTTGGCAGAGGCTTTCTGAATTATAGTGTCATGGGATGGCATGTGTGCAACTGGGGAGGAGATGCTTGCTGGCAGCTCTCCAAGTACTTTGTCCAATCAGAATGGACAGTTAGATCACATCTCTTGATGACAGAGGAAGCAGCAAATACAAAATATTCTTCTTTGAAACACATTATGCCCTTCATCCAACCTTAACTGCTTTTTCTGTTGTAATCATGGCAATAATCGTTCCCATTTGTATTAGAACTCTGCTGATCATTTAACGTATATTTTCTTTGATTCTAATAACAACATGCTGGCTGCAATCCAGGATTCCATTTTAAAGATAAGGCAACTGAGGCTGTGCAGTTGCAGAGCCACTCTTTAGGGGCTAATACCAAGGTTGATGCTCTTCCTGATACCCATGCTGTTTCCAATGCTGCCCACATTTTGAAATGCTTCTGAAGTTTCAAGGCTTGGGAACAAAATGTCATATTAGGATTTTTGTTGTGAAAGGAAATGTAACTGTGCATACGTTTATTAAAACAGTTTTTCTCCAAATAGTGAACCATCTGTAATTTTCTGTCAGAAGCAACAGACATTAAAGCAGCTGTGTGTCTCTGTTTCTCTTCACAGTGCTCCCATGCCCTACCTCATAGGAATCCATTTAAGTTTAATGGAGGTAAGTTGGCTTCTTTCCTCCCCAGATGGCTCTACCTGGGGCTTTGTTTCATTGTGTGGCGGTGGAGAGACCCAGTCTCAGCAGTCACAGCTCTGCATGTGGGAGCATGCCGAAGCAGCACCTCCCAGGTGCACGGAGCTGAGCGTTCAGCTTGGACGCTCTGCATTGGACTCTGTTTTCAGGGTTTTCCCACTTTGCCTAGAGACTGTGGATTTTCACGGGTTGAGGGAGAGAGAGTCAAGGAGGCAGGAGGAAAGGGTTCTTTAAGGGTTTGAATGAGGGAAGGGAAATGATTTGCTTTTCAAAATGTTTGTTCTAATCGCTATAGCAATATTGCATTCTTCATCGTAGTAAATGTGATATAAAATGTACATAGAATCATGAAGAAGGAAATTAAAATTATCCACGATACCATTATTCCAGATTGAACCATTGTTAGCATTTTACTAATCTCCTTCTTAGTCTTTATTGTCTAAATATATGTTTTGTATAAATATGCATAATTGATATGCTTTGTAATTTTATGTCTTTAATTAACATGGCTTGGGAATTTCTACATGTTTTTATCTACTCTCAGTAATAATTTTTAATTTGCCACCTATCATTCCCACTATTTGGATATACCACAACGTAACCGTTTTCCTACTGTTGGACACTGAGGTTGTTTATAATTTTTCACTATTATAAATAGCATTTCAGCGAACATCTTTATGCATAAGGCTTTATCTGCATTTTGCCTCATTTCCTTAGCATAGAACCCCTAAAGTAGAAATGCTTGGTCAAAGCTATGCATTGGATGCCAGATTGCTTTCTGTATGGCTGTACCAATTAGATAGCAATTCTTTTAAAGGACTTTTCTGTGTTTTTGTAAGTGTCATTAGTTTGTAGACATGTACCCTAAGCCCTTTCCTCCTCAGGAGAGAGTTTTAATTTGTACTAGAGCAAAATGAGGCATGGGGAGGGGGCTTGCCTGTGTTGCACAGGAGATAAGCTCTCAGAGGGAAAATCTACAGCCATGTCCGTCTGCGGTGGTGCTTTGCATGTCTTGAAGGAAGTGCCACTTCTCTTCTTCTGTTCCCTTCATTTCACGTCGACGAGGACCACCTGCTTCACTAACTGTTGCACACTGTGCTATTGTGCTTACGAAAATGAAAGAAGTTGGTTATCGAAAAACCTGTTTGTTTGACATTGAGAATCTTGATCAAAATAGACCACAGAAATCTGCTCAAATTTCTAATTTGACAGGCCGGCCATGTGGCTCCTACATTCTGTTAACAGTTCCTCCTTGTCATCACCCAGCCCTAAGCACATACAGTACACAGTTTATGGACTATCTGGGATGATGTATTTAGATCAGATTGAAGAGATTTCTTCTGTGTTTTACCTTTGTTTGTCAAGTTTGGGGGTCTATTCAAAGCTCCCGTATGAAAAATTGAAATTCAAAGTGAATAGTTTCCAATGGACCGTTAGTGCCAATTGCTGTAGAGTTTAAAACACTAATATAACGACTATTTGGTCTGTCAGAGTCCACAGTTCCCTCCTGCCTACCTCTCCTCCTGCCTTCCAGACTGCTCCAGCACAGGCTTTTTCAGACTCCTTTTTATGTCCCAGCGCCTCAGCATTCTCCAAGTTTCTAGTTGTGTCTTTCTCTTCTTTTCTATGTGCCCTCTGGTCACCTTGTTTAAGGCCTTTTGCTTCAGCTACCGGGTCAATGTCAATGACTCAGCTGGGATTTTAACGCTGGTCTGCCTCTCTCTGAACTTCAGGTCCAAAGTTTAAAGTGCCAATTGGATTTCACCTGGATATACTACAGATGTCTCCCCCAGTCTTCCCCAAACAATTTATTTATTATCTATCACACACAACACACAACACACACACACACACACACACACACACACACACACACACACACAGAGTCTCTCTCTCCTCTCTTCTCTCTCCCCTCTCTCCCCCTCTCTCCCCCTCTCTCTCTCTCCCTTCCCCTCACCTCCACCTCCCTCCCTCCCCGCCTTCTCTTTCCTCTCTCCCTCTCTCTGTAAGCCACTCCACTCCCCTTCCACTGTTCCAGGTTCCTGTGAATGGCACTACTGCCTTCAACGGCACCTAAGTGGGACACACTGATCATGGCTGAATGCTCTTCTTCCTCATCCTCTCTAAATACTCACAAAGCTCTAAAATGTCTCGCACCCTGTTCTTTCCTCACTGCCTTCATTGACACTTTGCTTTGCTTTCTTGGATTCTTGCAAAAGCCTTATTCATTAGATAAACAACATGAGGGCCTCTTGTGTTCCAAGCATTTTGCTAGGTCCTGGAGGTATGGAGATGAATGTAAAGTTCAGTGCATAGTCACAACACTGCATGGGTTGCCCTCCACCCGGTCACTTGATAACCATGGGCTACATAATATGCTTGGGGAGGAGCCTTCCAGCCTCCCCTACACAGTCCCTGAGTTCTGCACAGTCTCTCCGCTGCTGTCAAGCCTTCTGCCTGGTCACTGACCCATGTTAGCTCGTGCTCTTGCTGATCCCTAAACATATCCACATTCCCACCCCTGCCCTTCTCCACCTCTTCCAAGAAGTCCTCCTGCTCTGTTTTCTTCTTTGACTTACGGTGCCTCTTGCTCTGAATAATAGCTGTTTGCTTCCTTGTCCCTCTCCATCATCCCCTGGAGGATGACTTCTTTGGGAACAAGGACTGTGCATCATTCACTGTGGTGTCCTCAGCACCTAACAGGATGCCACACAGGTGATACTCTGAGCAAATGCTTTATGAAAAGAAGCGTTGAGTGAATGCTTGGAAAGCTGTAATTTGGAGCACATTTAGAAGCCCTCTAATAGGCATCACTGTTTTCAGGCAACCCAATGCCATAATTTTACTTACAGGTGTGGGAAGTGAATTTTTTACTTTTTATATAATTGTAAGTAATTTAAAATAAGGCCCTTTGTAGTAAAACATGGTAAAATATGCATACATTTTGCAGCTGAAACTTGAGACAGAGTTTTGCACTTACATGAATGGGTACAGGTCTCTTCTGCTCAGCCTTTGAAGGACGTTAAGGGAGAAGGCTCAGGAGGCACTGGCTAAGATAGACCTTAGCCCTGCTGATTGACAGAGGCTGGGAAGGAGTTTGCTATGCTGAACTCCTGTGTAGTCAGCACAAAAATAAAAACAAAAATGGGAGTTACCCCACTCTTGAAACCAGCCAAGACACTTTCTGAACAAAGAAGTGTTTCCTGGGTGTGTAGGGCAGCCGTGAACTACTAAATCTTAGAATTCAGTCTCCTGACCTCCTCCCTGGAGTTTCAGCTCAGATTCCGGTTGCCGTAGTTGTACTTTCTGATTGGGTTTATCTAGTTCCATTGTACCCTTCAGGTGAAAGGGATGCTTCCCCTGCGGTTTCCTGCAGGAACCTCCAATTCAGATCTGGGGCCAAAGGAAAGCTCTTTACGGAAGGTGCTCAGGAAGGCCCATCTCCTCTTGCTACACTAGTTTTCTTACTGGCAATTCAGCAAAAGGCTTATTTTTGACTGTCTTGTTATTTTTTCTTGAAAGCTATAGGCACCTTATTATGCCTTTGCATATGTGCCAGAATTTTTTAAACTTCAAATGAATGTGGCAGATGTTCATAAAAGTTTAGAAAAAGCTACCATAGGAAGACTTTTAACCATTTTATGACACTCAAATTTGTTGCACAAAAAGAAATATAAATTACAAACTTGCATTCTTATTTTTAAAAAGGTTATTTTGAGGAAATACCTAATTCTGGTTCATGCTCTTACCGGGTGCCATTAAATGGTAACCTAGTCACCTTACAGAGTTCGCCTTCCTCCCAAAGTGACAAGTGTATACCTGATCGCCATTCTTTTCTCTCCTTCTGCCTGTTTATAGTCTCTCTCTCATTTAAGCAATCTGAGGGTAGTGGCATGTTAGCAGAATAGCCAAGGGTATTGGCATAGACCTAGTTTCTTCTTGGAGAGAATGATCGTGTTAGCTGGCAGCTAGGAAATCCCAAAACACGGCCAGATTCCACAGTGACTGTCCTTTCATTCAAGCGATCTCAATTTAGCTCAAGAGACATTTATGCAGCCCCTCTTCTGTGCCATCTCTGGTAGCAGGTGCCAGGTCATGTGTGGTCGATGGTGCTTCTCCTGTTTGATAAATGAAGACCTTCCTCCCCAAGCCTCACAAACAATGCTTTGTGTACAGACCTCAGAGTGACATGAAGGATGTATCCAGAAGGTATTTTCTGTCCTTGGTGGTGGGATGGTCAAGAAGGAGAAAGGAAAGGTGACAGCAATGACAGTTCCAGACAGAGGCTCAGGTGGCTTGTAAATGAAGCTCCACCCGTACACAGGGGCAGTAAAGTAGAGCAGTTAGAATGTGACACCCCTACTTCCTGCTTACTTGATCGTGGGCAAGGTGATTCACCTCTGAGTCTCTATTTTCTCACCTGTACACTGAGGATAATGGCTGTGTCTCCCTTATGGGATCAAAGGGAGGAGCCAGTGAGATAATGCCTATCAGATGCCCAGCACAGTACCTGCACATAAAGAGCTCAACAAAGGTCAGCAATCCTTGCTGAGTTTACTTCTTTGGAGGCCTTCAAGCCATTTCCATTGTTAAACTGATGGCTTTGAAACTGTGTTTTGGGAGTTCTTGGGTTCCCAGGATCATCATCCTCATGTCCTAGGGAAAGACAGTTTCAACACAATTGGTTTGTTCCTGCCTTGTTTTCTCCTGGGCTGCAATGCAGAAGCACGGTACCAGGCTTGGGAGTGACACTTCTGTAGAATTTGACAAATGTACTTTCAAACCCCTGCTTGACCACTTCCCTGCTGTGCTAACTCCAGCCATGATACTTCATCTTTCTGTATCTTACTTTCTTCCTAAGAGCTGAGTCCTGTATATGGACAGCATATACCAGTGTCTGGCATGTGGTGGGGACACAATATACATTCCTTTCTACAACAGAGTTCTGAGAGCTTTCTGTGTACCGGGCACCATGTTTATACTAGGACCTCTGTATAAAAATGGCGAATGTGATGTAATCTCCACCTTCAGAAGGTTGTGTCTAGACCAGATGCAGAACATTATAAAGTAATTGTAGTGAATTTGGGATGCTGTAGGTTCTGGGAGGAGAGAGGCTGACCCTAGCCTTGAGAATAATGCTTCTCAGAGGAAGAGAATGCGCACACTGAAACCTAGCAGATAAATGTAAGAATTAGGTAAACTAGGGAACAGAGAGCAGCCTCTGCAAAGACTTAGGTGTAGGCAAAGGGGGCTTTCCAGGAGGTATGAGTTAGTTCAGCCTCTGATAGAAGCATGAGTTGAAGTAGGCAGGCCAGGCCCAGCCCATCCAGGGCCTTGGAGGCTGCAGTAAAGAGTTTGAACTTTATAGGGCAATGGAGAGCCATTGAAGGGTGTAAATAGAGGAGGGACATGGTCAGGCCTTCTCCTTCTGGGCCATTAGAAGCACAGTCCTTCCGTATAAAATGCTTGGAAACCACTTAACCATGTTAATAAAGTAAATTGATATTTGCAAAGATCAAGGTAATTCTTAAGGAAATTGCACATCAAAAACATGTACATAAAATTCAGATGGGTCAGTGTCCCAAACCTGAGCTTCTACATGGTTTCTTTGCTACCAAGCTGTGACAGATGTGTTTGTAGTGATGACTTTCTTCAAAGTATTAGCACCACTTTTACTAGATTGTGTCATTTCTTCTCTGTTTTCAAGTACATTTTATGAATTAGCTATTCTTTCTACACCTCAGTTTAAGGGTATGAATGTATTTTATACACTATGTGGTAGTTCAAGGCAGTAGAAGCAGGGGGAGTGAGACCCAGGGACTGGTTGGCAGGCCCCCAGCTGCTTCTCCCCTCCAATGCAATTTCAAGAGGCGTGTGATGGGTGCATGGGGAACTCCTAGCATTCTGCTCCTTTCACCATCTTTTATCTAGGAAGGCTTAGCCATGGGTCCCTAGAAGCCTGGTTTTGCAAATACACAAGTGCTTAAAACAGCACTGAGCCGCCCGTTGGAGGACAGCATCCAGGTGCCAAATCAAAAGCTCATCTTGGTCTCTGGGATCCAGAGGCCACATTTGTCTGTGTCTACAGTGAGGTTCCCAATTTAACTATGGAACTTTTACACAAAATAATAGGATTCATTTATTTACAGGCAAGGGGAAAGTAATGGGGTTTTTTTCCTTTGCATTTCAAAGAACTGGAATTTCTGTCAATTGAGTTGGCACTATTTTAACTAGTTTTTTATTTTCATTTTTCCCTTGGCGTAGAAAGTCTTTCATGCTTTGTTCCTTTCTCTTTTTTTGATACTTATTTTTAAACAGAGTAAAGGAGAGTGTTTCTTGTTTACCATTGTACCATTTTGCTTCTTTGTAGGACTCCACATGTAGACAGAAGTAAGATGTAGTTCACATTTGTTAATGCTGCAATTGATGCAAAATTCTGAGCCATAGTTACATCCAGGTATAAATGCTGACTTGTATATGTGTCCTCACAAGAATAGAGATGTTCCATGTGACATTTGTTAGTGCCAAGTGATCATATTCTTGCTTTATTAAAAAACAGCCTGGGCAACACGGTGAGACCTCATCTCTACATAAAATTAAAAAAAAAAAAAAAAAAAAAAAGCCAGGTGTGGTGACACGCAGTTGTAGTTCCAGCTACTCAGAAGGCTAAGGCAAGAGGATCACTCAAGCCAAGCCCAGGAGTTCAAGGCTGCAGTGAGCCATAATTGTGCCACTGCACTCCAGCCTGGGTGACAAAGACCCTGTCTCAAAATAAAATGAGATAAAAAGTGATATTTGCATGAAAAATTTCACTGATAGTTTCATTCATAGGCTCATGGCAAGAAAGAGAAAGGGTTGGAGGAGACTTTAACATCTTTTGAATACTTGCCAACCACTGTGCTAAGGACTTGACCTGTTTTAATGTTTGAGCATTCCTCAGACATTCTCTGCAAAGTAGGAAATGTCCACACTTGCAGATGGGGAAAATGAGGCTCTGAGAGGTAAAATACAGTTGGCCCTCTGCATCCACAGGTTCCATGTCCACAGATTCAACTGACCACAGATCAAAAATATTTGGGAAAAAAAAAAAAAGGAAAGAATATAAATTAAAAAGCCAATACAGTATTGGCTATTTTTGTATAATGTTTATATAATTGTTGTATCATAGTTGTTATATACAGTACCACAACTATTTAACATTTACATTGTATTAGGTATTTATAAGTAATCTAGAGACAATTTAAAGCATACAGAAGTATGTGCATTGGTTATATGCAAACATTATACCCTTAGGTATCAGAGGCTTGAGCATCTGCAGATGTTGGTATCCACAAGGGCCCTGGAATCAATCCCCCTCAGATATTGAGGGACAACTGTAATTTGTACCCAGGCCTTCAGCTGTAAGGGGTTTATTAGTCCCCAGAGCCTCTGATCTGTGTACCCTCCCATCAGGTCATGTGGATTATGCCTGTGCCACCCCAGTCCTGGGCAGAGTCTCCACCTGTCCTGGGCTTTTCCTTCTCGGTGCTGTGCGCTGGGGATTGTGGTGAGGAGGGGAAAGGAGGGCTTGCAGCTGGTGGCCCCATGTTCCTCCAGAGACAAGCTCTGAGTATACTTTGACTGGAACCTGGTTACTTGGCCTCGTCAAGTCTCCACTCTCTTATCTGTAAAATTAAATTGATATTATCCATATCAAAGACTTGTGAGAATTAACTGATGTAGTTTATTCAGTTAAATCAAATGTGAAGGGCTTTTAAAAAATACTATGCCAAACATTCATCTTCCTAGTTACTAGTATAAAAATAAGAGGCAAAGTTTAAATCAGTGAAACCCTGGATGAAGATTGCTTTATTTTGTAAAGAAAAAGGTAATTGAACAGTGGCTTGGCCCTGGAATTTCCTTAGCATGCTCTGTGTTCTCATGTACAGTCATCACTTATGAGTCTCGTACCATCCAGAAGGTTCCTACTGCAAACGCAGCAGGCTCTGCTCACCTTAGGCCTCGAGGAAGGCCCTGGATTGAGCAGATGGATTTCCCATAGAAGCTGTCTCCTCTTCACAGTAAGCGTTTGCTTTTAAAATGAGTATGAATCTCAAATGCCACTTATCCTAATGTTGGAGTTAGTTAATATAAAACAATTTAAAAAGCTCTAGTAGTAATTTATGTATTCAAAGGGAACAAGTACTTCTGGCTGAGTTAAGTATCTCTTGTAGTCAGTACATTTTCAGTCTAACTTGTCATGATGAAACATTCTCATGTCAGATGGAATAATCCTCTGTTACAGATGAGAAAAACTCAGTAATGATGAGAATCCCAGTGGAAGAGGTGAAACCATCATTGATACTTTCATTTTTGTATTTTCCTATCATCATTTATGTCATATATAGGTTGCATTTAGCAATGTTAAAACTGACTTCAGAGAAAACTGAAAGTTTATAAATTGTTGCCAAGAGAAGCTTGAATGAGTCAAATTCCTGCCAGATTGAGGTAAGGAGCAGTGGGCAGTGAGCAGGGGGAGCTGTGTAACAGAGAGCTCTTGGGCACTGGAGTCATACAGACCTGAGTTCATATTCTAGTTTCACCACTACTAGGTCACTTTAAACAAGCACCTTTATTTATTTATTTATTTTTATTTTTGTGGTGGAGTCTTGCTTTTTTGCCCAGGCTGGAGTGCAGTGGTGCCATCTCAGCTCACTGCATCCTCCACCTCCTGGGTTCAAGCAATTCTCCTGCCTCAGCGTCCCGAGTAGCTGGGACTACAGGCGTGTGCCACCACACCTGGCCTAAACAGACTCCGTTGTTTAAATCAGAAATCTGTTTCTCAGAGGAAAAGGGTATGGTTACTACATCACACAGTTTGACCACTTTGCACAAAACTGCTCTTTTGCTATCCTCTTAAGAGATTCCTGTTGGAAACAACAATACATAATAATCTTGACCATTGAATGAGGGTCTACTAATGTACATGCCACTTTAGCCATGTAATTTCTCATTGCCACCACTTTGAGAGAGGTGCCTCTGTTTTGCAGATGGGTATGTGGAGGTGCCTCTTTGAGCCCCAGACTCCTCACTGGTAAAATAGGTAGTTGCCCCATTTCATAGGCGTTTTCAGTGAAGAGTAAATAAGAAGGTACATGAAAACTCTCAGATTGGTGCCTGACACACGGTGGGTGCCAAATAAATGGAAGTGATTATCAATATTATATAGGTGTAGAATTGATATACTTCCCTTACAAAGAAACTAAAAGACTGATCTACCTAAGATTGACTCTGCCCTCCTTTTCCTCCTCTGTTTTATTTTCTAAAGAGTGACTTTTTCTAAACTGACATTAGCTTAAACTTATTTTTTAACTGAGCCCAGCCACGTGGGACTGTTGACTTCATAAACTCCTTGCAAGTGATTAGGGGCGGGGCCGTTGTGGGAGCTCAGAGACCAGCAGTGTGATGATTGAAGAGCTGTACCCTTGGCCTAGACAAATCCCACTTGAAATCTGGGCGCATGTGGTTTTGTTTAACACCATGCTCAACCGACTCATGGTGTGGGTTTGTGACCATCAGGCATTTGTTGTTGATATGTGAGGTCACCACAGTAGGGGTGTTTGTCAACCAAATTAAACTTCCTCTTAATGACCTAAAATAATTGATTTGGAAGGCCGTTAAATGAGCCAGGGCAATGTGTAAGCAAGCTGAAATCCAACATTTTCTGCACAAATTAATGCATGTTGTTGTTCGTTTGTTTTTGTTTTTCTTTTGTTGGGGAAAATGTGGCTGGCCCATGGGCATTTTGAGCAGTCGGTGAACTTGAGTTTGAATCCCAGCTCCGCCATTTATCTCTGTAATTTGGGCAAGTTGCTGAGCTTCTGTGGGTGTGTGCCTTAACATCCCCATCAACAAAATGAGGACACCTGCCATAAAGTGATGACAACTAGAAATAATATGACCGAAGTGCCATGAATGTTACTAGACCATCACCCACTGCTAGCTATTATTATTAATAAAATATTTCCAATAGGCATCTCAAGAAGATAGCTCAACAGTCACTTGTACAAAGTGGTCAAACTGTGATGTAGTAAGCATTAGCCCTTTTTTCCCCCCTGCTAAACTAATTTCTCCACACACTACTCTGTTTGCTAAAGTTAAACATCCAGAGAGAAATGTGTGGTTAAAAATGGAGTCTATAGATCTCTCTTTACATATTGTTTGATTCTCAGCTCATTTCAAGAGGCACTTAAAGTTGGATACTTCAGATATATGCCGTTTAGGCTACAAAAGAAGTAGGTTTTTTCTTTGGCCGTTGGATTCAGACATTTATGATCTAAGTTCAGGCCTTTGCAGGTAGAGCTTGGGACCACCGTTCTATGTTTGTTTAGAAACAAAGGCATTGGCTGGAGGCTTTTCTGAAGTATGATGAACAGTGGCACTGAAGTTTTGTTTTGTGGTTGGAAGTTATCAACATCCCTGAGAGTGGTTTATGTGTCTTGCCTAAAATCCTTCCCTCCATAAACCCAAATATTGACAAAAGCTAAAAGGTGCAGACTGGAGCTATGCCTATACTCCTGGACACTTCCTGAGCCAAATATAATGTCTGTTAAACCTTGGTGCCTAGGAGTCAATTGTTTCCCAAGATTCAGTGGTAATACGTTTATATCCTCCCTCTTCAGCATTTAACTGCAAATATTTTGTACTGGCCGAATGGGTTAAATTATGAAGCTTGATAAGTACATATGCACACTACCCATCCCTAGCTTTAGAAGAAGGGGGGGAAAAAAGAAAGAAAGAAAAGATAGCTATGATTTTGGATGTCATCCCAATTTTTAAAAATAAGAGAATTTGGACATTTTGGCATATGGGGTTTTTTAAATGAAATTTCATGGAACTGAAAACAGTCAATTTTAGGTTTCCAAAAATTGTTTAGATTTTCGCTGGTATAAATTTGCTGCACATGGTTTTGGGGAAGTTCTGAGAGATGCATTTGGGACTTTGGGGTTGATTTTATTTTATTTTTTGAGATTTGTGATTGAGTTTTAAAAGGTGATTTTCCCCCCCAAACTCAAAGTATAAATCAGGGGAGATCAGAGTTCCATTTTCTAAGGACAGTTTTGGGTAATGATATCATTATGCACTGCTGCACAACTGGACTTGGGGCTGAGTTATTGAGCCTTGTTTCAGCACCATTTGGACACTGCACAGCATATTCCCCTTCCCTGCCTCAGAGTGATTTTGGTCATGCCATTAGCAGCAGCTGCTGGTGATAAGCACTGGGAGAGTCACCTGTGTAGGGTCAGGCTTATTGCACATCAAGGTTTGGCCATGTCGGAAGAGAGGGAAGATGCCCGGGAGGGGGCTCCAGGCCACCTGCCGAGTGAAGATCAAAGGGTTGAAAGGTCAGAGGGCTCAGCTCCCTTAACCGTATCTGTCTGTGCAATAACTATTTCAGATTGTAAATCTTAGCGATTTCATTAAGTCCTCCTGGCTGCTACTGGGGCATTGAAATAATAAAATTTTATATCTATTGCCTTTCCTGCCTCTGGCAGCCAGGCTGATACATTCTCTGCAAGATGGTGGCGTCTTTATGAAAATCTTCCCTGGAATGATCAGAGCAGCATTAATGAAGCCTCAGATTGGGAAGTTGGGGTTCACAGGACCTCATCCTCGGCAGGAGGGAGGGGGGTTTATAAGTAAAGAAGACCCACACAAACCATTTAGCAGCCTTTTAGATTGTGTAGCACCTCTCTTCTGAAAAACAGGTCAGCAAAATATTACCTATTGCTAAATGTTTAATCTTAGGAGGAGGGGTGCACTTTCTCACTGCTGCTGCTTATTAAATAGCCCCTGTTCTAATGACCGCAGGGCCCATCCTTTTCAACAATCCTAAGAGCAGATACAGGTCTCACTTCTCACTCCGCAGACCTTTTGGGTGCTTTTAGAGACATGTCTTCTGAATATGATTTTCCAAATATTTTTCCTAGATCTTAAAGTTGTCAAGGACTGTAAGGGGCTCCTTGGCTCTTGGGTAGGACAAATCAAAGTAATGGCTGCCCCTTTACTGCCCATATGTTTAAGACCCCCTGTAGTTTGTTTGAAAAGTTAAGAGATTTTCACAGTGAAGGTGCCATTTCTGAAATTTAAAGTGTTCCTTTTCACCGCAAGATAAGTTCACTCTGATTAAGTCCGTAATTCTCACTAAGCCATGTTTATGGGGGCAATAAACAATGTTTCAGCGTGCTTGTTAAATTGGGTTTCCAACCTCTCCACTCTTTAAAAATTGACATTTCAAATAAAAGGCAGGTGGAGATGGGAGTCGGGCTTCGCGGTGCTTAGTGAAGAATGAATGATGGCAAGTGGTGGTTGTATGGGAGGAATGAGGTCCTATTTTATGGCAGGGTGACCCCAAACCATTTGGGGACTAGGCAATCAACATCCGCTTACACTCCCAGTGAAACTCTTAAATTCAAATTCTGTTGTTTCAATTTGGATGGATGCTATTTTGAACTACTGCCAGACACCTTATACTCATTATTTAATTTTCATAATGCATCTGTGCTTTGGTAGTGGGGCCCCTATTTTACAGATGATGAAATATAGGCACAGAGAGGTTAAGTAACTTGTCCAAAGTCACACAGCTAATAATTAGGAGGAGCAGGATTCAAACACAGTTATTTCATTGCGTGAAACAGTTTAGTGTGTACAAAAGAAAACTATTATGCTGGCCCTACTTTTAGGGCTTGCTTGCCACTGTGTTTCAGCACTTTGGTAAGTCTGTGCAGGGAGATCACAAGAGATGTGTGGAGGTGGCCACTGTCCTCGGTATTTGCTCAGCACCAGCTCTGTGCCTGGAAGGTGGAGGAGGCTGCACAGCGAGGAGAAAGGCACCAGGCTTTGGGGTCAGGCAGTCCCAAGCTCAAATCTTAACTCTGATACTCTAGGATCTGGGGCAAGTTACTATACCTCTTGGAGCTTCAGGTTGTTCTTCTGTAAAATGTGAATAATAAAGCTCATTTCAAGAGGTTGCTTTGAGGATATTTTAAAATAATATATTCTAAAATGCAGGTAAATATAAAATAAGTATATTTAAAAACTCAGCAGTGCTTCACAGGTACCAGTGGTAAGCCTTACCACAATGTGTGTAAATAGCGTAAGATTAAAGCAGTTACTTTAAGGGGGAAGTGATAGCGCACAGGAAACTTCACTAAACAAGTTTTAACCATGAGCCAAAGAATCTGTTGTCCACTCTGCTTGGCATGGGGTTTAGAGATGACAACTTGAGGCAGGGATAGGAGTAGTCAAGAGGGTTTTCTAGAAGAGCAGGATCTGGTGGGTGGCGGTAACGTGGCGAGCTATGTCTGGGCCATGCTTCTCATCTTATGGAATGCTCTGCCATCTCATCGCATATTTGTGCTTTGCAGCTGTGGGGAAAGGTGTTGACACTTTCTTGTCCTCTTTTTACACATGAGGAAACTGAGTCTGCAGCAGTGGGAAGCCTGCTCCAGTTTGAGACAAAACACCAGCAGATCAGAGTGTGAGTGGGCTCACCCCTCCATTCTGCATGGCGGAGCGGAGGCCAGGCTGGATGGAAGTTCTGTGTTGGGGTGGATTTCTGGAGTGGATTGCTAGGAGGACTGGCAGAACCCAGCTCCCAGAGGTGGACCAGCTGGCAGTGACCGAGCATCTGCTCAATGGTGGACTCTGTATGAAAGACGTGTTCCCAGTGTCTCCCCCAATCTTGTCAACAACCCTAAAGGTAAAGAGCATGATCCCGGCTCACAGCAAGGAAAACTGGTGCTAGAGAAGGCTGAGTGCCTTGCCTGAAGCTGCCTAGCTTGTAAGTGAAAAGGCCAGGACCCCAGCCTAGGCCCAGGACCACAGAGGGGAGAGAATGGGGCTGGTGGGTGAGTGGGGAATGGTCCACTGGAGAGAAGTCTCTTCTGCTGCATACTACTGTGCCCTTTCTCAGATCTACCCACAGCCCATCCACAAGGAGAGGCAGGGAGCCCCTTGAGTTCAGAGATCATGGTTTAATCATCTCTGTGTCCCTTAGACCTAGTGTAAAGTTGACATGAATGACGGCTCCATATGTGACGCACCAAATGAGTGAGTGAATGAACACCCAGTGGATCGATGGCCAGGAAAGGGGCCATTGGAAAAAAAGTCCCTTTGCTGATCTGGCTTGAGAATCCTTGGACTTGTTAATGAGAGTCAGTGCCTATTACCTTGTGAGGGGTGGATTTGGCCTGACCTGGGAGGTGCTTACACCACTTCCCTCCTCTGCCAAGCTTCTGTTTCTGTTTAAAGCACACTGGGAAATTCCAGCAGTGTTTTCAGGACTCCTCTGAACTGTCAGGCTTAGATTTTTAATTTTGTGGAGCAGGAAGGAGCAAATCAGTGACTCTTGGCTCCAAAGAAAAGCCACTACGTTCATCAACTGCTTGGCAGCTCGATGACCTTTGGGGCCTGTGGAAGGGAAGGAAAATGTCACTCTTCCCTCTGTGTGTATCTGAGATTTCAGGAGGGAATAAAGAGTTTAGAATACCTGAATGTTTGCCTTTCCTTTCCTGTCCTATCCACTTTCCCTCTTATTTCTCTTTTCTTTCCTCCTAGGAGCCCACCAGCTTCCCATGCTGTTCTTTGTTATGTACTCATATATATGCGCATGCATTTGGGCACATTTTGTGCATGCTGTGTAGTGGTGTAGTGGAAAGAACACTGGCTCATGGAACCCAGATTCAAATCCTTTCTCTGATGCATCCAGTTGTAAGAACATGGGCAAATTATTTGATCTTTAGCCTTCTTTCCTCATCCATCAAATAGGTGTGATTCTGTGGGAAACTCTCCCCTCCCTGGGAATTTTAGTGGTGTCTGAGCCAGGCATCAAAATACTTCAGGGCTTGATTCATCTGGTATGCCTAACAAAGGTCTGTTATATTAGTTGCTCAGTATGTTTGTTGATTGAAACAATGTGTCAGAGCAAATAATGCCATGCCTTGAGTGGAACAAAGGTATTGCTGTTCGTCTGAATGCCTAGAAGTGTTTCTTAGCCGTGTGACTTCGGACCAGTTATTTTACCTCTCTGACCCTCAGTATCCCTCTCTCTCCACAGGGACTTCATGGGGATTAGTTAAATGATACATGTAAAGAGTTGGGCTGTGGGAGGAACACAGCAGCTAGTGACTGTAATTTTGTTGTTATGTGTGTCAGTAAGATGATGGATGCAGAGCATGTCATACAGTTCCTGATACACACAGGCCTCTGTAACACTGGCTGTGGCTTGGACTGATATGTAGCCATAGGAGTGCAGTTGGAGAAGAAAGGCATGTATTAGTCCATTCTCACATGACTGTAAAGAACTACCTGAGACTGGGCAATTTATAAAGAGGTTTAATTGGCTCAGAGTTCTGCAGGCTGTACAGGAAGCATGGCCTGGGAGGCCTCAGGAAACTTACAATCATGGTGGAAGGCGATGGGGAAGCTGCCACATCCCACATAGCCAGGAGGAGGAAGAGAGAGAGACAGGAATGCTACACACTTTCAAACAACCAGATCTTGCGAGAACTCACTCACCATCACAAGAACAGCAAGGGGGAAATCAGCCCCCATGATCCAGTCATCTCCCACCAGGCCCCTCCTCCAACACTGGGAATTACAACAGGGCATGAGATCTGGGTGGGAACACAGAGCCACACCATATCAAGGCAGCTGCTTGGAACCCAGAGACAGTCATTTAGAATAAAGTTTTGATTAATGAGCTACTAAGATGTAATTTTTGGTTTAATTTTAGCCATATTCTCTCCCTTTAAAAGAACAAACAAACAAACAAAAAAACAAGCTCCCAAGAAGTCATACTTACAGGGGACATACAGTATAATGTCAAGAGTCACATCAAGTATGCCTCTCTCACAGAGGGATCAACTTATACCAGACTTAGTTTAAACAAATACAAAGCACGTTGTGGGCGTGATAATAAACATGTGAGGATGTTGTGCCATCTCAGAGCAAAGTGTCTTTGCAGGAAGCCAGCCTAGACCCTTCTCCTTTGCTTGGAGTCCCATTACTGGTCTCAGAAGTGCTGCCTTGGGCGCTGTCTTGGCCATAAGAGAGTAGATGATGCTTACCGGCTTTGGGCGTCACCCCAGAAGGGAACTTTTTACTTAATCCTCTCACAACCCTATGTAACAAGTGGTTATAGACCCATTTTATGGATAAAGAAATTGAGGTTCAACTAGGATTAAATCATTTATCCTGGGTCCTGTAACTAGGAATTGAGGAAGAGAAAATCCCAAGCCCACTCTACCTGACTCATGCTCCTCCTCAGGACTGCAAAGGCGTCTCCGAAGGACCCCAACAGTGTTGTGGCTTTGTCCTTCCCTGGAGGGAGTCAGTGCAGACTGAGAAGCAGTGTGTGTCCTGGAGCTGTCTGCCTTCACAAACACATTTTCTAATAGTAAAATAGAGTCTCAATTGAATCGCTTTTATTATAGAATTATTGCTATCTTGATTTTGTATAATAATAACTCATATATAGTGCTTCTGATATACCAGACACTGTCCTAGGTATTACACATATATTAACTCATTTAATTGCCAAAACAATCTGGTGAAGTCCATTTTTTGTTGTTGTTGTTTTGTTTTTGGTAAACATTTTCTTGAAGTGTGAGGGAAAGATGCACCCATCCTAAATGTACAGTTAAAGCCAGGCAAAGTGGGGCACAGTGGCATGCACCTGTAGTGCCAGCTGCTCAGGGGGCTGAGGCAGGAGGATCACTTGAGCCCAGGAGTCCGAGTCCAGCCTGGGCAACACAGCAAGACCTCATCTCCTAAAAAAGATAAAAAATAAAAAATAAAAAAATAACCAAACCAACACAGAAACCCACTAAACGTACAGCTAGTTGAGTTTTTACAAGGTGGACATGTACATGTAACCACCACCCAGATATTGAAACAAAATATTACCAGCCCCCTAGAAACTCCTCTTGTACCCTGTTCTAGTCAGTTTCCCCCAGCCCAAGGATGACCACTGTCCTGGATGTCAGTGCTGTTATCATCTCATTATACAGCTAGGGAAACCGAGGCACAGGAAGTCTAAGTAATTTGCCCAAGGTAGCACAGTTTTCATTGGCAGAGTTAGGATTCAGACTCGGGTAGTCTGGCTCCAGAGAATGCACTTTTATATGAGACGTAGCCAAGAAAAGAACAATTGCTTGGTGGCAGTTTAATTTTTAATAGCACAAGAGTATAATAGTAGAGACTTATTCACATTTTCCTTTGTTCTGAAAATCAGCTGTTTAAATCCTTAGTCTTAGAACTCTAATCCATTTTATTGACACAACTTGCAAATTGCAAGGATAGAAACTTGCCTTTAATAGCCCCACATTTATTGATCACTTATTGCAATCAGACATTGTGTTAAATTTTTCATACCTCTTATCTCACTAAATCCTCTCAACACAGCTGTGCAGTATTATCCCCCATTTTACTGATAAGAAAACTGAGGCTCAGAAGTGAAGAATTTGCTGACGTTTACACAGTACAGAAGCAGGACTTGAATCTGGCTGTCTTGTTCCAGACCCACAGTCTTAATCGCTGTGTTAACTCCTATCTGGCTTTCTGTTTCCACTGTGAATTAATTCTATACTAATTAATCATGCTAATTTTACATGATTGTTATCATTGCCATCATTATTATTATTCCCATTGCACTTCCTTGAGCAGACTCTGATTTGCTTTTGTTGAGCTGACATTGTCCATTCGGGCTTACGTTGACATCTGCTGCCAGGCAGGCCTCCCAGTAGAGTGGATCTAGCCACAGTCATTTCTCATTCCCCAGTTAATGAGCACTTGCCTTGTGTCAGGCACTGTGCTGGGCACTGGAGACAAATAAGACACAGCTCTGCCCTGGCGATGGTCCTGGTCTAAGGACAGCCAGAAAAGATTCACCCAGTGCTGGCCTGTTTACTCTATGTGTGTCACCTTCCTGAACCACACAACCTCCATCCTAGAAAGGGTGTCCTGTTTTGCTGCACAGCTGCTGTTGGAGGAGCAGAGGCAGAACTGAGCCCCTGCTCTTCAATGTCCAACCCTGCGCTCCCAAGCCGGCTGAGTGCTGCATGCTCCTGGCCAGTCTTCGGATCCCCTGGGTGACATTGCCAGTGCACACCGTTGCCCTTCATCTTGTGGCTTGCTTCTAAGTACTACCTTTTTCTCACTAGCTGCCCAATTCCCTCCCTGGACAGGTAGGACACTCCCCCACCCCAATCTGTGTGGGCAGCTGGTGTGGTTTTAATTAGTGTAGCTGATATTATTTTATATTTTAGGGAGGAAATCCCATTGTTTTCATACAACGAACTCTAGAAAGTAAGGCTCAACACCATCTTGGCTACAGGAAAGAAACCAAAGAGAGAGTGTTTATTAAACAGACCCCCTCCTTTGTATAGGGAAGTCTATCAGAATCTCTAGGGACATTGGCTTTTTATGTTTATCCTAAGAGGGCATGACTTGAAAAAGTTAAAAATCCTGGACTAGATGAAAAAAGAAGGGGACAGGGAGCCAAACACAGCCACAGATCAGAATGTACACTGAGGGGTGGCCCTGGGGAGAGTCGCCTTGTAGCATGGCATTCATTCACCATTGTTCGCACACTCTTACCTTGTGTGGTTGGCTGTGATTTTATTCTGTGTTCTGGAGAGAGTGCTAATGTGTTTATCAACTTCATTAAGGTATAATTTATCACAACCCATCCATTTAAAGTATATGGTTCAATGAATACCTTCATTGGGGTATATTTATCACAACCCATCCATTTAAAGTATATGGTTCAACGCATTTTGACAGTTTTATACAATCATGAAACCACCACAATAAAGATATAGAATATTTTCATCACCCTCAATGATCATTTGTTTTTATTTAACAAACACAAAAAAAGTGTTTTTATTTAACAAACACTTATCTTGCACTTCCCATGTGCCAGGCACTACTCCAAGTACTTTAAAATATTAACCCATTGAATCCTCACAAGTCTGTGAGGTAGGTAATGTTATCCCCCGTTTATCAAGGAGGCAACTGAGGCACAGAAAGATTAAGTGACATGCCCAGGTTGGCACAGCTGGTGGATGGTAGAGATTAATTAGAACCCAGACTGGCTTTGGATCTATGTTCTTCACCTCTAGGCTCTGCTGCCTCGCCTCTCATTCATTCATTCATTCATGAATTGTCTGCTCTTGGGCAAATATTGCGGTAGGAGTTGAGAGTAGAGAAATCTGATTCTCAACCCCCAAAAGCCCGTAGACTAGGGAAGGAATCAGATACCTACCTAAGTAACTCACCATCAACACGTTATTCTAATTGTGCAGATAAACCTTAGGGGAGCACAGGTCATAGGAGGCTTGCCGCTGCCTCAGTCTCTCCAGCCAGGCATGGCTGAGGTCTAGGAACTATTGGAGGAGAGGGGACAGGCAAGCAAGAGAACTGATGAGCACCTGTTAGGGCCATTCTGGGAATTATGCTGAATCTTTTACATACATTAGCTTATCAAAGCCTCACAGGACTCTGTGAGATAGGTGGTGTTATGATCTCCATTCTACAGATGAAAACCTGGAGGATTTATGCAGTCAAGTCAGTTGCCTACAGTAAGCCCCTTGGTCAGGGACAAGCCAGAGGTGAAATACTAGAGCTGGTGTCCTCTCAGCTGCCCCGACCATCCCCCATACTACGGGTTTTTCCTTTCCTGGCCTAAAAGGCAGGGGTCAAGTTCAGACTGTCTGTGACAAAGCAGAAAGAAGAAGACATTCTTCATTAACAATATATATGGGAAAGTGCCATTTTTTGTGTGCGTTTCTCTGTGTAAGAAATGCCATTTGGAAAGCCAGTGTGCATGTCAGTTTTTTTGTTTTTTTTTTTTGTTTTTTTTTTTCATTCTGAGAAAAAGCCTATAGAGTCTGGTGGGGGGAAGGGTTTGCAGCTGGCAGGAGCTTTGGCATATGCTGTAACTAAAAAGAGAGGGAATGTGTTGGTGGGACAAGCTACCGGAGAGCTGTCTCGGTGTGCCGCGGTACTAGTAAGTGTTTTAATTGGGTAGGGTTTTTGGAGGACTATTTTGACATCTGCTCGTGTCTTTGCTGATTTTTCTTCACTTATAGTAGGAAACACAAGCTGTGGATAAAATGACTTTAAAATAATTGGAAGTAAAGATATCTCTCTCAAAGTCGAATTTGAGAGGGACACTTTTTAAGAAGTGGAAACTAAATTCCACTTCTAGGAATGCATCCTAAAGCACAAAGCTTTATGCCTGCAGATTTCATGACAATATTATATACAGTAATTTCTTCAAAAGTGGAAATAACATCCCACAAAAGGGGCTTGGTTGAGTTTGTTTCCATGTAGTAGGATACGCTGTCACAATTAGTAATGATCTATACAAAGTTCTTAATGAAGTGGATCACTGCTTATATCAGAATCAGTGAGAAAATCAGAAGTGTTAAGAATTATTTCAACTGGCCAAACAGAGGCTCACACCTGTCATCCCAGCACTTTGGGAGGCCGAGACGGGTGGATCACGAGGTCGGGAGATCGAGACCATTTTGGCCAACATGGTGAAACCCCGTCTCTAGTAAAAATACAAAAATTAGCTGGGTGTGGTGGTGCATGCCTGTAATCCCAGCTACTCGGGAGGCAGAGGCATGAGAATAGCTTGGACCCAGGAGGCAGAGGTTGCAGTGAGCCAAGATCATGCCACTGCACTCCAGCCTGGCAACAGAGTGAGACTCCATCTTAAAAAAAAAAAAAAAAAAAATTATTTCAACTTTGCTTTAACACATAGGAAAGGGAGAATATGGAAGGAAATAGACCAAAACATTGTCTCCAATGGAGGGACTGGGGTAACTGTAATTTTCTTCTTTAAACTTTTCTGTCTTTCCCCGTTTTTTTTTTTTTTTTTCAGACAGAGAGTTTCACTCTTGTCACCCAGGTTGGAGTGCAGTGGCGCCATCTCAGTTCACTGCAACCTCTGCCTCCCAGGTCCAAGCGATTCTCCTGCCTCAGCTTCCCAAGTAACTGGGATTACATGCACCCACCACCACACCTGGGTAATTTTTTGTATTTTTAGTAGAGACAGGATTTTGCCATGTTGGCCAGGCTGGTCTCGAACTCCAGACCTCAGGTGATCCACCTGCCTCAGCCTCCCGAAGTGCTGAGGTTACAAGCGTGAGACACCGTACCCGGCCTTTCCCATTTTTTTAATAGTAGGCATCTATAATTTTTTTTTTTTTTTGAGATGGAGCTTCACTTGGTCGCCCAGGATGGAGTGCAGTGGAGCGATTTTGGCTCACTGCAAGCTCCACCTCCCGTTTCATGCCATTCTCCTGCCTCAGCCTCCTGAGTAGCTGGGACTACAGGCACCCGCCAACACGCCCAACTAATTTTTTTGTATTTTTAGTAGAGATGGGGTTTCACCGTGTTAGCCAGGATGGTCTCGATCTCCTGACCTCGTAATCTGCCTGTCTCGGCCTCCCAAAGTGCTGGGATTACAGGCGTGAGCCACCGCACCCGTCCTATCTTTTATGATAAAAAGGAAAGTAGTATTTTATGTAAGAGAAAGCAGACTCTGAGCGTGTTGATATAACTGTATGTCCTGAACAGATAGATACTCATTCTGATGTCTGAGTGATCGGATTAGGGCTATCTTCAGAAGAAAGTCAGCTTTGGGGTCAGACTGCGTTCAAAAGTTGACTGCTGCTCCCTAGCTCTGACTTTGGGCAGCTTGTTTGACCTCTCTGCACCCCTACTTGGTTCCCACGTGGAGATGCTAGTGTCCCTGACTGATGGCGTGGTTAAGATGAGAGGCTCTGGCACCTGGCAATGGTCTGGCTTCCTTCCTCATCCGCGCTTCCCGTCCCTACCCCCAGTTTGAGTGTTTCTTGCCTTTCTTCATTCCCCTGGTTGCCTTGATCCTTTGGGGGACTGGGCACTGTCCGGCGAGCTGGGCTCCAATTCTTTCCTTGGGAACAGTGAGCTTCAGGAAGGCCCTTAAGTCCATGCCAGCCCTTTTGGAAGAGGCCTTGCCACCAGGAGGGCAGCATTGTCCTTCAAGAGGAAACTGTGCCGCCCCAGCTCCTGCCTGGAGCCTGGTGCTTGGGGCATTTTGGTTACTAAGGGGACCCTGGCCTGCTAAGTTAGAAAAAGGGGCCAGGTTTTTTCCTATTCTTCAGCTTACTGCCATTGTTGAAAAAGTAAACACTCCACACAGCTTAACCGGCAAGTCCTCCAACCAGGAGTGGGAAGAAATCAAAAGCCTATTCCAGCCCAGCGGTGGAGAGCCTACAAGGGCTGGTCTGTGCTGCTGGGGCCCAGTGGGAACGCAGAAACAAGGCCTGATTCTGGTCCAGAATCAACATCCCATTCATGGGGCCTTTCAGCCCTGGAGGCTTCTCTCCAATGGCCATCATCTCCTGATGCCTTCTGTTTGGGGCTATTTGGAAGGTCAGAGGAGGCAAAGTAGTTGATTCTGGGGTGCACAGCCCTCTGCTCTGTCCTGGAGGCAGGCGCGTCCTTCAGGATGTTATGAGTCCTTCTCTGATTCTGTTTCCTGTGACTGTGGGCAGCCTTTGAAGTGAGAGACCAAGCAAGAAGGGGGCCCAAGGATTTTTGCCCTCAGGCCATTGCCACTACAGCCTTCCAGACTGACTGTGGCTATTGTGTATATTATAAAAGTAGTAATAATAGCCACTATTTATTACATCTTACTGTGTGGCCAGCATTATGGGTGTGTTTGCTGTCATCAAGCAGCCCTGGGGGAAGTGAGAGAAGTAGGGTGGCCATAGTTAGCATTTTAATTTTACAGACAAAGCCAATTAGTAGACACATAACCTTGGGCAAGCTACTTCTTGGAGCCTCAGTTACTCATCTATAAAATGGGGCTAATGATAGCTCACCCCCAGCCCCATTGATGGAATGAAAGCATCTGTGTGGCAGTGCTCTGTGAGCCTGAGGTGTGACATCAGTGAAAAAGAGGGCCGTTGATGCTATTTTGATACCTTCCTGCTAGCACACTGCTGGGCATTTGACCTGTTGGGTTGCAGAGTGAGGCAGCTAGGGAGTCCTGGACAATCTCCTGTGAATCTCAACATTCTTCTGTATAAAATGGAGATTATGCTTCAAATAACAAAAGCGCTATAAAATACGAACTTGTTTTTTGTATCATTAGGTTGGTGCAAAAGTAATTACTCTCTGCCGTTACTTTGGTAAAAACTACAATTACTTTTGTACCAACCTAATATGATCAAAGTTCTCCATTCGCTGATATCTTTTTACCCTATAAATAAGGCAGCAGGTAATAATGGGTGTTGGGGTTTGGAGGAAAGAATAAACTCCTACATCAGCAATTGTGTCCCTCCTCTGTGGTTCTCAGCCCATAGTAAGTACTTAGAGATTGATGGATAGGTTTGTGGACGAGCCCCAGAGGCCTGGAGAAGTTAGTGGATAGCAGGAGTTGGAGGCCCTGGTGGTGTTAAGTGAAAAGGTTCCAGGATTCTGCTGCCTGGGAGTGTTTTTTCAACCCTACGAGGCTTGTGACCAGCGTGGCTCTACCCTCCTGCTGGGAAGAATCTTGAAATGTTTACTTAGGTACCATGTTCTGCCCTAGAGGCTGGGATTTAAGAGAGTGAATGTCAACCATATTAATGTGCACTTACCAGATGTCAGTCATGTTGTCAGGGGCTGGTTATTTTGCAGTGGTGAGCCACAGATGAGCCCCTGAAGGAGCCCACACCCCAATAGGGGAGGCAGGCAGGCAGAGAGGTGCTGGGGCTCAGAGTGACAAGGGCTGTGTGAAGGTCAGTTTCCCTGCGGGTGTCTGACGATGAGGAGGTGGATGGTGCAGTGCAGAGAGCATGGCCTGGGGAGGCAGCCAGGCCTGTGGTTTCTTCTGCCTCTTACCTCAGTGCTCTGAACCTCATCTTCCTCAAGTTTCGAACATTGAGGGCAATAACATCCACTTTACAGGGGTTGGTAAGAATTAAATGAAATAAGGTGAGTGAAGCACAGAGCAAGAGCTAGGAAGCTTCTAGTATATGCTACTTGTCCATTTCCAGGGCATTGGAAACTGGAGCTTGAGCAGCCATTGGATGTCTGCCTCCATTGCCAGCCTACACTGTGTTCTGGGGTGAATTAGGAAAAGGCATCTGCCCCCTTTCCCTGACTGGTGCCACTCAGCAGGCACGTGGGTTGGCAGATTTCAGCCCTAGCTTAGGTGGTTGGCATCTGAGGAGTGCCTACCTGCACAGCCATGTGCAGTGTGCTCAGAGGTTGACCAGTAATGGAATTGATCCTTTATATGCAGTGACCACAGGTCCCATCGTGTGCCTGTTGCCCTGGTGTAAGATGAGGTCTTTCACATCCAAATGTATCCCAGTTTAGACAGCAAATGATAGCATCTTTCTATGCAAAATAAAATAAAGACAATAGTTCTAAAGCCTCTGACTCAAAAGGAATGTGCTTGATATGTAATGGGGAGGGAGGATTGAATGGGACCAGGAGTGGCGGGTAGGCAGGAGAAACACAAAGATGGATTCTTAGTAGTGGATAAGTAGTGTGATTAAAAATTTGAAACTCAGGCTACACCCTGTCTTGGACTCACACAGGCTGTGGGGAATTGCTGCCAGATTGCGGGGAGGATTCTTTTTTTCTCCATATTGTCCGTTCATCCCTTCTCCTGTCACCAAGCATGAAAACCTTGTAGGCATGAGTTTCCCTCATCTTTTCTATTACTGTGCCAATAGAATAATGGCTTATGGCCAGAGCTTCTGAGCCATTACTAGCTGGATATCTGTGGAAAATTGAACCAAATTGAAAGTGTGACCTTCCTACTTGGCATTTAAGGGAAGTGTTAACAATAGGCCACACACAATATTCCATACCCAAGAATGACAGGATCCAAAAGAGAGATGGGCAAGTAGCCTTTGTTAAATTAGGGGGCTGGATTGAATGGGGATATCACGAGAACATAGCCATATATCAGCATTCCTGGGGCCAGAGCTTTGGACCTCAGCATCTGTTAAATGTATAGGGGGCAAATGATGATGGGATGTAATGATCCCTCTTACTTTCTGGCTGTGTAACCTGGGGCATGTTACTGAGCCTCTGTGAACCCTTTTCACTCCTGGTACTTGGGGATAATCATGCAAGCTCACAGAGATTTTATGAGAGTTCAGTGAGCTAACAAATGTGAACCTCCTACGATTGGGCCTGCTGCAGAGTAAGACTTTGGCAAATGTCACTTTTCTTCTCTATGCCTCTTCCCCAGAGAAGGCAGGGGAAGTGTGTCTTGATGGCACCTCAATGACCTTCTCTTCTGGATTTTTTTCTCCTTGCAGAGAGTCAGAAACATGGCCCTGGATGATGTCGTGATCCTGAATGTGGACACCAACACCCTGGAAACCCCCTTCGATGACCTCCAGAGCCTCCCAAACGATGTGGTAGGTATCTAAGCTCGCGAGGATCTAACTTCTGTGAGCTCCTGCAAAGAAATGAACGTGACTTTGGGAAATGGGGAAGGAGAGGAAATAGCCAAGGTTTTCCTGTGACCTGAGAACTGCAGTTTGTTTCTCCATTGAAACCTTTGTCTCAGTGTAGAAAGTTAGAAGGTGACCAGGCGTGGTGGCTCACACCTGTAATCCCAGCACTTTGGGAGGCCAAGGCGGGTGGATTACTTGAGGTCAGGAGTTCAAGACCAGCCTGGTCAACGTGGTGAAACCCCGTCTCTACTAAAAATACAAAATTAGCCAGGCATGGTGGCGCATGCCTGTAATCCCAGCTACTCAGGAGGCTGAGGCAGGAGAATCACTTGAACCCAGGAGGTGGAGGTTGCATTGAGCTGAGATTGTGCCACTGCACTCCAGCCTGGGTGACAGAGTGAGACTCCGTCTCGAAAAAAAAAGATAGAAAGTTAGGGCCCACGCCTGTAATCCCAGCACTTTGGGAGGCCGATGCGGCGGATCATGAGGTCAGGAGAGCGAGACCATCCTGGCTAACATGGTGAAACCCCATCTCTACTAAAAATACAAAAAATTAGCTGGGCGTGGTGGCACATGCCTGTAGTCCCAACTACTTAGGAGGCTGAGGCAGGAGAATTGCTTGAACCCGGGAGGTAGAGGTTGCAGTGAGCTGAGATCGCTCTACTGCCCTCCAGTCTCGGTGACAGAGCAAGACTCCATCTCAAAAAAAAAGAAAGTTAGAAGGTGGTTTACTTTTTGAGTCTATTTTGCTCTTGAACTTTTGTTAAGAAAGACTGTGAAGTGACCTTAGTATCTAGACCTCTCCTTTCTGTGGGAGTCTGAGGGTCTCGCCACCTCTCCCCAGCACATTGGTACCTCTAGAGATCAGGACAGCTCCCTCCAAGTAACACCACAGAAGGCAGCTGGCAGAGTTTTCAGTGTGAACAATTTGGGGTACTTCAAACCTACACTTTTTTTCCTAGAGCATCATCAGCCTTTTCCCCTCATAGTAGAGTATCAGGTGCCAGTGCTCTCAGTGTAGCTGTGTGCCCTCCGCGTCGCACTTTGTTGCCTCAGGTCTACACAGAATGTGGGTTCTATTGAGCAAAAAGTAATTGGCTGCCACATTTGCTACACTAACATCTGCCTATATACCTGTCTCCTGTTGCTACTTGGAGCAGCCCTGTAGGCAGCTGTGTAAGGTAGACCCATTCTCCCCTTGTCCATGCCAGTGAGGATTGGGCCTCACCAGCAAGTGTGGTTTTGTCATTTCTGCTTTGGCCTCCGTAGCTCTGCCTGCAAGAAGATCTGTAGAATTATCCTGATTTCCAGAGTGAAAGGGGTTGCTGTTCCTGGCCATGTGGTACTCATATGTGTCCTGGTTGGCGGAGTGTTTTACCTGGTGGGCATTGATGCACCATCACTGCCAGGAGCCCCAGTGGCACCCTGTGGGTAGCTGTTCTGAAAGGATTGCTGTTTGTTGATGAATGTCTTACAGGATAATTTCTTTCCTTTTTTTTTTTTTTGTTTGAAACAGCATCTGGCTCTGTCACCCAGGCTGGAGTGCAGTGGCACTATCTTAGCTCACTGCAGCCTCTGCCTCCTGGGCTCAATCAATCCTCCAACCTCATTCTCCCAAGTAGCTGGGACTATAGGCACATGCCACCATGCCCAGCTACTTTTTATAGAGACAGAGTCTTGCTGTGTTGCCCAGGCTGGTCTCATACTCCTGAGCTCAAGCAGTCTGCCCATCTCAGCCTCCCAAAGTGCTGGGATTACAAGCATGAGCCACTGTGCCCAGCCATAACAGTATTTCAAACTTCTCTACACCTAACTCACTGTGAGATTTTGGGGGAGTCATTTGTACCCTAGAGCAGTGCTCCACTTATAATTCAACAGTGGCTGCCATTCACTGGCTTATTGCACTGAGCTCCCGTCATTGACCTCTCATTTACTCTTCATGCCACTCTGAGGATGGCCTTTTCCTTACTCCTGCTTGACCCACAGAGCTAGAGAGAGGTGGAGCCAAGGCGTGAACTCAACCCTGTGGGTCTACAGAGCCCACGTGGCCCCTTTGCCCTACTAGGTGTCTTCTGCATTTAGGATGTCATTCATCCTGAATGACAGTATTGTAGCCCTGTGGAACAGGTGGTCTATAAGGTATTTATCTCCTTTCTACAGAGAGGAGAGAACCTCAGAGAGCATGTGCCTTGCCTTAAATCCTGTAGGTGATTAGGGGCACAGCTGAGATTGGACCCCCAGTCTGTGCTGCCTCTATTCTGTGTATCCCGCCTCCCTCTGAGGCAGCAAGAGACGACAGAACTTAAGAAAAATTAAAGTGTGAGACAGGCAGGAGGACCTGTAAGGTGTGAGAATCATGTCAGGACAGAGTACGTGGTTGGTACCCTAGGGCCTACTAGCTATAATTTGAGTTCTTTTGGTCCAAGGAATCTGAGGCTCCCAACCCTGTTTCCCTTCAGTGGACGAGCACCTCTTGAAGCCATGGATATCTTAGGCATGGACCTGGCAACTGCCTAGTGAATGTGGGAAGTGAACCTGAGGTCTATCAGGTGCAGGAAATGGCCAAGGGCCCTGTGGCAGCATGAGATGAGTGACTGGCAGCTCAGAAACCATGGAGTGGACTGACTGGTCCCACCTGCACTGCTCTGACCCTGTGCTGGCACTGAGCAGCAAAGAGAAAGCAGATCTTCAAAGATTGTATGTCAGTAAGGGAAACAGATATGTCAATTACATATCCATTACAGTGTAGCATAATAGGGACCACAGGGAAATAGGAATCGGGCACAGAAGGGCCCAGGAGAGAGAGTAACAAAATTTTGGGGAGGATAATGGAGTCTTTCTGAAGATGGCAAATTCCAAGATGCCTTTTAAATGACAAGTAAGGTAGCCTCGGGGAATCAAAGTAACTTGGGTGAGTTATTTTCCCTCTTTGAGCCTCAGTTTTCCACATTAAAAGAGGAGTACTAGGCCTGCTCTCAGGATTATTATGGCAAACAGTTATGGTAATGATTATCAAATGCCTGGCACAGTGCTTGCATGTTGTCAGTGTTCAAGAAATGGTACCTGCATTTGTTTTTAATAAAATTGTTGCTGATAATTATAGGCAAGGTTGGAGGACAGTTAATAACCTCCATGTCCTGACAGTCTCAGCCTGCACAAATGGGACCTCCTCTGTGCAAGCTGGTTTGTAACAGGGTTGAGAATGTTCTATAGCAGTGGTTTCCAGCTTGGGCCTCTCATTAAGGATTCTGAAGATTGTAATGGGGGGATGTGGTCTATAAGGTATTTATTGTATTTCAGTGCAATTCACAGCTTTGATTCTGTGATGCTACATGAGTATCAAGAGGAGAAATCATGCCCTGCCTGTCTTTGTGTCCCCTGCATTTAGCATAGGACCTGGTAATTTTAGTGTATCAGCCTATCCATCCATTGACCTTAAAGTCTCCCCTTTTGCCAAAGCTGTATGTTTACTCTGACAGATTCTGCTTCTTAAGCATTTGGTAAATCCACATCCTCTTCCTCATCCCTCCTAAACACCACCTAATCTAAGCTTTTATTTTCTTCCTGCATTATTACCAGCAGACTCAAGACTGGTTCATTGACTCCAGCCTCATCCCTCCAATCTTTCCTCCTTATGCCCCAGAGTGACCTTTCTAAAAACATAAACTCCATTTCCCACCTACCTAAAACTGTTCCATCAGTGAATGTAATTTTTCAAAAAACATTTAAGGACAAAAAAATTCTCCTATAACTTCCCATTACCTAGAGATTCAAGGCAACTTCCCTTTGTTGGCTTTGAAATCAAACAGACCTGTTTTCACACCCTGGCTTCCTCACTTCATGTCCATGTGATCTTGGGCAAAATTACTTCAGCTCCCTAAGCCTTAATTTCCGTATAAGGTTGTTTGAGAATTAAATGTAATATATATAATATATTTAAAACATCTATCAGCACAATCGACAGTAGCTGATGATGATGAATTATGGATGTGAATTATGATCAGCATGGCATTCAGGCCTCCTTCATGATATCCCCCTGTTTTTGTTTTTCCATAGCTGTGTTTCTCTCCCCTCCCTGCTTTAAACTCTGTACTGTAGGTTTTTAGAACTGTTAACGGTTGTCCCAAATTTACATATTGTTTCATAACTTCATACTTTGTGTACAGCATTTCTTTTGTCCCAATGTCTTACCTCATCTATTAATCTCTTACTCACTCTTCAAGACCTGCTCTCAAGTATTTAATCACACACACACAAACACATGCACACATACACACGTACACACAGAATCTTTTCTGACCTTCACATAGATTTGACCATATCTTTCTCTGTCCCCAGAGCCCCTTGTGTACCTTGTTTAAGTGTACTGATTTATTACCCATTTCCCTTTTACTTGTGAGTTTTTTGGGGGAGCAGTAATTGAGTTTTATTCATCTTTGTTTTCTAAGGATCTAGCAGCCACTGAATAGATAGATGGAAGGATAGAAGGCATATATGGATTGGGTTATTATGGCAGATGAAATATTGTAAAACATGGCATCTATGCTGGAAACTTTATTAAAAGGGGCTTTGGGCCAGACATGGTGGCTCATGCCTATAATCCCAGCATTTTGGGAGTCTGAGGCAGAAGGATTGCTTGAGGCCAAGAATTCAAGTTTGCAGTGAGCTGTGATTGCACCACTGCTCTCCAGCCATGATAGAATAATTGGAACTGGATTAATCCTCCCACAATTAACAATTAAAACTCTGGGCAAATATGAAAACAGCTGTTTTCACATGTTGGACAGCAGACAAGACAAGACTGTTGTCCCTGAGTGAAAGGAAGCCAGTGAGGTGAGGCCTACTATCCCACTGGCTTTCTGCCTTGAGGCATTTTGTGGATACTGGTACTAGAAGGGGAATCCCCAGCAAAGCACAACAGTCTTGGGGAGTTGAAAGGTTAAAGAACAGTTTGAAGGGGAGATGGTTTAAATTTGCAGGTGAGAGTATCAGATAGGATGGAGCTAATCAGCCGAAGAGCTCCAGAAACCTGCATTGACAAACCTGCTGAAGACTCATCTGTCCACATGTAGGGTGAAACTCCTGACAGGAAACTATAAGATGAACAGTTCTCAGAGCTCACACAAGTCTAGGAATCCTGCAAGTTCTGACCAACCAGAATCAGAGATCTTGTTGATCGTTCAGGACAATGATAAGAGACGTCAGTAGGGCATGACTTGATAGTACATCTAAATTAGCTATAGAGTAAAGATCATTTTAGCCCTACCCTGAAAGATCTTAAAATTAAGCTTTGAGAGACATAAGAGGGGCTTTAGGGGTCCTAAAATGTGCTGGATTTTAATGTGAGTGCCAGTTACATGGGGATGAATTCGTCAAGCTGAGCACCAATGTTGTGTGCATTTTTATGTGTACATGTTAAACTTCGATAAAAAGTTTTAAACAAACATTTCTTTCTTATTAAGTCTTTAAAAGATCAATCTGATGTGCAATCAATCTAACCTTGTGTGAAAATAAACTTCAACCCTCTTTAAAAGAAGGCAACAAAATCCAATATTTGATAACATAACATTCACAGTATCTAACATCTTATTTAAAAAGTGCAAGACATGTTGAGAATGAGGAAAATGTCACCCCTAACAAGAGGAAAATTAGTCAATAGAAACAGACTCAGAAGTGACAGATAAGATAGAACTAGCAGATAAAGACTTTAAAGCAGATTTTATGAAGACTATAAATATGTTCACGAATTTAAAGGAAGACCTGATTAAATGAAGGGAGAAATGGAAGATATTTTAAAATGAAAGGGAACATCTATAAGCAACAAATACACCTGGAATGAAAAAAAAAATCACTTATGGGACTAAGAGGATATGAGATACCACTGAATAAAAACATCTGTGAATTTGAAGATATATCAATAAAACTCCTCAGTGTGAAGCTAAGAAAGGAAAAGACTGGAAAAAGTTAACAAAACTCAGTGACCCTATAGCATAATATCAAGAGGGCTAACATACTTGCAACTGGAGTCCCAGAAGGTAAGGAAGGTGAGGAAAGACTAGAAAAAATATTTTAAAAGATTATAGCGGATTTTTTTTTCAATTTTGATGAAATAATACTCAGAGCTCCAAGAAGCTCAATAAACCTGAAACATAATGGACCCAAACAAAACCACACAAAGATACATTTTGATTAATTGCTCAAAACCGAGAAAAGCTTAAATTAGCCAGAAAGAAAAAGATATGAGAAGTAATTATAGTATACTTATTGCCAGAAACCATTTAAGGCAGAAGACAATGGAATGACATTTTAAAGTAATGAAAGGTAATTTTTATCAACCCAGAATTCTATATCCAGTGAAAATATCCTTCAAAAATGAAAGCACTGAGGCAGGCGGATCACCTGAGATCAGGAGTTCAAGACCAGCCTGGCCAACGTGGTGAAACCCCATATCTACAAAATACAAAAATTAGCTGAACATGATGCCGGGTACCTGTAATCCCAGCTACTCAGGAGGCTGAGGTGGGAGAATTGCTTGAACCCAGGAGGCAGAGGTTTCAGTGAGCTGAGATTGTGCCACTGTACTCCAGCCTGGGAAACAGAGCGAGAATCCATCTCAAAAAAAAAAAGAAGGCAAAACTAAGACTTTTTCAAACAGATAAAAAATAGGAGAAATCATTGTCAGCTTACCTGCTCTACAATAAATGTTAAAAGAAGTTCTTCGGGGGGAAAAATGATATTATAGGGAAATTTGAACTGTAAGGAAGTGAAGAGAACCAGAAATAGTAAATATATGGCTACATGTAAGAAACTTATTTTCTCATTTTTAATTTCTAAAAGTAAAAATAATACCAGTGGAGGTATTCTGCTGGTAATAATACCAGTAGTGTGTGGAGAATAGAAGTGTTCTGTTTAAAGATTGTTATGTTACCTCTATACAAAAACTGGCATAATGTTATTTGAAGGTAGACTGTATTAATTTAAAGATTTATATTGTAAACCTTACAAGGGCTACTAAGGGAGGAAAAAATAAGACAGATATATATAGCTAATAAGCCAATATTGAAGGTCCAAAACATTTTGTGGGGAAAGAGTAAACATGACAACAGATGGAACAAATAGAAAAGTTAGCAAGATGATAGTGTCTATGCATTGTGCAGACCCTCCAATTTACAGTATTATATAGAAAAGCAAGACCCAATTGTATGCTTTCTGTAAGAATTCCACTTTAAATATGAAGAGTCAAATAGATTAAAAGTAAAAGGATAGGGAAGATATGCCAGCCAAACGCTAATCAAAAGAGAGTTGGGGGCAAAGAAACAAATCATCCTTATAGAAGTATACCAAATAATACTTGTAAATACTGTCCTATCCAGGAGAAGGAGCTTAATTGCCTCTTGACCCTACTTGGGTGTGGGCTAGAATTCATTTATTCCTAAAAAACAGTGTGTGTAAAGAGAAAAAGAGTAACTTTAGTGGAGAAACTGGCAGACACTACCTTAACCAAACGATCAATTTTAACATCACCAGTGATGTCATGTGGATATCATATAACCACTGATGTGATGTAATGAGGGTACTTCACCTCTGTGGTATTCTGTCCAAAAATCCACTCTAATCATGGCAGAAACTTCTGAGAGACTCAAATTTGGGAACATTATACAACAGGGGTCCCCAACCCCTGGTCTGCGGACTGATGCCAGTTCATGGCCTGTTCGGAACCCAGCCACACAGTAGGAGGGGAGCAGCGAGTGAGCATTAGCACTTGAGCACCCCACCTCCTGTCAGATCAGCAGTGGCATTAGATTCTCAAAGGAGCGTGAACTCTGTTGTGAACTGTGTATGCAAGGGATGTAGGTTGTGTGCTCCTTATGAGAATCCAATGCCTGATGATCTGAGGTGGAACAGTTGCATCCCAAAACCATCCTCCCTTGCACCTCCCCACCACCCCACTAGTCCGTGAAAAGATTGTCTCCCACAAAACTGGTCCCTGCTGCCAAAAATGTTGGGGGACTGCTGTTCTACAAAATAGCTGACCAGCGTTTCTCACAATTGTCAAGGTCATAGCAAAGGAAAGACAAAGAAACTGTTCTAAGCCAGAGGAGACTAAGGAGACATGACAACTAAATGTAATGTAGGATCCTGGGTTGGATCCTGGGATAGTAAAATAACATGAATGGAAAACTGGTGAAATCACAATGAAGTCTGGAGTTTAGTTAATACTAATGTGCCATTGTTAGTTTCTTCGTTTTGACAAATGTATGGTGGTAATCTAAGATAATGCAAGCTTGTCCAACCTACCCCACTTTGTTGTTGTGGCTGTTCTGTTTTGTTTTAGGCTTTTAGCAGCCTGAAGCCATAGCTTTTAGTTTCTCTCTCTAGTGATAAGTGGAAAAGAGGGATGGGGAAGGGGCTTTGCTGGCCCGACCAGAAACAAACTAAGAACCCATGACTGCATTCTCTTCCTTGGACACCCCTGTTTAGGGGAAACTGAAACTGGGTAAGGAGAATATGGGTCTTCTTTATCCTATCTTTGTAACTTTTCCATAAATCTAAAAATATTTCAAAATGAAAGTTTATTTTAGAAAAAGAAGGGAGTATTATGAATATAACTTTACATCTAAAATTTTGACAAATTAGGTAAGATTTAGAGTAAGATCAAAAATTCCTTGAATTTAGCAGAAAGTGACTCAAGAAGAAATAAGGAAAATGCACTATTTCTTTTTTTTTTTTTTTTTTTGAGAACGGAGTCTGCGTTCTGTCGCCACAGGTGGAGTGCAGTGGCGCAATCTCGGCTCACTGCAAGCTCCGCCTCCCGGAAACACGCCATTCTCCTGCCTCAGCCTCCCTAGTAGCTGGGACTACAGGCGCCCACCAACATGCCCGGCTAATTTTTTTGTATTTTTAGTAGAGACAGGGTTTCACCGTGGTCTCGATCTCCTGACCTCGTGATCCATCTGCCTCGGCCTCCCAAAGTGCTGGGATTACAGGCGTGAGCCACCGCACCCGGCCAGAAAAATGGCATTATTTCTATTTAAGAATTGTGAATCTGTAAAGCTTTCCCACAAAGAAAACTCTAGGCCCAGAGAGCCTCCCTGGTTCATTCTATCATCTGTTTAAGAAGAACTAATACAATCTTAACACCAACTTTTCAAAAGCAGAGGTAGAAGGAAGATGTCTCAACTTATTTTATGAGATCAGCTTTACCCTGACTCGAAAACCAGACAAATAATTTACAAAAAAAAAGGAAACTACAGACCAATATACATAACCAATATAGATGTAAAAATCTTTAACAAAATATTATCAAATTGAATCCAGCAATATATAAAAAAGGATAATAACCTTTTTTAAAGATGTGAATACAGGTTGGCTAAATATTTGAAAAACCATGTAATCTATTATATCAATAAACTGAAAAGGAAAATAATAGGATATATACAAAAAGAATTTTAGGAAAAATTCAGCACTATTCCTGATAAGAACTCCTAGAAAGTGAAGTATTCTCACTGTGGTAGAGGGCATCTAGAAAAGACCTACAGCTCACGTCATACTTAATGGTGAAAGACTGATTTCTGTCCCCCTGAGAATGAAAAAACGTACCTGCTCTTATTTCTATTCATTGTTGTACTAGAGGTTCCCACCAGTTCACTAAGACGGGGAAAAGAGGTAAAGCCCAAATGATTAGAAAGAAGTGAAATTCTCTTTATTCAGACAACTTGATCGTGTATATGGAAAATTCTAAGGAGTCTCATAAATGAATTTAGCAAGGGTGCAGGATAAAGTCAGTATACAAAAATCAAGTGTATTTCTATATACTAGTAACGAGCAATTGAAAATGAGATTTTTTAAAGTACCATTTAAAATAGCATACAAAACACAAAATACTTAGGAATAAATTTAAGAAAATGTGTTGAAGATTTGTATCCTGAAAGCTATAAAACATTTCTGAGAAAAAATTTAAAAGACCTAAATAAATGGAGAGCTATTCCATGTTTTGGGTTGGAAGACTCAATATTTTTTTACTCAATATTTTTAAGATGTTAATTTTCCCTAAATCGATCTATAGATTCAATATAATCCTAACCCAAATTCCAGATGGCTTTTTTTTGAGTAAACTTGACAAACTGATTCTAAAATGTGTATGAATATGCAAAAGATCGAGAATAGCCAAAACAATGTTGAAAGAGAAGAACAAAGTTGTTGGACTTATATTACCTGTTTGCAAGACTTACTATAAAGTTACAGTAATCAAGACAGTGTAGAAAGACATATAAATCAATAGAACAAAATTAAGAGCCCAGAATTAGACCTATACATAAGTGGTCAATTGATTTTTCAACAAGTATGACAAAGTAATTCAAAAGGGAAAGAAGAGGGATCTTTTTTTCCAACAAATGTGCTGAAACAACTGGATATCCATATGGAAAAAAAAGAAGCCTTGACTTTTACCTCATGCAAATATTAGCTCAAAACAGATTATAGACCTAAAAGTAGAAGCAAATGCAATCAAATGACTAGAAAAAAAAAATATGAGAGGGAATCCTCATGAATTGGGGGTAGGCAAAATTTCTTAGGCTATAAAAGCATACATCATAAATAAAAAAGTGATAAATTGGACGTCATGAAAGGTAAAAACTTATGCTCCCCAAAAGCATCATTTAAAAAATAAAGAAGCAAGCCACAGACAAAATGAGATAAAATATTCTTAACACTTAATACCTAAAAAAGGACTTTTATCCAAAAAATATTTAAAAATTCCAAAACTCAGTAGCAAGAAGATAGCTCAATTAAAATGGGTAAAATATTTGAAGAAACACATCACAAAAAGATATTAAAATAGCCAATATGCACATGAAAAGATACTCAGCATCATTAGTCATGAGGGTACAAGTTAATGTCACAACAAGGTTCCACTGCGTACCCACTGGTATGGCTAAAATAAAAAGGCTGAATTTCTTATAAATGTATATCTTAAACATATGTTTACTGTATGACCAAGTGATCCCACACCTAGGTATTTGCCCAAGAAAATGAAAACTTATGTATGTGTATGTTTTTAGCAACCCAAACCAGAAACAATACAGACGTCCCCCAACTGGTTAATATATAAACAATCAGTGGTACACCCATAAAATAGAAGGCTACTCCACAATCAAGAAGAAACTAACTACTGATCTATTCCACAAAATGGATGAATCTCAAATACATTATGATAAGTGACAGAATCCACTTAGTTGACATTCTGGAACAGGCGAAACTATAAAGCTAGAAACAGCTGAGTGGTTGCCAGGACTAAAAGTGGCACAAGGGAAATTTGGGGGATGATATACCATCTGTATCTTGATTGTGGTGATAGATATATGACTATATGCATCTTTCAAAATTCATAGAACCATTCACTAAAGATGGTGAATCTTAAGATATGTGAATCATACCTCAATAAACCTGACTTTAAAATTATTGAAACACTGACAACACCAAGTATTGTCAAAGATGTGGAAACATTTATGTGGAGCTCTCATCACTGCTGATGGGAGTATAATACGGTACAACCACTTTGGAAAACAGTTTGGCAATATCCTATGAAGTTAAACTTATGCCTACCATACAACCCAACAATCCCACACCTGGCTGTTCACCCAAGGGAAACGAAACTATATCCAAACAGGCTTGTACATGAATGTTTATGGTAGCTCTATTCCTAGAGAACAATAACTAAAAGCAACCGGAATGTCTATCAAGTGGTAGATGGATAAATAAACAATGTATTATATCCCTTATTTTTGTATGATTTACTCAGTATTCTGTAGTAACAAACATTTGATACACCAAGCAAAATAAATGAATCTTAATTCACACTGATCAAAAGAAGCCAGACACACAGCACTGTAGGATTTCATTTATGTAGAATAGAAGAGAGAAAGCTAGTCTATAGTGGGTGAAAGCAGATCAGTGGTTGCACTGGGCTGGGATGGAGGAGGCAGGGCCTGACTGCCAAGGGGCACTAACCAACCTTTTGTAGTGAAGGAACTGTTGTGTTTCTTGATTGTAGAGGTGGTTACACAATTACACACGTGTAGACATTGGTCAAAACTCACTGGACTGTGCTTTTTAAGTGTATGCATTCTATTATATATCAGTTATGACTTAGTTAATTTTTAAAAGAAGCAGCCTTGGAAATTAATTTTAAAGGTGGAGTTCCAATATTGAGTAGCTTTCAGAACAGCTCTGCTGATTTTTAGATGATTTATGTACATGAGCAAAGGGTAAATTTGGAGGCAGGATGGCTCGGCTTTGTGCTCGATACCTAGACAATTTAGTCTCAAATTTATAATCTTGTCTGAGTTAGCTTTTCTTAACCCTAAAAAAAAATGAGGTTGGCAAGGTTAGTGCCTTATACCTTGCTATGTTCCATGAAAGTCGCTAATGTAGTGTTTTCACTGACAATATTGCGTCGTTCCCTAGCTATGGATTTTGGAGGAAAATTATGACAAGAATACTCCTTTTAGGTCTAAAGGGCTGTTTACAGACTTCATGTTTATCTCAAGCCCTGGCCTTCTCCACACCATATTTCTTCAAAGGCCCAGAACCCTCAGACTCCCGAGATGTCCTGCGGGGCTTGTAGGAACTGGTGTGTGATCGTTCCCTGTGAGTCCACAATGCATTTGATTCCAGAAGCTAGGGACTAGGCCTTTTTGTAGACTTGATGCTTCTACCCTGTTGATGCATTTTTGTCAGTATTTTCTGATAGAATGTTTATTCATTCAGCAGGCATTTCCTGAGCACCTACTATGTGCTAGGCTTTATATTGGGTGTAGTGAGTATGGAGGTGATTAAGACATAGCCTTGATTCTCAGTGAGGTCCCAGGCTGGTTAGTAGAAGAGCTAATACAGGCTGGACTGCCAGTCTTGCCCCCACTTCTCCAGTCCCAGTTCATCCTCCAGGCTATAAACAAGGTATATAAACAAAGGCTATAAACAAAGCATGGAGACCACTCCCCAACTGAAAACCTTTAGTGGTGCCTCATTTTTCTGTTGGTGAAATTCAGGCTCCATAATATGGCCCTTTATAATCCACTTTCTGCCCATCTCTCCTACCTCATCTCTTGCCATTGCTCTTCTACCCATTTGTACTTTTTACTGACAGCTTTGTTTACATACCAGGAGACTCTGGATGTTTCTAGTTCAGAGTCTTCCAAATGGGCAGATCTATAGCCAGTTCAGGTATGGAGATTATTTGTTCATTATTCATTTATCCAAAGTTTTTTGGGTGTATGCTCAGTGTATTGAGCTGTGGGAACATGGATACAGTCATCCTTCCTGGAAAGGAGGGATGAGCGCACTGAGGGGTGAGAATTGAATGCATGGAGGTTGGAGGTGTGAACCAGGAATTAACAATTTATTACAGCTAGAACATAGGGTGTGCGGTTGGGAGGGACAAAAGATGAGACCCAAATAGACAGGGGGGACCAGATTGGAAATGGTCACAAAAAACAAGTTTGGACTTCAAGTTTGGGACAGTGGGGCATCTACTAAGATAATTAAGCCAGGGAATGATGTGGTGAAATTCATGCTACCAGGAGTCCCAGACTGAGTCAAGTGTTGAATCCCACCTGTTGCTGCTTTTCTGATTGCTAGAATCTGACCAAAGTTTTCCGCCACCCCACATCTACTGATATTGGACTGGGGGTCAGGGGACAGTGTGCTAGAGAGAATTCTTAGTATCACCTGTGACCAGCATCCAGTCATTCATTCCTCATGCTTTTAAGGAGTTGTTTGTCCATGCCTGTTCTGTCTTGGGCCACTCGGCGACACTGTGGTCACTGGATCACAATGAATCTCATTCATTCAGGAAGGGAGCATCATGATCCAGTGAGCCTTGCCTTGAGCGTGTGTGTGTATGATTTGTCAACAATCGAGGATTTTATGTGAGTTTATGGGACTTCATTAAAGATGCTGGAGCAGGAGCACTGTGGGACATCAGAAGAGACCTCAGCAATAAACCGCAATTCCAAGCTTTGGAATGCAGTAAATGTTTAAGAGACTTCCTTCCTTTCATTACTGAATTTTACTTTACTTTTATACCAGTAAAGAGTTGTGTTTTATTGGTTGAAATTTCTTGATTCTGTTTTTCCCAGGTCTGTTTAAAAGCTACATTTTATCTTTGAGGATGTTTGGCTTGTGGTGGAGGAAGTGCTGCCAGCAAATTCAATTAACTGGCAGAGCTCACAGATATTGTACACGGATTTCTTTTTTTCTTCTTTTTCACAACTGCTACATAAACACAGCTGGGTTTAATATTTGTCGTAACAAAGATTTAACTTGAATCATTTTACCCTGGGTAATTAATGCTTGGAATCTTGGCTACTTTTTCGTTCGTTTGTAATCCTCTGCATTTCTTTACTCTAGCTATCTAGATAATGAAGTGTGCTCCTCTAGGTCTTTGCCCTGCCTTAAAACTGCTTAATATTTGGCCGTTTCCACTAGAGAGCAGATGCTTTTCTTTGCAAGAATTGAATTTCTGTCAGCTCCTTTATGCATCATGTGTTTGGAACTGTAAGTGGATCAAGTTGTTCATCACAGCGGGGACACTGTGAAACACATCTATTATACACTCTTCCCACCCCCCTTCCTGGTTTTTTTTTTTTTTTTTTCCCCTCCCCTGAGGAGGTGGAGATGCCCGGATCCCCTTGGGAGATATCTCGCTCTGTGTGGATGTGTCCCTGTGATCCACCATGAATCCGGCCTGGCCACATCCCTAAGCAGGGAAATCTAGATCCATTCAGCCCCGGATTGTGGCTGAGACAAACCCTACTTTTATCTTTGTAAACACCAAGCTCTTCATTAACTCCCAAATACACACCAAGTTTGGGTCACTAAATAAATCCACTAGGCTCAGCATAATGAGTGACATTTCAGTAATTGGTGCCCTAGAAAATGTTAATTGTGAACCCATGATTCTTTTCGATGCTAAAATAAAGGCTTGGGTAGTTTTGGCTTTGGAGTTGAGCTAGCGCAGAAGAAGAGTCACCATCGATTAGGCCCCTACTGTGTGCCAGGCACAGTGCTAGGGGATTTGAAAATCTTGACATTTAATCTACATAAGAATCCTGCAAAAAAAGGAGGGGAGGGTAATTTATCCCCTTTTTATAGATGAAGAAAAGGGGCTAAGTAACTTGCCTAGAGGCATCCAGATAATAGCCAGGAGCAAAGTCAGAATTTGAACTCAGGTCTGTCTGAGCCCAGAGTAAATCCATATACTGTAGAGTGTGGTCCCCTCATGCCTAGAGTTCACTAGAATAGGTTCATCGGTTGATCAATCAAGACCTTGATTTATTATGCATGTTTGTGATATGCTGCCATTGCTCCATCTGAGTTGTCTCATTCCACATCAGGTCTAAAGTTCGGTTGGCATTTGTGAACACCTTTGTATTCATCTAAATCTGAACTCCTGGTGGTGACTGGAATAGTTTTAGTTTTGCTTTTCTCTCAAAGCTCAGTGCAAATACAACCCAACTGGCCCAAGCAACCTACTGTTTTCTTAGAGTTTTGTGAATTTCAATTTCTAGCTGTGAACTGATGGTTAAAATTTCTAAACCTATATGGTTTAGTTTGTTAACACAGCTTTGGAAAGCAGGCATCTTGGTGGCATTCCTGCTGTGATATGCTCATCTTTTGGGCCTCAGATAGTGGCTCTGAAGGCAGAAGTGCATTTTGGTTCATTTTTACTAGATGTCATTCAATTTGCCAGAGTCATTGTGGGACATTCACATGTCTGACTGAGATACTGCTGATCTGTAGAATTAATTATAGTTAAATGGAAAGGTGGCTTTTGCACATGAAGAAAGTCATTAGTCTCTTGATAAACATTTTTAATTATGATTAACTTTATTGTCTTCCTCCAAATACTTTCTATTAGAAAAGGCATTAGTGTTCTGGTTCATTAGAAATAGAGCGGTTCTTTTATTTTTGGTTGGCAGTCCATTTTGTTGTTGAAAGATATTGGTCATAAAAAAAAAAATTGGTGGATGTCGTGTTGTAAAAAACATAAGGTTTCTCTTGCAAGTGTATATCAGTTTTTTCAAAGGTAAGTTACACTGTAATTTTGTGTGTTGTGTTTGCAAGAGAATGCTTCTTGGTTTATTCATGTTGACAACTGAAAAGCCTTAGACCTAATTAAAAGAATTTCCATGAGCACCTTTACTGAACCATTTCATTACGCGGCACTGCACAGATTGCATTGTGAAACATAGTGATAGTTTAAATCTGACCTTTAAACCTGAACTGCCAGAAGTATGGGGAGAAAACCCTTCTTTGAAAACACTCCCCAGATAGATATATGTGTGTGTATGTGTGTGCATACATGCATGCACATATTTGGTTAGAAGCAATCTTTTTATGGAATGACCACCTGATAATATAAATATAAATATAAATACACATTTACTTTGAGCTCAGATCTTGTAGTCTCCTGTAGCTTGGGTAGGATTTTCTAGCTACATTAATTTGTGTGTGTGTGTGTGTGTGTGTGTGTGTGTGTGTGTGTGTGTATGCGTGTGTAGTGTATTAAAGCTAAATTGTTGTATAAGGAAAACAAAGATAATTTCACTTACTCTGGGCCAACAAAAAAAAAAAAGTATTTGGAGGAAGGTAAGATTTACAAATAGAAAAAGGCAAAAGTCTTCACTACTGTGTGTTTCAGTTTCAAATGGTGAGATACTCAGATTAATCTCATGGGGAGGGGCCGGAGTGTATATGTGTGGGCAAGACTCCTCCTGAGCTTTATTTGGGCAGATAGTGGAAACAGGCCTTTTTTGGTTTTGTTTTAAAATTGCACTTTTTTACTCCAAGGATGTCATTCTAAGGATTCAATAGCTTATTCATGGGATGCTCAGCAGAGCCGCTATAGCACATAACGAAGTAGCCATTCACGTAATAATAATTGATCCTTTTGTCTGACGAAAAGCTGCCTAGAATTCTAGCTCTTGCCACTAACTTTCTGATGTATACACAGCCCACAAGTTGTCAGGGGAGAGGGAGGGAGCAGAGATCCGGGCTCGTAGGGTCATAGCCAGCTCCAGCATGGAGCGCCACATAAACAGCACAGCCCTCACTCCCCCGTGGAGAACCAGGATCTTTGAGGGGAAAATGGGATGCAGAAGAAGCAATTAAAGCCAACTGAGGTCAAGGTACAACCATGTTCTCAAGAAACAGAAAAGCAAGGAATGAGGGGAAACAATAATGGAGATATATTAAATCAGGGAAAAAATAAACCAGTATCATAGACATATCTAATTTGGTCTAAGAAACCTTGGCAGCAGTGAGAATCAATGGACTAGCACAGACTCTGGAGTAAGATAAGACTTGGACTTGACTTTGGCTTCTGCCCTTGCCTTACAGTCATTGTGATGTGGAGCTGGGTCTCACTTTCCTCATCTGTATAGTAGGGATAGCTGTGCCTACCTAGGCCATTTGTTCTGAAATTTTAATACAATACTGGATATGAAAATACCTGTCATGTCATTTGTGAACTAGTAGGGTACTTGATAAATACTAGTTTCTGTTCCTTTCTCCTGATAAATATCTTGTTCTTACAGAAGCTATTCCTGGGAAAGAGACTGGGGTGTTATTGCCTTTACATATGAAGACTTTTTGTTTTGAATTTGAGGCAAGAACTAAGGAAGGGATAGGTAGATACACTTATGTAATGGAAATGACAGTTTGCCATTTCTCATTGCCAGTGTGAAAGTGGCAGAGGGAGCCAATGTTTATGTGCCCCTGAGGATGGGAAAACAAGTCACTAACCCTTTCTCTCCTCTCCAGATGCACACATTCCCTATGGGATTTTAGAATAAAGCCTTGATGCCTACTTTATGCAGGTGAGGAAGAATTAATCAACTTGCAAGTGGGGAGGAAAATGTGACTCTATTGCCCCTCCACACCTGCTGCTGTGTGTCTAATTTGTAATAATAATAATAAAAAAATATTTCAACTCCAACTGTGACACCCAGCAGTTAATGCAGCTCCCAGGAAAGAGAAGCAGTACCTGCACAAACTAACTTGAGCCAGACTTTTAGAACTGTGCCTCTCATGAGGTGTGCCAGCACTGAGCATGGACATGGTTCCTGCCTTCCTAGACTGGTCAGTCTAATAGAAGAGAAACACATTAGACCGGGTGCGGTGGCTCACACCTGTAATCCCAGCACTTCGGGAGGCTGATGGGGGTGGATCACTTGAGGTCAGGAGTTTGAGACCAGTCTGGCCAACATGATGAAATCCCATCTCTACTAAAATTAAATACAAAAATTAGCTGGGTGTGGTGGCACATGCCTATAATCCCAGCTACTCAGGAGGCTGAGGCAGGAGAATTGCTTGAACCCAGGAAGCGGAGGTTGCAGTGAGCCAAGATGGTGCCACTGCACTCCAGCCTGGGCAACAGAGTGAGCAAGACTCCATCTGAAAAAAAAAAAAAAAAAAGAGAGAGAGACAGACGCTAATTGGATTCTTGCGGAATGCATCATTATACATTGTTGTGTGTCTCTAAACGAAAGACAAAGTGAGTGTGTATAATAGGGGAACCTTAGTCTAGCCTCAGCATTTCGACTGAGGAAGTGATATTTGAACTGAGACCTGAAGGATGAGTAGTAGTCAACTTAGGGCCCTGTGTTGTCCAATATGGTAGCCACTATTCACACATGGCTATTTAAATTTAAATGGATCGAAATGAAATGGAATAAAAGTTTCAGCTTCTCAGTCACGCCAGCCACATTTCAAGTGCTCAGTAATAGCTAGCATATTGGATGTCGTTGGACAGAAGATAGATTATTTCCATCACTGCAGAAAGTTATGTTGGACAAGGCAGAATTCTAGGCAAGGGGGCAATGGTGGGTGAGAGCACTCCACACCAGAAATAACCTACGCAAAAGTCTTGGGGTAAGGGGGAGGCCAGTGGGACTGGAGCCCGATGCGGGTGGCTGAAGCCACAAAGGAGGATGCAAGAGCCTCTCATCTGAAAGACACTGTGGCCAAATCAAACAGGGCCTTGCAGGCCAGGCTAGGGCTTTAGTCTTTTTCTCCAGAGCAGTGGAGAAGAGCTGAGAAATCTTAAGGTGCCAGCATTGATGGAAAGAGATAGATAGGATTGTCTTAGAGGTGAACACTCAATAGTCTGCCATCCACTGCCAGGCCCCAGAAGTTGCAACCACATGATAAAGGACAAATACTCTACTTCTTGAGCACTAATGTGTACTAACAGGGTATTTTCATTCTCCGGGGGAGAAAGACATGTAAACTGCTGGTATATAAAGGCCTAAAGAAGAGAATGATGGTTTATGCAACATGAGAACACCTTCTGAAGTAGTAGTAAGCGAACTCGTATCCAATTTGTAGGGGCTAAACTGGTAGTCCTTAGGAGCCAGGCCCTCCCTCCTCTGCAGTTCCGTTTCCAGCACATCTCCAGCGTGGGACCTGCAAAGATTAGGAATCAACAAAGGAATAGGCCATCGTGCCCTGAGAAAGAGCTGTTTGTTCTGACAGAAAGTTGGAGGCTTGTATTTTTTAATAAAAAGAGTTTGTTAGAAAATATGATAAAGAATATCCCAGGTTTAGGAATGGGTTTTGAGGCCTTTGAAATCAAGTGGAAGACAAAGGTGCAAATGGAGCTCGAGCCAAGCCCCTAACAGGCCTTAAATATTGTGCTAAGGAATTGAGACTTTATTATATTCACAGTAGGGAGCCACTAAAAATTTTAGAGGGAATGACATGATATAACCTCTTGTTTTAGGAAGGTAATTCAATGCAAAGAATGGATTAGACTAGGAAGAGAATAGAGGAAGAGACACCAGCTCAAAGACTGTTGGAATAGTACTGGTAAAAGATGAATGTAAACTTAAAAAAAAAAAAAAAAAAAAAAAAGCTGGGCACTCTGCTACATCCATTCTTCATTTTATATCCGTTATATTTTACTCCTCAAAATGTATACATGTTATACATACTTCATTTTACAGCCAGAGAACTAAAGCTCAGAAAGATTAAAGTAGGGAAGCCAGGTTTTCAATCTTAAACCTAGGCTTCTGTGATTCCAACTCTATGCTTTACTGCCTGAGGGATGCAGTGGGGACAGAGGAGTAGATGAAGCCCAGGACCTAAGAGGTTGAGAACAGTGACCAGTGAAAGGAGGAACAGGGGACAGGGTCGGGTTAAGAGGGGGCAGGGGCAATACTGTGTGTGTTACTGGATGTGGTAAGTTTGTGGTTGCATAAGAGTGGTCTCCTTGTTCCCTCTGACTCATTCAGCATGCAGATGTTCATTTCTCCTGCCATTGTGGTTGTGTCTTAGCAATGGCCTTCTACAGAAGGGGAATGAATATCACTTTCTCTTCCCATCCTTTCCAACAGAGACCAGTTTCTATTAATGATCCATCACTAAAGAATGTGATCCTAGACTTTCCTCCAAGCAGTGAGGCTCAGCCACTGAAAATGCCTTTCACAATGTCAAACACTTGTTCGTTCGTTCTTTCATTCAGCAGAAAGTGCTGCGTGAGTACACTGAGCCAAGAACTGTGCTGGCTGCTGGCCCTGCGGGGAACTCAGTCCATCAGGAAAGGAGATAGAAACTGCAGTTCACCATGGGACCACCTGCTCAGTCCAAGGAGGCTCAGACTTAGTGGTCAGGGCAGGCTTCACAGATGGGGGGACATCTGGATTCCCTCTTTCCCTTAACCCAAGGCAATGGGTAATTTGACTATTAAAGAAAAATACCTCATTTTAATTCTTTATTATAAAAGTAACATATGCTTTTTTTAAAGGATAATCAAAACAATCAAGTGTGTAAAATAGAAAGTGAAAGCATCCCTCCATGGTTAAAGTTTGGTAATGTAGCATTTTAGATTTTTACTGCATATATATTTATATATAATTTTAAAATGATTCATGCTGTACATGTTACTCTGCAACCTGCATGTTTTTTCCCCACTCGACAGTATTTCACGGACATCTTTTTGTGTCAGTTCGTAGAGTACTGCCATGTCCTTTTTAGCAGCTATGTGGTATTTCCTGGTGAGGATGTGGGATAATGTATTTCAGAGGCCCCAGTTGATGGAGACTTGGATGGTCTTTCAGAGGTTGAATAGATGTTCACAAGCAGGACAGGAAGGGACAAGAGACAACTAGGACTGAGCTGCTGAGATGGAAATGGGCTGGAGAATAGCCTGTGCTTCTGGATATCCAAGTTTAACATTAAGTAGGGCAGGTGGAAGTGAGACTGATCGATGACAGCCTGCACAGACCGCTCGTGGAAGTTTGGATGTTTTTCTGAAGGTGATAACGGTGAAGGGCGGGGACACTGAAGGGTTTTGATGGAGAATCAAAGTGATTGGATTTGGATTTTTCCAAGATTACTAGGACAGATATGGATGGATGGCATTGAGAAACTGAAGGCAAAGAAAGGCCCACCGAGGAAACTGTTCCACTAGTCTGGGCCAGAGAGGGTGATGGAGCCGAATTTACAGGGCAGTGTCATGGGCACTGAGAGGAGAGAGTGGATTCAGGGCATATCTGGGTTGGTGTTGATGACATGTGGAGAATGTTTGTGGGAAGGAGGGAGAAGTAGGGAATCTGATACCTGACACCTGGCCCAGGAGACTGGCCGAATGATGCTGTGGTAACCCAGATGGCACACAGAGAGGAAAGGGCACTTTAGACAGAAGCTGGTGAGTTCAGTTTTGTCCCCCCTTTCCTTTACTTTGTCTTCCTCCTGTAACACCTGATTAAAGGAGGAAGCCATCCTCACCGGCACTTACAACACACCCAGATTACCCCAGATGAATCCCAATGTTAATGATTTGACCAGCACCCCTGGGGTACTGAGAGCAAATTCAGCTTTAGATATATGACTCTGTGTTATTTAAACCTTAAATTTTCTTCCCTCACTTGTATTTAAAGGACAAATGCTACTCCCCAGGGATCAGATGCACAGATACTTGCAGTTTCAAAGTTTGAGGTGCTGGCAGATCAAGACAAAAGCTTCTCCATGTTGCAGGGTAAGAGGAGGTCTTCAGAATTCTTGGCCTAAGTGGTCACAGGGGTATCAGGAGCCCAGGACCACTTGGCTAGTTTCAGACCAGCTGGGGCAGGCAGGAAGGAACACGCTAGTATTTGCTCAGTTACAATCAACGACTCCTTCTTTGTGTAAAATGGTAATAAGGCCATTAGGAGAGGCTCACCTGAAGTGCAGCGTTGTGAATCCAAGGTAATTAAACACCTCCCGAATGAAAGAGAAAGGCCAGGGAAGGTTAAGTGAGGAATAATCTGCGGCACAGGTGGCCCAAGGCCTTGGAGGAGCCAGAAGGAGAGCGACAGCGGCTTGTACCATTTCAAAGGATGGAAATGTCACTGTAGTCCCTGGGAGGGGCAGGATTTTATTTTATTTTGGGGCAGGGGCAGGGAGTGGGTAGTATTTTTAGCATGTTAATAGAGCATGCTTCTTTTTCGTACTTCTCTTTGGAGGTGGAAGTCCACGGCAGAGTCAGCCTAGGTGCTGAATGGCCTGCATTGCTCCTCAGGGGCTCTCACCACTGTGGGGCTGGGGCTCATGTGTCCCTGATAATGGAAGGACATAATAAACCAGTTGTAGATACCCGGATGTTGAGATAGACTTCAAACTGCTTCCAAATGAAGATTGTTTTCCATGGTCCCCTCTTGGAGTAGAGGTGGGGTAACTACCCCCTCAGTGTATGTTCCCAAGGCTTTTATTTTTTTTTTTTTTTTTTTTTTTTGAGACAGGGTCTTGCTATATCCCCCAGGCTGGAGTGCTATGGTGCATTCATAGCTCATTGCAACCTTGAACTCCTGGGCTCAAGCAGTCCTCCCACCTCAGCCTTCTAAGTAGCTGAGACTACAGGCATGTGCCACCATGGCTGGCTAAATCTTTTTATATTTTTTTTATGGAGATGGGATCTCACTGTGTTGCTCAAGCTGGTTTTGAACTCCTGGCTTCAAGCGATCCTCCTGCCTCAGCTTCCCAAAGTGCTGGGCACGTCCCCTTGGCTTCTAATTTGTCAGAGGAGAGTATCAGTCCCATCTTCACTCAGTTTAGCATCCAAACGTGAGGCATGCCCTTTATCAATAGCAAATGATTCTTTTCCTATAAACAGTTCACATTTATGAATGGCTTCCTATACACTGAGCACTGCTTGATGACTTTGTGTATCCTTCCAGCTTGTCTTCATTGCATAAGGTCTGGTGGAGGATTCTTGCTTTTCAGATTGTTACCTCGAAATTTCTGTTGTCTCCACACAAAAACTTGTATATGAATCTTCATAGCAGCATTATTCATAGCAGCCAAGAAGTAGAAACAGCCCAAATGTCCATCTGCTGATGAACAGATTGATAAAATGTGGTCTCTCCATACAGTGAAATATTATTTAGCCATAAAAAGTATGAAGTCTTGACACATACTACACCATGGACGATCCTGGTTCGTAAAGCGTTGTGCTAAGGGAAATAATCTGATGGCAAAATACTACCTATTGTTAATTCCATTTATATGGAATGTCCAGAGTAGGCAAACCTGTAGAGACAGAAGGAAGGTAAGTGGTTGCTTGGGTCTGGTGTGGGGTTGAAATTGGTAGGGAATGGGGAGTGACAGCTAATGAGTATGAGGTTTCTTTCAGGGATGATAAAAAATGTTCTGGAGTTAGTAGTGATGGTTGTACAGTCTTGTGACTATACTAAAAACCACCAAATTGTGTACTTTAAATGAATGAATTTTATATGTGAACTATGTCTCAATAAGCTATTAAAAATTTTTCCTCTCAGAAGCTTGGGAACAAGACATAATGTGCATGGATCATTTCTAAAGTCTATCTAGTCCTTCCCAGATCAGATTTTTTTTCCCCAGACTTCTCAGCAAGTGATTCTTGGTATTTCTAGGGTCACAGGCGCCTTTAAGATTCTGGAGAAAGCTATGGATCCTGTACCCAGAAAAATAATCTTCTCTCATTCATATTAAAAATCTATAAAAGATTCATGGATCACCTAAATCTAATTTTCTATTGTATCCTAAGTTTTTTCTTTAAATAATGTCCTACCAGTAGCTGGTCTCTTACAGAATTAGTTTCCATGAAACGTGCTCTTGATATGTTACCTGAATGCTTAAAACCAATCATTAGTTTTCTGTTTCTCTCTCAAGATGAAGGAAGAAAATCCCTTCAGGCCCCTGCCTTTCTCTCCATCCTCATTTCAAGCCATATTCCCCTCATTTTCTCCACTGAAGCCAGGGTTCTTTCTGTTCCCTGAACTCTTCTGCATTGCATTGCAGGGCCTTTGCATGCCACTCCCCATACTTAGCATGTGGTGCTCTCCCCTCTTTGCTGAGTTAACCACCCTCACCCATCCTTCAGATCTTAGTGCAAGCCTGTTGTCCTCCAGGAAGCCTTCCTTGACCCCCTAGACAAGCTCTATTACAGGCTTGTCACAGTAGCAATGCCACATGCATTCCTGTTTTTCTCACTAGAATGTCAGCTGAATGAGGGCAAGACCCCTGTGTAGTTTCATTGTATCCCTTGTATTCCCAATGCCCAACACAGTCCTAGGTACATAGGAAATAATAAATACTTATTGAGTGAATGAATAACTCGAGGTCACCACATTGCACAGTTCCAGGGGCTCCTCTTATGTGGAACGCAGCATGAAAGGTGTGCTGTGAAGCATGGCACCTTGAGATGAATGAAACGCATGTTAGAAATAGTCCAGGAAGCTTGATGTTGAGGGCAACAGCCACCATGTCACACAGTCTTTCCTACATTGATTTTTATGTCTCACTTTCGGGAGAATCTTTATTCATTTGACCAACGGGTTTGTTTGTAGTACATGGACCTGTGAAATCTCACAACCTTCATATTTCCCTCTTTGCTTTGGCTACTGGGAGACTTTTAAGTCAAATTCAAGCCCATTTCTAGCCACCATATAAGATCTGATGGCTTACATTTGTATACCAAATCTATTACCTGCTTCTTTGCCCATTATCATCACTTCCAAATATTTTGTTTTAACCTCTTGAGTGTGTGTCTGTTAGTATAAGCTGCCACACTTCCTTTAGAGTATTGTGTGTGAGAGATATACATAAGCCTTTATTCTAACATTTGGAAGTAGCTTTAAGAGGGTAGGGAATAGGAACTGAAAGTCTGAGTTTGGGCTCAGACTACAAGACTTTGATTGGAATGTGGCCATGTCTTGAGTTTGTTCCTAGGTATGTAACCTAGCCTCCCTGGGGCTGTCTTACCCTTGTAAGATGGGAACATTAATCCCTTCCTCACCGGATTGTTAAATTAACTAACTTGTAAAATGTATGCAAAAGTGCTTACCTGGCATGGAGTAAGTCATTAAAATGGTTTTGTTTTATTAGACATGTTCGAATAGGAACAACATTCATTTACATTTCAAAAGATGCCCTAATTCTGAATACTTTTTTTTTTTTTTTTTTTGAGACTGAGTCTCACTGTGTTGCCCAGGCTGGAGTGCAATGGCGTGATCTCGGCTCACTGCAGCCTCCGCCCCCCGGATTCAAGTGATTCTCCTGCCTCAGCATCCCAAGTAGCTGGGATTACAGGTGTGTGCTACCGCACCCGACCTGAACACATTTTTGTCCTTCCAGTAACTGAGGTATCAAACGGATCCTGCCATCCGTAGGATCTTCCAGGGCTCCATATGTAGTGGACTTAGCCACCCCACTTTGACCCTGTCCTCAACCTGTGTTTTCTTTCTCTCCATCACCAGATCTCTTCCCTGAAGAACAGGCTGAAAAAGGTCTCCACAACCACTGGGGATGGTGTGGCCAGAGCGTTCCTCAAGGCCCAGGCCGCTTTCTTCGGTAGCTACCGAAACGCTCTGAAAATCGAGCCGGTGAGTAGCCGTGGCATGTCACAGAGCCTGTGTTTGGTCAGGGCTGAGAAGCATACCTCAGGGGCCACAAGAAATGCCATGATCCTTCTGGTTTTCAGATTCACCTAGAAGAGCATGTGTGTGTTTGTGGTGGGGGACAGTGTACTCCCCTTGCCATACCTCTCAGCACAAGGAGGCTGTGCTATCATATGTGAGACCCTGGCTGCTCCTGGGGCTGTTACACCCTGTGCACCACCCTAGACAGTAAGCCCCAGCCGTGTGTCAGATCCAGCGCCAGGGCCCTCACACTCACCTGCTTTCCCTGGGGCTTCACAGTGCACCTGTGCAGCAGAGATGATCAGCTCCACTCTACAAATGAGGGAACCAAAGCTCAGGGAAGAGAAACAACTTAGCCCGGAAAAGCCAGATGGCCCCAGAGCCCCTGCTTTCCCACTGGGCCTCTCCACCCTTGTTCTTTCGAGGGACCGCCCCTCCACGCTTGAGAAAGCAGAGCCTCCTGGGTCTCATGCCTCATGGCTCCTGCGAGGGGTCTTGGTGTAAGTGGTCACAGTGAGGACCGGGAAGTGACCTTGCCCACCTCTGGCCCTTCCCCCTTTCTGGGCCTCGTCGACTCATCCATGTCCCCTGCCTGCCTCGTGAGGTGACTCGTGATTGCAAGGATGTGAAGACACCAGGTCTTCTCTGAAACCAAGGACAGTAACAGTCCTCTTAGCTTCAGAGAGAAACTCTTCCTTGCTGTTTCTCTCCTCAGCCTACTCTTGGCCTTCTGGCTGAGGAGAATGCAGGAATTGGCCTAGGGACCTGGGTCACTCTATAGAGGGGAGAATGTTGGAGGGAAACCCTGCTGACAGGTCTGTTCTCCCAGGAGCACAGGGTTGCCTTTGTCTTGAGCGGGTGAGTGACACTGTCACACCCAGCCTGGTCGGAGTCGGAATTGGAGTCGGATGTGAGGGACACTGGCTGCACTGCCCATAGGCCAGGGCTGTTTGTTTCTATTTTTACTTTAACCTGTAGCATTTAATTAGATCAAATGACAAAAGTTGAGGGGATGTGAGGCAGTGTATTCTCTGTAGAAATTCTGAGCATGAGCAGGGGTCACACTTCCTCATAAGCTGCCATTACACATTGGTAAGTGTCTTTACTGCTCTGACTCTGTCGTGTATTCAAGTAAAACACAAAGAATAACAGCAAACACCTTGTTTCCCCGTCATCCAGGACCTGCTTTCTGTGAAGTGGCCAGGGCAGTGGGTGCTCAGGAAGCAGCGTCCTAACCCCACCCTCCTCCTCCTTTTTATCCGTCTGGCACTTAGGCCTTACTCTCTAGGCTGCCTGAGCTTTGGACAGTGTCATCGTCACTGTGTGCTCACATAGCAGAAGGGGTGCACTCTCTTTTTGCTTCCCGAGATGTATTTCCCTTAGATTTTTCGAAAGCCCTTCAGCTTAAAGCCAGTTCTTGATAGTGTCCTGCTAGTGTCAGAGTGACGTGGCTCTGATTACTTGTCACGATCTTGGTCCAGCCAAACCAATCAGGTTCAAAGCAGTGACAGCTGGCACAATTCAAGGAAAATACTGTTGTCTTCCCCCGTTTAAAATGGGAATGAATAGGACAACTGGCCCAATCCTTTGCTTGGGTTGCTGGGAACGGACAGACTTGAAGTATTTTCACTCTTGCAATGATCTCATTGTTGGCATGTGTGCATCTGGAATCCAAAGGCAGCTGAAGCTCGGGGCATATTGCTGCTGCAGGATCTGGGCACAGGCTGCTCCACAGGAGGAGTTTTTCGTCGTACTTGCACATGGCGCTGGAAGGCACTGGATTTAAGGACAGAAGCCCTGGAGTTTCAAGCCTGGCTCTGCGCTTCTTAGCTGTCTAAAAGTTGAACAAGCCACTTAATCCATTTAAACTTCAGTTTCTTCACCTGTGAAATGAGGATAAACCTCTGCCTAGCGTTCCTGAGGATCTACTGAGCCATAACACATTTTATCAGGAAGGTGAAACTTGAACTGGGTCTGATGAGTAAGGTTTAGAAAAAGAGAAAGGAGCATCCCTTCCTAGAGTGGGGGTGGAGGTAACTGAGGAAGCAAAGGCTTGGAGGCAGGTTCTCTCATAGCCAGTGAGTGGGCCCTTTTGTTTGGAGCGATTGGGTGGGGAGATGGGGCTGCAGGAGAGGATAGAGCCAAATTTGGCAGAGCCTTGGATGCTACGCTAAGAGAGTGAACTTGACCCTGTAAGGAGTGTAAGTTTTTGAGCAGAAAGGTGACATGACTGAAGTTACCTTTGAGCAGTAGTACAGTGATGGGCTGAAAGGAGAGCTGGAGGCAGAGAAACCAGTTAGAGGAGTGTTATGGGAACTCAGAATAGAGCCCTGGGTAGCTCAACCAGAAACAGGGACCATGAAAGAAGAAGTAGCAAGATTCAGCAATAGATCAAATATGGGAGATGAACAGCAAGAAGTGTCAAAATGTCTCCCAAGATTTGGAGCTTAGGAGAGGATGAAGACACCCCTAGTAGCAAAGGGAATGCTTACTACCAGGGTGTTCACAGTAGCAGCATTCCCAATGGTAAAACACTGGAGTATACTGAGTATCCATATTAGGTAACTGGTGAAATAGATTCGAGTCTATCTTATGATAGAATATTATGTAGCCATTAAAACTATCACCTTAGAGAAACATGATGAGTTTGGATGGAGACATGGCACTTGTCCTTGAATGTAAGCTGCTATTCAGTTGTAAGATGTATTATTAGTTTATGTACCATTAAGAAAGGGAAAAGAGTGGTGCCAATTATAACTGAAGGATGCCACCGATTATAAGACACATCCAGATTTCAGAAATGTTACAATGGGAAGTAATTTTCATCTTAGAATCAATGAAATATGGCAGACCTGTCAGCCTTTCAGTCCCATTCATCTGTACTACAATGGCTTTCTTCCGTAAGGTGGAGAAGGAAACCAGAAGACCTGGAATTTTCCAACCAAGCTTCAAGCCAAGGTCATCACCAGGTCACCTAGATGGTCTTTAAACTATAGATTTAATTTTGGCAAATTCTCCCCTTCTAAAATATGAGGTGACAACATTCCCCACGTAAGATTGCTTGGGGCAGCCAGGCATGGTGGCACATTCAAGACCAGCCTGGGCGATATACAGAGACCCCATCTCCACAAAAAATAAATTAGCTGGATATGGTATCACGTGCCTGTGGTCACAGCTACTTAGGAGGCTGAAACAGAAGGATTGCTTCAGCCCAGGAGTTCAAGGCTGCAGTGAGCCAAGATGGTGTCACTGCATTCCAGCCTGGGCAACAGAGTGAGAACCTGTCTCTTAAAAATGTTTAGGGGATTAGTTTAAAATAATGACTGCAAAGTACATGTGAGCCCGAGAAATAGGGAGGAGGCATTGGCTGCATCAGTGGGGAGGATGGTGCCTTGAGTGAGCCTGCCAGGGTGCATGCAACACAGTGCTGACTCCCTCCCCACAGCCGCTTATCTTTCAGTTGTTTCTCTGGTTATAAAAATAGGACCTGCTCTTTGTAGGCTGGACGCAGTGGCTCACACTTGTAATCCCAACACTTTGGGAGGCCGAGGCAGGTGGATCACAAGGTCGAGAGATCGAGAACATCCTGGCCAACATGGTGAAACGCCGTCTCTATTAAAAATACAAAAATTAGTTGGGCATGGTGGCGCGCACCTGTAGTCCCACCTACTCAGTAGGCTGAGGCAGGAGAATCACTTGAGCCCAGGAGGCAGAGGTTGCAGTGAGCCAAGATCGTGCCACTTTATTCCAGCCTGGTGACAGAGCAAGACTCGGTCTCAAAAAAAAAAAAAAAGAACTCCTGTTCTTTGTAAAAAAAATGTTTGAAGTAACAGGACTAGAAATGAGAAAGCACCACCCATAATCCTATCGTCACGAGGTAGGTGAGATACAGCTGTGGCAGGTTTCCATCTAGGCTCTGGGATTTTCGTTTTTTTTTTTGTTTTCCATTTTGGGGTTTTGGTTTTTTAACTTTCTTGTAGGCAGATGAGATATGCCTGAGAAAGCAATCCAGTATCCTAGTTATTAATAATTTTTTTTGCCTTTTAGTTTGTGTAAGCATTTTTCACACCACATAGAATCTCTTCTTAAACTTCATTGACAGTGGCTGAGCAGAGCCTATCAGGTGACCCTTGTGGTTACCAACCCTGGCCATGGATTAGAAGCACAGGGGAACGAGGGGTGGTGGGGAGGGGGGGGCTTTTAAAAAGGCAAATGTCCAGGCCCTCCTCAGAGATTTCTGTCGAGTTCCTGTGATCTGAAATCAGAGCCAAGGCCCACCATGTTTTCCTAGTGCTAGTCTTTTTTAAAAAATTATTTTACTATTTTATTATTATTATTATTTTCAGACAGGGTCTCACTCTGTTGCCTAGGCTAGAGTGGCATGATCATGGCTCATGGCAGCCTCAACCTCCCGCGCTGAAGTGATCCTCCCACATCAGCCTCCCATCTAGCTGGAACTACAAGTGCATGCCACTGAACTCAGCTAATTTATTTTTAATTTTTGTAGAGACAAGGTCTTGCTATGTTGCGCAGCTGGTCTCCAACTCCTGGGCTTGAGTGATCCTCCAGCCTCAGACTCCCAAACTGTTGAGATTACAGGCATGAGCCACCATGCTGGTTTTTTTCATTGTCAGTAATGTTTCATGATTTTAAACCACACTATGCTAAACATCTTTATATAAATCTTCATACATGGTTTGAATTATTTTCTTAGGCAGATTCCTTGACATGGATTTACTGGGTCAACAGATGTGAGTCCATTTAAAGCCTTTGGCACATAAGGTGAGGGAGAAAGCTGGTGAGCAGACACAGGGGAATGTCTGCAGGGAATGGCCCCTGAGGTGGGTACCAGGGCAGGGCCTGAGAACAGTAGGTCCCTGAGGGCAGAGGGAGCCTGCAGGGTAGAAGGCCAGGTATATGGGGGCCATGCAGGGCAGCCCAGCTGCAGTGCTACCAGCCCCTCTGGCTCGCCTGTGCTCACTGCTTCGTAATGCTTCCACAGCAGCACTCACCATGCAGGGTCCTGGGGTACTGCCCATACAGGTGGGGGAGGTGGAGGTGGGGTCATGGTTGTCAGGTTACTGCAGAGTCACAGTGTTGTGTTTTGTTGGAAACAGGAAACATGAGGGACCTAAGCGGGCTCCTCTCTGCTCTGCTTCTGCCTCCCAGGACCCTGAGCAGTTATTCACCTTTCCAATCCTCAGTTCCCCTTCCATAAAGTGGATGTGTAATCGCCTCCTTGCAGGAGTGTAGTGAGGCTTAAATAAGCCCAGTACAGTGCCTGTCCTGATGACCCTGGGAAGATGGGCATGGCCCTGGCCCTCACCCGCCTCCTCTGTCTGAGGAGGACCCTGCCAGCCTGGAGCCCGTTGGGGGACAGCTCCAGTCCCTGTCCTGCCTGGCTCTGTGAGGAGGGGTCGAGCTCTGGCCTGAGAAGCAGAGGTGGGCATCTCTTCCTCTGCAGTCACATGCGAAGACCTTTTCCCTCGCTCAGAACTCCCTTGAGATTTTTATCACCACCTTGGTCTCTCTCTCTCTCTCTCTCTCTCTCTCTCTCTCTCTCTCTCTCTCTCTCTGTCTCCTCTCTCTCCTCTCTCTCTCTCTCTCTCTCTCTCTGTCTCCTCTCTCTCCTCTCTCTCTCTCTCTCTCTCTCTCTCTCTCCCTCTCTCTCTGTCTCCTCTCTCTCTCTCTCTCTCTCTCTCTCT
>NW_016806112.1:3542126-3548737 GCF_001698545.2 Rhinopithecus bieti
CCTCTCTCCCCCCTCCCCTCTCTCTCCTCTCCCTCCCCGCTCCCTCTGTCTCCTCTCTCCCCTCTCTCTCTCCTCTCTCTCTCTCTCTCGCTCTCTCTCTCCTCTCTCTCCCCTCTCTCTCCCTCTCCCCCCCTCTCTCTCCCTCTCTCTCTGTCCCCTCTCTCTCTCTCTCTCTCTCTCTCTCTCTCTCCCCTCTCTCCTCTCTCTCTCTCTCTCTCTCTCTCTCTCCCCTCTCTCCCCTCTCTCTCTCTCTCTCTCTCTCTCTCTCTCCCCCTCTCTCTGTCCCCTCTCTCTCTCTCTCTCTCTCTCTCTCTGTCTCCTCTCTCTCCTCTCTCTCTCTCTCTCTCTCTCCCCAAACCCAGGTTCCCTCCACCACATCCTCCCACCTGTCTTTGTTCTAGTTTCCACATGTTCTGTGTTAGTAACTCTCTCTGCATTTCCAGTGCCAGGCACAGGTCATGGCACCGTGAGTATATTTTGGAATAATAGACGGGAGAATGGGTGAAGGAAATTAGGGAACAGGGAAGCATTTGAGGCAGGGGGGCTGCCCTCGGCCTCTATTTGGTGCATACACATTGCATCCTGTCCTATCTTTGGTCTTCAGAGGTTGCTGCTTCCTGATAGAGGGGAGGGTGTCTGCAAATCACAAAGGCATGTGACCCATTTTTCAGTCACCTGGAGAAAATCAGATGCAAAGCCCAAGATATTTAACAATATCAGCCAAACCAACTTGTCCTTCTCGACTTAAATGACACAGCCACAAGCAGCCAGGCAGCCCCATCGGGAGAAACCCCCTTTATCCATGTCAAGCGGCAGCCCAGACTCCAGCTCATTTATTTAGGCCTTTCTTGCTCTCTGACACGCCTCCTAGCAGTTGCCAGGCAACTCTGGGAGTAGCAGTGTGTGTTAGGGATTAACTAGTTAGGGCTGGGGTCCTTTTTGGCAAGAAGGGGATAAAAGACAAATGAGTTTAATTGCTAGGCCAAGGGTCCTTTCTCTGCATGGTAGAAGATTGCAACTTTTGGAGGATATGTATAGCAGTATGGTTCTAAAATTTGCCTTGAATGTTCCTCCTTTCTAGAGAGAATGAAAGAATTTTTTAAGGAATCTTTTACCTCCTTTGTTTAAAATTATATCATCAGGAAATCTGAATAAGGCTAATACACCCCCTTTGAAACACATTTCACACACACTGGTCTCAGTTTTAAAGAACTTTTGCAGATAGATTTGTGTGCTTTCAATTCATCTCCTTTTCTGCTTAGAGTTTCTTATTTCATAGCCCATGCTGCATGACAGTGCATGTGAGGGTGCCTCTCCCCGTGTCTGGCCCACTGCAGGCCCTTGGTATATGTTAGGTTAAAGAGCAAAAGCCATGGGTATTGGCGTTTGAAGACGCATCCTCTTCTGTGCCAGTGTCCGTGGAAAGGCCAGTGTAGGTGGAGCACTATGGGAGCTGTTTATTCAGCTAGCTTGTGTGATCCTCTCTGGGCCAGCCTGCTAGCTGGGCTTCCCCAAGATAAAGGGAACAGAGCTACTGCCCGCAGGGAGGGAATGCTGGGTGGGGGCAGTAAGCAAACTGTTTAAACAGGCAGCAGCCAACTCACTCTGGTCCCACTTGCTTAGTTCATCCCAAGAGGCCAGCTTCCAGATTCAGCTGTGGGTACACTGCCATCATCCACCTTATAGCCCATGATTTTGCACATGATTCTGCTGAGTCATATTTATCCACCTAAAACCCCTTGAGGACGCAGAAGTTAAGATAAAAGCGGATTGATAGCCTGGCTTTCAAGGATGAATGCACGAGGTTGTGTTGGAGCAGGTTGGAAAAACATATATCTGTGTCCTGGTTGAGTAACCCTGTTGATCTCGTGTTGTTTTGAAAAAAAATAAAACTGTTTTCTGATTTCTTTTGGCATAATGGAAAATAGAAAATATTTTGAGGTAGTAAAATCAAAACAGCACCATAGTCCCACTGATTTTTACTACATATGCCTTTTGTATTTACTCTTTATTTTTTTCATTATGCAAAGGGTTTACATAGCTACAACCAAATCTCAGTTAAAAGCTAGTTTCGCCTGCCCCACCATTTAACAAGATACCATATGCATTTTTACATAGCTGCAGAATATTCCATCAAGTGTAACTACCATAATTTCCATAACCACCCTCCCACGTTGGACATTTAGGTTGTTTCCAATCTTTTGATATTAGAAGTAATACTCCACTAAACATCTTTGTGAATAAAGCTTTGAAATGCTGTATTTCAAAGCCTTCTGAGTGGAAGAACTGAGTCTGTGAGCAGGAGCCTGACTGTGGGGGCCAACTTGTCACAGCGTCTCAAGGAAGCAGATTTCTGTTGACTCAGCCTCACGGTGGCTCAAGATGGAAAAAGGATGAAGAACCCTTGATGGGTGGGAGGGTGCACACTCCCTGCCCTCCACACAGACGAGCAGTGGATTCCCAGAACACACATAAGGGATGTGACTAATTTGTCTGTGCCTCCATCTTGTGCTAAACATAGGTTTGAGGAACCTTAAAACACTATGTACAGTACAGCAAGGTGAGAGATAAGAAGGCAAGGAAAGCGGGGGAAAGGAAACTGCATGACGCCTGAAAGGGACTGGTGTGTGTGTGCAGCTGTGTGTCTGCGCGAGGCTCTGTGACCCTCCACACAGGTTGGGAGTGGTGGAGCTGGGACTCACCCCATCACACCCAGGTCTGTCTAAAGAGCCCATGCTTTAAGGAAAAAAAAACTGTGATAAAAAATACATATAATATAAAATGTGCTGTTTTAACCATTGTTAAGTACACAGTTCATTGGCATGAATGGCATTCACAGTGTGCAACCATCACCACTATCTATTTGCAGCATTTTTAATCGCGCCCAACAGAACCTCTATATCCCCTGAGCAAGAACTTCTCATTTTCCTTTCCCCCAGCCCTTAGTAACCTCTAGTCTACTTTCTGTCTCTGAATTTGCCTGTTCTAGATAGTTCATAGAAGTGGAATCATTCAATATTTGTCCTTTGCCTGGCCTATTTTGGTAGCATCTTGTTTACCAGCTTCATCCATGTTATAGCATGCATCGGAACTTCAGCCCTCTTTAAGACTGAATAATATTCCACTATCTGTATGTACCATATTTTGTTTATCCACTCACTTGTTGATGGACACCTGGGTTGTTTCTATGTTTTGGCTGTTTTGAGTAATACTGCTGTGAATGTGTGTGTGTGATTAATAGTTTGGACACCTGCTTGCAAGTCGTTTGGTTACATACCAAGAAGTGCAGTTGTGGGTCATCTGGTAATTCTACATTTAACTTTTTGAGAAACCTCCAAAATGTTTTTCACACAGAGCCTGTGCTTTTGTTAAGTGGGTAGCAGTATCTCTGGGAAGCATGAATATGGACCCAAGAATATCTGTAGGAAAAGTCTATGAAACATTTGTTTTATTTTCCAGTATATTTTAGGCAAGTGGAGAAGAAATTATAGCCAAAACCTACAGGCCCGAGCTAAGCAGATGCGTTGATGGGGGAGTGTAAACTGGACTGCAGAAGGGTCTGGCAACTTACTAGTTAACGTTTTTTTCCCATTTTAGTGGTCATCTGAAGTCAAGATCATGTCCTGGGAATGAAGCAAGGATAAGGGGAGGTGCTTCTGCCCCAGGACTTCAGGGACCATCACTATAACTCTGTGGCTCTAAGTGGCTAAGGAGGCCACCGAATGTGATGGAAGGAGTATGGCCTTTGGAATCACCGGGGTTTTAATTCTGCCTCTGTCATCTACTAGAAGATGACTCTGGAAGTCACTTCACCACCCTGAGACTCACTCTTCTTGTGTGTAGAATGTAAATAATGCATACCTGGTAGGACTGTTGAGAAAAATAGCAATAATACGCACCAAACACCAGCATAGTGCCTTGCTGATAGTAGATGTTAACTAAATGATAGTAACCATCCCTGGGTGACAAAGTAAAGGAGGAAGAGAAAGACGAGACCGCCACATTTTAGAATAGTGGTGTCCATACTTGTTCAGCAAGTGTCCGAGAACCTGGAGCCATGCAAAACACACTGAAATTATTCTGGCCCATTTAATTCTTTCTTTTGAACTAATTGTGAAAGTATGGCTTTTATCTCAAATGATACATAAAGGATTTGAAATAAATCACATATTTAATTACTTCCTTTAATATTTATTTGTTATTTATTCATTTTACTGCCCACCAGCACTTATAGATAAATAGGGGTGGTAGGTACCAAGGGTTGAAAATTAGAGTCATTTAAAAAATTACAATCAGGTTTTTTGTTTGTTTGTTTTGTTTTGTTTTGTTTGAGATGGAGTTTCACTCTTGTTGCCCAGGCTGGAGTGCAATGGTAAGATCTCGGCTCACCACAACCTCCGCCTCCCAGGTTCAAGTGATTCTCCTGCCTCAGCCTCCCGAGTAGCTGAGATTAAAGGCATGCACCACCACGCCCAGCTAATTTTGTATTTTTAGTAGAAACAGGTTTTCTCCATGTTGGTCAGGCGGGTCTCAAACTCCCAAACTCAGGTGATCTGCCTGCCTCGGCCTCCCAAAGTGCTAGGATTATAGGCGTGAGCCACCATACCTGGCCCTACAGTCAGTTTTGTAAATGCATAAGAGAAAATATAATTGAGACTTATTTCATCAAAACATTTGTTGCCCATTGAGAAAAGATAACCATCGTTCAATATTGGCACCAAATCTCACTGTCCACGTCACAGGGATGCTGATGTTGTTCAGAACCCAGTTTGAGAGTCTTGTTACCTTGGAGTCACACAATAAATGATCAATGAACTGGGAACCATTGTTCTAGAAGTAGACTGCCCAAGTAAAAAGTAGCTCTCTAAGTGAGAGAAGATGGGAACTAGCAGGAAATCCAGTTAAACACTATTATCAATCTCAACTGAATGATTTCAAAGAGCATAACTGAATATGATCAAAATGAAATTCCCATATGTTCTGAAATACTTGAAAAATAAAACAGAGCTAGTATATCTTGCACCATCCTGGAGGAATTCTAGGCTTTAACTTGATCTCATTTAATAATCTTGGCTCCTTTCTTACTTTGCTCCTTTAAAGCATGGGGCCATGTTTTATACACATTGATGTCCCTCACATAGTCTGGTAAGTAGTGCTCATTAAATGTTTGTTGACTGACTGGATGAACAAATGAATGACTGATAGCTCTTTCCCCATGGTATACATCAGAAAGGCTGGTGGTCATATTTCAGTGTAGCACAATAGAGATACTTAGTTTTAAAACATATCAGCTCCGGCTTCATCTTAGAACCTGGGAGGAATAAGCCACACAAATACCACATCATGAATGTGTAAATGTAAAGCGAAGGCACAGCCCAGCAGCTGCATGGTGGCAAACCACAGGCATTTAGGGTTCGGGAGGATCATCTCCTGCAAAATTGTCATGTCCAGTAAATATTCTCTTCTAGTTAGAAGTATATAAGAGAGAACTATAGTCATGGATTAAACTGAAGCCACCGTGGCAGTTTTAAATACCCTATTTTTGTGGAAGCAGTGGCAAAGAGAAATGGTTGCTGCTACTGGTGTTTTAAAATCAGATGTTCTCACTTTAGGGTCTTTCACTTTTTCAGTGAGACTCTGAAAAGGAAATCTTTCTGATGTGTTTTCAAACAATGATAGATAACATTTGACAATTTGCAGCTTGAAATGATGCTAAGTGACTTCATATGCATAGCTAGACTATGAACTTCTTAAGAACAGGAGTTCTTGGGGCCAGGCACAGTGGCTCACGCCTGTAATTCCAGCACTTTGAGAGGCCGAGGCAGGCAGATCATGAGGTCGGGAGATCTAGACCATCCTGGCTAACACAGTGAAACCCCATCTCTACTAAAAATACAAAAAATTAGCCGAGCGTGGTGGCAGGCGCCTGTAGTCCCAGCTACTCAGGAGGCTGAGGCAGGAGAATGGCGTGAACCCGGGAGGCAGAGCTTGCAGTGAGCTGAGATTGCGCCACTGCACTCCAGCCTGGGCGACAGAGCGAGACTCTGTCTCAAAAAAAAAAAAAAAAAACAGGAGACAGCAGATCTTATTCTTATGCCTCCAGTGCACAGTCGATGGAGGGATGGTGGATTTGTTCTATATAGAACATTATAATATCCGTGATGATTCAAGGATACAGTTGTGTTGATTTTATCCCCACACTCAGTTCTTGGATATATATCTACACTGATTTTCTGTGAGGTGCAGTTGCATTCTCTGAAATATATGACTATATCACATTCAGGCTTAGGCTACCCTTCCATGAGAAAATTGAAGCCTTCTCCAGAAGGCAGTGGAATGTCATGTTTACTCATGTATCCTTGGCACAGAGCCTGATACATAGAAGGTGCTCAGTAGGATGTGAATGAATGAAGTTCTCATAGTTCTTAATTATAATGTCCTGAGTTGTTTGGGAGCTATAAAACAGCTTTGTTAAATAAATCATTAAGACCTAAAGTCTTAAGGAAAAGAAAAGAACAGCATTTGTTATATGCTAGGCTCTCTCTCTCGCGCTCTCTCTCTCTCTCTCTCTCTCTCTCTCTCTCTCTCTATATATATATATATATATATAT
>NW_016806112.1:3549744-3556001 GCF_001698545.2 Rhinopithecus bieti
TTTGAGATGGAGTCTCGCTCTGTCGCCCGGGCTGGAGTACAGTGGCCGGATCTCAGCTCACTGCAAGCTCCGCCTCCTGGGTTTACGCCATTCTCCCGCCTCAGCCTCCTGAGTAGCTGGGACTACAGGCGCCCACCACTTTGCCCGGCTAGTTTTTTGTATTTTTTAGTAGAGACGGGGTTTCACCGTGTTAACTAGGATGGTCTCGATCTCCTGACCTCGTGATCCGCCCGTCTCGGCCTCCCAAAGTGCTGGGATTACAGGCTTGAGCCACCGCGCCTGGCCAAGACCTGGTCACTGTTAAAGACAGTGAGAGGCAGAGAAGGAAAGGAAGCAGAGTTGCAGTAAGGGGTGGAAACTGCTGTAGTAGAATATGCAGGCTGGGAGACATTTCAGCGCAGGGCTAATCACTGCAGATTGGGTGCTGAGGGGAAGCTTCCCAGGGACAGATGTGTCTGGAATGAGGCCTTACAGGAGGAATAGGAGCTCCCCAGGAGCAGGGGGCAGGAAGTAGCATATGCAGAGGTAAGCGGCCTTGAAAGCATGTGGCAGGGTTGGGTGCTGCCAGTGCCCCGTGACCGGAGCACGGACAGAAGAGGCGTGGCTGAGGACAAAGCAGAGGAGTGGTCAGTGTCCAGGCTGTAAGAGACCATGTTGGCTACTGCAGGATTCAGCACTAATATCATAAGCCAGCATTTTCAGAACCCTGTTCCTTGAAATATTAGACCCAAAAATGTTGATATATTTTCTGATCCCGTAGAATTCAGAATTGTTACATTTTACACCTACTGTAACTTTTGAAATATATTAACAATGTATACTACTGAAGCCCAGCTGTAAAGAAATCCAGATCACTTTGTTTAACCCAGCATTTTTCAGAAGGCCTTTTCCACAAAATACCTATTAGCATTACATGCATCTAGTACTCCTCACAGCAGTTTAGGAAGCACTGCTAGAGCTAATGGCTGATGGTTACGTTTTCTTGCTCTGAGACCATGGAATTAGGATGCCAGCTGGGTTCATTTTACCTGTTCCATGGCTGTGCATCTCAAAAACAGAAAAGCACATTCTTTTTCCAAAGCATTTCTTGTCTGGCCAGGCAGAGGTTTGGGGCCAACAGGTGGTCTTGAGACACAGAGCTGAGCCACCATTCGGCTTTCCCAGCTCAGCAGGCTGCTCTACGTGGTCCTCTAGGTCCAGCAGCTTAATCAGTGTGTCAGTCAGGATCTAAGGACAACAGAGACTACTTGCAATGTTTACAACAGAGGGGAAATCATGCAAGGAAGTGGTTACACAGGTGATGGCGGAGCTGAAATCCAGAAGAAGACAAGGAGGCAATCCAGAGATTTGTAACAGCAGAGGTGGTGTTCCGGAGGCCAGAGGGCAGGGTCACTTGACCACAGCTGGTCCCTGTGGGTCTGTGCAGTAGGTGCTTGAGTCAGGGAGGAGGTGAATCATTGCTACACAGCCCACCCAAGCAGAGAAAGCGTGAAGAGATACTCCAGCTTTTCCCTTCCATTCTCCTCCTCCTAATCTCTGGCTGGTGCCTTGCATGGGCCAAACCAAGCGGAAACCAGCTGATCTGGGAGCCCGGGGAACTCAGTGTGCAAAGGTCACCCTCCTGTCTGTAGAGAGCAGAGCAGAAAAGTGGGGTGAGTCTGAGGTCAAGCAGGCTGAGAACCAGCACTGCCAGATCCCAGAGAGTAAGGCTATTTGGTGACCACCCCCCTCCCCCCGCCCGCATCCCTTCCCCAGGCCAATGAATAGCATAATGAAGTGAAAGACCCCTTGACTTGAAGTTAGACTTGATGCTAACCCTGGACTCTGCCTTTTCTAAGCTGTGTGACTCTACACAAGTTACTATACCTTTCCGAACCCTATTACCTCAACTATACAATAGGTAAGAGAATCTCGAATTAAACGATACCTTCATAGAGCTTGCTTGACATGTGTCTGGCTGTGTTTCTATTTTATAATGAAATAAGAACGAGGTATTTAAAACTTTATGGGCTTAGCCTGGAGCTAACAGGAATGTCAGAAATTCACATATGTTGACTGACTACCCCCCAAACTTCAGTGAATTTGCTGACGCTTTATTAGCTACCAATTATTATCTAGTAGATGTCTAATTTCTTAATATATTCTCTTTCTGGAGGCATATGTGTAGAAGAAGGCTTGCAAAGTGTTCGATCGAATATTTGAGTGTTGAAGAGGCACTGTGTGTGCACTGTAGTTTGATACAGGCTAAAGAAGGTTGAGATTCCAGGAGAGCTACTTCTTCAGAGCTATGAAACTTTGGGAAGCCCTCCCTCCTCCCTGAACCACAGGTTTGTCATTTGTTAAGTGGGGATAAAAATGCCACCTTCATAAAATTGTTTTCAGAATTAAATGCAATGGCAGATGGGAAGTACTTATCCTCTGTGCATCTTTCCTGCCCTCCACAGCAAACTTTTTGTCCAGCAAATGCCCAATTCACCAGCAGTCACATTCCATGGAGGCGTGGCAGGATTTTTGGAAACTCTTTAACTGGAGATTATTTATGTTTGGCTTGCTGGTCCCTGTTAGTGATGTGACCTGGCAGGTCTCCACTCAACCCTGTTTCCATCAGTCACAGCTCACTGGCATTATTCATAAGCCAGTTGCTTGGGACTTTGCTCATATTCCTACTGCGAGGCATGTTCACTCTCCTCTTCACAATAAAATGGTCTGGAGGTTTTAAGGTTGTCTTGAGCAAGTCAGCTGCTAGCTTAAAAGGTCATTATCTATTCTCTGAAGGGAAACTTTTATCCCAGGTTGATTAGTTTTATCCTGGGTTGATAAGTGTTTATGCAAAAGAAGTAGGGGAGGGAAAAACCTGGTACTTACTGAACTCCTACTTCTTGCCCTTTATGTATGTTTTCTTGGTTAAATGTACACAGTATTATCCCCAGCTTGCTAAATAAGAAACTTAAAGCAGAGAGAATTGAAATTACTTAATGCAACAACTTTGCTCAAACATTTACCAAGACCCTACTAAACCAGGGACATTTCTAGATGCTTGGAGTTGCAGCAGTGAACAAAATAAAGTCCTAGTCCTCAAATCTCTTCTACTTTAGGAAGACACAGATGGTAAACAAAGATGAAAATCAACATATAATATGTCTGATGGTAATAAGTGTTATGCAGAAAAAGAAAGCTAAGGAAGAAGATAGAGAAAGCTCCTGGGTGAGGTAGGTGCCAAGAAGAAAGTCGGATTGGAGCCAGGTCTGTCTGCCTCTGGAACTCACGGTGTTTCCACTGGTCCCATGCTGCTTCTGATCCTCTTTGGTGATGGTTTCCAACATCTAGGGAGGAAACATGAACTCCTCTAGCATCTTGCTTCTTAGTCTAAAGCTGATAATTCAATGTGTCAGGGTGGTGACTTTGCATTCCTGGGGTACAGAAAACATTTTTGCCGTACTCCCTGCTGTCAGCAGCATGTAGCTGTTTCTTTCGTCTCTCTGGTTTCCCAGACACATTTAATCTTGATGCAGAAAGCATCTTGCCAGCTTGGACTCGAGCCCTAGTGCTGAGGAGACCAGTCTGTCCTAAAGGAGGGTCTCTGTGACTGCTGGGCTCAAAGGAACTCACCACTTCTTTTTTCTCTTCTTCCAAAAAGTGATGCTCCACGGAGTAGCTTATATCATCTTAATACCTGGTTCCTGATCTTTAGGACTCAGCAAGACAGTCTAATTCTATTTTTAAAAGTGCTGGCACCTTCTCTGTACCAGGCCCAGTGGCAGGCACTGAAGAAAAGAGATAAAACCTACTTACGGGAGTCAGCCAGACCTGGGTTCCAAGTACCACTTTTCTATTTATGTAATTTTGCACATGTTACTTAACTCCTTAGCTTCAGTTTTGTCATCTGTAAAATGGGGAGAATAAATGTAATCTGCCTCACAGGATTGGTGTGAAGATTAAGTTGGATAATACAGCGTGGTACCTGGCTCTTGATAAGAGCTTAATATTAGTTTTTAAAATATACCACAGTAACCATTTAATTTATAACTGAGTTTACATTTTGTCCTATGAGGAAACAGTTGGGTAGATACAAGATTTTCTTTCTCAAAGTGTATGTATTTTAGTGGAAAATACAGTAATAATCCTCATCATGCTGACAGTGTTTACAAAGAAGTGTTGGCATTCAATCTTTATAGTATTTCCCACTAGGTAGGTACCGTTATACCTTTAAAAATCTATTTGTTATGAAATAAAACGTAAAACTGCCTTAATCAAGTGGATGATGTAATGAATTTTCATAAGACCAACACTTTCCAAAACAAGAAACAGAACTTTCCTACCCACCCTAGAATCCCCTTTGATCCCAACTCTTTCCTTTTCTCCGTAAGTAACCACTATCTTGACTTTCATGGTAATCACTTCCTTGCATTAAAAAAAAAAAATAGTTTTATTACCCAAATGTTTATGCCTAGAAACTATAGGTGAGTTTTCTGTTTTAAAAGACATGACTTTTAATTCTCTTTCAACTTATAGGTTCCTCCTACACCCCTTTCGTTTACTTACAATTTATTTGTGTATGAACTCAAGCCTGTGGAGATTTCCCACTGTGTGAGTTTTGCTGATGGCATAATCTTGGTGCAGTTCACCATGTTCCTCTGTCCCCTGTATTTCCTGCTAATTGACAGTTAATCCAGAGATTGGATAAATTGAGGTTCAGTCCCTTTTGCAAGACTGTAGGAGGCATACCAGATCTTGTTGTGTCTGTTTTAGTGATCCTAGTAGCCAATGTGTTTAATATCTATATCTATTTATTCACTGGGAGTTGAAAAATGGTGATATTCTAAGTTTATAATTTGGTTTTCATTTATTGGTTGGAATATTTTTATAAAGAGACAGTTTTCCTCCTTTAATATTTAGTTACTCAGTGTTAGCATTCATACAAGCCAAAGCAAAATAAATGTTTGACTCTTTCTCTTTATTTACCACTTTTTAATATAATGAATTATTGGTTCCCTATCATCCTCCAAAGGTGACAATTGATACATACATAAATACGTATGAATTCATATATATATATATGAGTTGTCACCTTTGGATTCATATATATGTGTGTGTGTGTATGTATGTATGTGTGTATATGTGTGTATATGTGTATGTATGTGTGTATATGTCTATATATATATACACACACATATACAATTGCCTGGTGGATTTAAACATATTTGAATTTTGGTTCATTGCAATTATTATCATTTGTATTTATTTTTTATTTTTAATTATTAAAGTAATTATCATATTAAACTCAAACCCTCCCATCTTTGTTCAGTAAGAAATACTTCAGGTTGACACCTGAGTACTTTTTTCTACATGAACCTAGTAGTCTTTGATAGCTCTCTTGCTATCTGATATTACAAGAGGTTCCAGGCTCATCTTGTACATCCTACCCCCAAACCTGGAATCAGACTTTTCTTCAGGAAGCACTGGTTTCTTTTAGTGAAAAAGTATATCTCAAGACCAAAACCTGGCTTAGGATACTCATTGGTACTGAGTTGGCCATTGTTTCTAGGCCTTTTCATTGAAGAGAGCTAGGAAACACGCTTATGTACGTAAATCTCTTGTCATTTATATTGATACTTCCAATTGAAATTCAAGACTACAGAGCTTTTACTTAACCTCTTCTTTATTATATTTGTATTTCCTCTCTCCCATATGAAAATTCTGGTTCTCAAGGGCAGAAGGAATGACAGAATACTCCAGAATTACTAATTTAGTTTCATATTCTCCAAAAATAATACAAATACTACCATGAGCATAATTACAGAAAACTTTTTAACTATTTTTTGGTATGTTCTTTCCTCCCATTTTTGACTGGTTCCGCTGTATTTACACTGCTAGAGCATGCAGCCATTACGCAAGACACTCTCTCCCTGTCAGTCTTGGAGGGACTCTGTCTGTTACCACCAGTCCTAATGGGGATGCCTCTGCAGTCATTTTTTATTGCCTGACACTTGCTCCCTGGTAAATTCCCTAGGAAAGTTCCTAGGAACAATATTCTCTCCGTTGTTAAAAGTTGATAATCACTTTTCTATGTCCTTTAAACATATAAGTCAGTTTTGCTGGATGTAAGATCCTTGGCTCATACATTCTATTTTGAGTATCTTGAATGTGTTACTTCATTTTCTTCTGGCAAAGTGTTGCTGTCAAAGTCTAATGATAATCTCAATTTTCTTTTGTTAATAAGTCACTTTTTTTTTTTTTTTTTACCACATCCCCAAGAG